>NC_092078.1:12124141-12492891 GCF_039877785.1 Chaetodon trifascialis
CTAAAAGCTGAATACAGTAGATGGTATTTGTGTCTGCTAACTCATTTTATTGCTTTTAAAGTTCTTTACTTGTGACTTAATGCCCCCCTGACTGTTAAAAGAATGTAAAAGCACCCCCTTTTCTTTGTCCAGATGTTATTCCATTGTGCACTGCATGCAGCTGGACTGTCACACGATTTGCAAATTTCACGTTAAAGCTGAAACTGTGTGGGTGCTATCCTTTAAAGTGAAACTATGTAAATTTTGAAATAAGAAAATAACACATTCTTAAAGGCAGAAATGAAAAGTTGAATTCATGAGAAATATCACACACTCTTGCTCAAATCCAGAAACTTTGGCGTTTTGCAGCTTCAGCCTTTCTTTGTCTGGTATGACCAGCAGCTTCTAGTGGCTAACATTAGCAAACTTTAGGCTTATATATCGCTGTGTAACAGACAATATCGACACGTTTGCTGACTTTTTGACTCTACATGACTTCTAGTGTGATCTAGAATACACCCTGCTCTTAAACACGATGTAAAATGCTCAAACTTAAATACACTTGCCAGTAAAGACGCACGTATTCTTAGAAAGAATAAGAGATTTTGCTTTTTAACGTGAAAACTACAGCTTGATGAAAGTGCTAGCTGATGTTGCGTGAGAACCTGTGAGAGGAGAGGGAAGTTGTCTGGATTTCTGCTTTATTTTGTGAATGAAAAGGCAGACAGCAACTATCCCCCTTTCATTCACGGTTGGTTGTGTCAATTCCAATTCATCCTTTGAATCACAGAGAGTCCCGTCTCTGTCCTGACGGAGCACTGCTGAGATCCGCAAGTAGCACTCAAATGGACAATAAAGTGACCATTTCTGTCAGGAGTCCAAGTTAATTTGAAGTGTTTGTAAAGGCGTTGCCAAAAAGCCTCTATTTCCCCGCTGCAGCAGCTTGTCAAAACTCATTTAGGGAGTGTTTGGAATTCAACATAAGAGGGTGAACTGCACTCTAAACTTGTCTCACAATAACGAAAAAAGAAAGAAACAAAACACAACAGAATACTTGCACAACCGATTATACCTGCAGTTTCTAGGGAGAAAGGAGAAAGAAAAAGATACAGGTAATATTTGAGATAAAACCAGTGGAATACAGAAAGAGACGGGGACGGGAAGACAGGGAATCAATGCAAGACATCAGGAGGGAGACACATTAGAGAAGACAAGGGGGCAAAGAAAATCTGCTGAACGTATCTGGCATTGTTTGGAAAGAGAGGACTGTGTGTAGGAAACATTACTTCATATTTCACAGTGCGTTATCCGGGAAAAACTACAACAGAGAACTTCATATAGTGAAAGAAAGCACCATAGAGCAGCTGTTATTGCTTAGTAGTACTTCAACATGCAGTACAGAAAGGATACTGACTGATGCTGCCATTTAACTACGCTTACAGTGTTACTGTGGAGAAGCAATTTGAAATTCCAGGAGCATCACGGAGGGAAAAGGGAAGGGGTCTGAGTATGCAGTGTCCCCTAAACACTGAGCTAGCACTTTATTCAGGGTATCGCTGCGTAAGGGGAATTTGTGCGTGTGTGGGGATCCGGTCTGGGGGCCAAAGCTGGGGGTCTCGGGGTACTTGGTGACAGTCTTACCATTCTGCAGCTTTTCTTTGCCGCCGGACAGCACTCCGCTTGGTAGCATGCCTGTTGGGGTCAGTCCCTTCAGCGTCAGCACGCTCTCACTCTCCTCTCTGAAACGGAGACACACACATTATTTAGTAGGAATTAAATCCCTGAAGCTTACTGTTGTTGTCAAAACAATCAGAAGCAAGCGTTTTAGACACTCTAACACCGTTTTAAGGGTTTGAGATTGCTTGCCTCGGTCAAACACCTTTGGTGACAAGGCATTAACACAGCCCGCCAGAACACACTCCTCCATCGCTGTGGAAGATACAGAACATCAAGTGTTTGCACAGCAGCTGAAGAGAAAGGTCACAGCGGACAGGGCCTTTCCATCACTTGTTGAGGTGCTTGACGCACACCCCAGGGACACGTCTCCTAAAATGAATCATCTCTTCTGGGCCCTCGTCACCCTACCCGTAACAAGCTGCACCGCTGAGAGGCTCTCTTCAGCTGTCAGTCGGATAAAAGTGGCATGTGGGCATCTTTAATGACGGGCTGAACTCTTTGTCCCTGCTCTGCTTTGAAAGAGAACTGGCTGAAGTCACTATAATGAGATAAATTCTGCTCTGTTGTCTCTGCTATCATCATCAAACGTATGATAATCTATCATTACAGACTATAGTAGCCAATTTCAATATCCCGGTTTATGCTGATGTTGTTGCTGTGGTAAATGTGTGAGCCAGGTCTGTCACTACATTTGACTTGTTTGCCTAAAAATATTGAGTAGTGCAGCTTTAAATAGCCACTTCCATCTCATGTGACGGAGGAGTACTGAAGGTAGCACCGCAGACAATGTTAGAACATACACAGCAGCAGGGAGGCTTTGCATGTTTGCTTACCTGAGCACAGAAAATACCCTGGCCATCTTGCCAATGGCACGGATCTTGTTGCGGATGACCTCCTTGCGGGCAGAAGCTGTGGCACCTGGAGGGGTCAGAGGTCAGATAGTGTCACGCAAACTGTGAGCCATGCATACCATGTGCTGTGGAAGTGCAGTCTAGACACCGCCTGTGTTTTGTTTCAGTCTCTAAATGGATTTATTCTTGAGGAACTAGATGGAGTGAGCCTTTTGGACTATTAGTTTTACCAAGATAAACACAATGCAAACACGATGTTGTTATTGAAGCCCAAAGTTCAGATCATACGTTTGAATCCATCCACACATCACAACAACTGAGTAATTCAGTGCATTCATGCTGCCTCTCTGTATTGAAGTCCCTTTAACTGCCACATTCTTTTCTCCCCAGGTAGTGCATGAACATTTTAAACCCTGTTACATCATGTGTTAACGGCCTCGTCCTTGTCCAAACACGTCTTTTCAGCGCGTTCGATGAGCGCACTCTATATGAATTTTTCCTATGCCGTGTTTTGGTTGCGGAGACTCAAACAGGGCTTTTCCTGGACTGGAAAACAAAACTTTGTTTAAGGGGACCGTTGCACAGAATAACAGTTTCAAGGCTCAAGGGAGCCGGCTTGGAAAATGCATGAGCGCGAAGGATGGAAATGGAGCTGATATGTGGTGAAAGGCTGGGGAAAGGAAAGAGCTGACAGCCTGACGTCTAGTTTAAGACTCTTCCTCTCATCCTCGGTTGAATACACCATTACTTAAAAATATGCTTCTCTGCAGGTTTGATGCAGCAGCTTCTTTTAATGTGTGCAGCAAATACGCAGATCTTTGAAAATGTCTTGTTCCTGTGTCAGATTTGGCCTTGGCTGAAGCACGTTAGTGTAACTGTTGCGTGGAAAACGATTAAAACAACATCAACACAGAGTCAGTAGTCGTGTTAGGAGGAGCTTTAAACAGAGCTGTTAGTTGACAGATTTCTGAATGCAGAGAGCAAGCACTGGCCAAAAGTCTATCTACCTCTGCACACACCATTGTGGCTCATTGTTTGTACCTTTTTTGGGGGGATATATTAGCTGTCCTTCTCATGAAACACCCCCAGAAGAGAAGACAAGAGAAAGGACAGAGAGATCAGTGGATGGCCGTAGAATGAAAGAGGAGGCGGCAGAGAGGGGGTGGACGGCGAAATAAGAGGCAAGAAAGCACAACAAGTGTAAAGAAAAGCGATGCCTTGAACACAAAACTCTGGAAAACATAGAAAAGAGAAATTAGATGAGGTAAAACCAAGGCAATGACAACATCACAGCATGAGAGAGAGAGAGAGAGAGAGAGAGAAAGAGAGAGAGAGGAGAGTGCAAAAGAAATATGTGAAGAAGTAGTGAGGTTTAAAATGTCAACATAATGACAACTGGAGATGAAGAGCAACAAAAGGATTATCAGAGATTATAAGGGCACAGAAAAGGAGATCATGGTGAAAATGAACTAAATATGTGGGAGTGAGGATGGCTGCAAAAGTGACAGAAAAGTGAAAAAGTGGAAATGTTAATCCACTAAAAGCAGAGAATGAGTTGGTGGAGAATGATGAGATGTTAAGGGACTGGACAGTGTATGAGTTGTGCCACCATATTTAAATCAATATAAAACTATAATACAGTACTTTTCTATATTACCTGATTAGTCATCAGCCAATCATCTGAACTTCATTTCAATCAACTGAAGGAATATATATCAAATATGGCTGAAACCTGGCCTGGGTTTCCAGAGTCACGCTATGGGCATCAGTAAGGAGGAGGAGGAGGGAAGGACTGGTGAGATCATTTTCCTGTTTGGCAGTAAGAGGTGGGGCAGGCAGAGGGGAAACTGGTCATCTCATTGTAGATAAGCTGTGACCTGGGATCAAACAGATGACTCCAACTTGCCCCGATTATATGATGATAAAAAGCTTGAATGCTGCACAGAGAACTGAAACCAAGAGGAGCATCGAGTCGAGCAAAACACCTCCAACAGCTGTACTTATTCAACAATTTCAACGTCTAAAATGCTGTTTTTTAGGCTTTTCCAGCCTTTCTAAGGATTTGCTGATACCCTGCGTATCTAAAGGAAGTACTTTTCAAGGCAACACAACAATGATTCATTGATTCAGTTCAGAACAGTCTCTGGATCGTCTCCCCGTTGACAAATGAGCTGAAGAATGTTTTAAAAATCAAAGATATTCAAACTGGATCCACTGAAAACAGGGCAGAGCAGCCACGGTATGACCAAAAACACAAGGAATGTGTGTGTGTGTGTGTGTGTGACATTTTGAGTGAGTGCGTCTCTGGTGCTCCCATTAGCAGAGGACTCCCTCTAGTGGAGCCAAGCCAAAGTGCAGGACTATCTGCCAAGCTTACCGTCCAGCTCCTCGTCAGTCGTCAGCTCGTCATTGGAGCAGATGCTCAATACGTTTACAAGCATCTCAGTCACTGTAAAGAAAGAGAAGAAACACATTAGAACATTTGTTTTGGAACATTAAATTCTATTCACGAGCAAACTATTCAATATCCAGCCACAACTAGTCATGTGACGCCTGTTAGATGGACGAAGATTCACCCCTCCACACCCCCAGTGAGTGACCTTGTAACACTGCTAGGAGTGACCCTGTGCTAAAGGCTCACACCCAAAATGGGCTTCTTGGAGTGAGTGGGTCAGTCGTAGCTATGTGTGATTTACTGACACAGATGTGTCACATATGACAGCAGGGTTGCCTGAACTCAACAAAGCCAAATGCCTGGAAGAATCTTCTAGGCGGCGAGAGAAGGCGAACCTCTGCACATGTTCCTCTGACTTGTACTCCTCCCTAATTTACTGTATGTAGACCCTTTTAACTTGAACGTCTAACTAATTTAGTACGTGAGCAGCTTTCTGGCTAATAAATCATGAGCAGTAAGTATCATATTTATGAACTATAATTGACCACACGGCGCTGAGTGTCTGTGCTATATTTCTCAAGGCTGGTCCATTTGCATTAATGACTCAGGAGACTGAATGTTAATCACAAGTCGCTGGAGCAAACATTTGGTGGAACTGCTTGTACTCCATGTTCTCATTTCATATATATAACATCACAAGCATGCTGAGAGGTTGTGGATGTGCACATGCTCACCCTTCTCCCCGACAAAGGGCAGGGACCAGGTGAAAACGTCCATGAAGTTGGGCAGCCAGTAAGGGTGAGGTGAGCAGTTGAACTGCCGGATGTTCATCACGTTGTTCTCATACTTCAGCACCGCCGCTGGGGGAAGAACGATGAAGAAGAGACAGGGAAGGGCGTGTGTTAAAACATGTCCAAATGTGTCAGGTTCGATTAAAGGAAATTCTGCTTTCTCTTCTGGTTCTTATACAATTTCAGATAATTCACAGCAGTCTGAAATCAAGATCTGAGTCCAGAAAAAAACCCAAAAAGCATCAGATCTTATTAAAGTCCGGGTCCATTACCGGCCTCCACCCTGCTCCCGACCACAACTTAGAAATAGCCAACCATGTTATCAGCCCAGAGAGAGAAGCCCACAAAGTACTCAGCTGCAGTACCAAGAAATGAGGCTGGGTTGAGGGAGAATATGACCATCTGAGGAGCTAACAGGATACACATTAAACAAAAATATCTGAAGAATGATCAGGAGGATCATTTCCAAGATAAAATTCTGCATGAAACTGAAAGACATCCTTCCTTATTTCATTAAAACTGGCACTTTGTTTCTGTAGCTGGTTCGTTAAGCCGTTCCCCGAGGGGCTGAAGCTCTTCATACAGGACTGAACAGAACAATGGCACATTAAGAAACACTTAACGTTTTACTGTGAAAAGTTCTTGGGTGCTTCTGTTGTTTACCTTTCCTGGTTAATGATTCATTAGCTGTAGGTGTTGTGCAGATCACCAATTGCTGTGGAGCTCCGTTTGGCTAAAAAACTATCGAGAAAAGCGAAAAGTGGCCAAAACACTGTCATCAACACCAAGACTGAACTGAAGCCTGGATGAAACTCAACATTTTGTCATGCTGTCAGTCAACCTCTGGGTGATGACAGTGAAAAAAAAACAGATCCGGTACAAAGCTACCTACACAAAGAGATTTTAAGGTGATATATTATCATCAGCATTTGTCAATCTGTCAGTCTGACAGGAGGACTAATATATACGCAGAGATGCAAACGGAGATGTGAAAATTGAGGCTTGAAAACTGCACAAGCATCAGAATAAAGGCAGCCAGGGTTTGGGGGTGAAAAAAAAAAAATCAATCCCTGTTTTTCCCCCTCTGGAACATTTCCTCTGCGCATTGATTACCGCCCCCAGTTGGTGAAACATGTCTGTCATCACAGAAACACATGGCTCAGCACTTGGGCTCGATGAGGCCGAGCACTTTTCATTAATTAACAGAAAGCCATCAATTTCTGGTGAGGAGGGACAGAGCGCTGACAGAGACGGGAAGCTAAGGTAACGACGGGCCACGCTCGTAATAGCAATGACCTCTGTATCGCTTCCATGAGATGCAGCTGCTTGCTCCTACTGACCTGCTTTTGCCATCATCAGTGTTCAAGTGTGTGAAATGGGCTTATTTTTCCTTCTTGCTGAGAGTTACATGGGACGATCGTACCTCTCACATGTCAACATGAAGCTACAGCTGGCGGCTAGTTAGCTTAGCATAAAGACTAGAACCAGCGAGCAGTGTTTCTAACAACAACAACAACATCAGGAAATCCAGGTAACACTCTTTAAATTATTCAAGCACTTCTATAAACCATGCAGTGTGGAGTGCAGTGGGTGTGGTTAGGTTGGTGTTCACAGTGAGGATGTAGAAGGGAAGAAGCTGTGTGATTAAATCAAGCCTCATCAGTCATGTCACAGGGCGTAAAGAAACACTACTGGGAACCAATTTCAACCCTATGGTGCATATACAGGATTTCTCTTTGAGTATATCAGTTTATTTTACAGCATGCTTTGTCATAATCACATGGTCTGTGTGCACTGCTGACATGGAAACCACCTCCCAAACACCGAGCACAGCATGCCCCATGTGACCCCACCAATGATTAAGGCATAGTGTGAACGTGGGCGCTGAGCAAAACATGAGAGCCGCCAAACATAAATATATCCACGCTGTATATAGAGGCCCCAGCCTCTCTCATGCATGAGGCCAGTCTGGTGGCCCAGATCCGGGGAAAGCGGACACCGTGGCTGGGTGACCGTGGGGGACTTTCCTGCCTCGGCCTCTCTCGGGTCGGGAATAGCAAGTCATCAAACTTGGCATCCCAAGCAGCTATAAGCTCGGTTGCAGCACAAAGCGGGTCAGAAAACATCCTGCTAGGCTGGAGTTTGCCACAGTGTGTGTGTGTGTGTGTGTGTGTGTGTGTGTGTGTGTGTGTGTGTGTGCATGGAATCAATGGGGTATGGTAATGCATACAGTATAGTGCTGTAATGCAATCAAAGTGGTCCCTAAAGACCTGAAAAGCATAACATTATACAGCCGTCACTCCTTTATCCCAGACAGCACTAATGAACACACACGTGCACGCACACACGCAGCACAAACAGAAAAATCTTCTGCAGGGGAACATCCATATACTGTTTAATTAATGGGGCGCTATTATCAATATCAGCGAAACACCGCTGCACGCTCTAATAAGTAAAGCACTGTGCTGCTCTGACACACCGCGCTCAGATGGACGCTGTGGGTGTGTGTGTGTGTGCGCGTGTCGGCGTGTGCGAGAGCAGTTGCACGCGTGGGCAGGCGTTGCATAAACATCACATACTGCATAAACATGGTCGAGGCACTTGATCGAATGCAGCCATGGAAGCCCGGAGGGAAAAAGGTAGAGTGGGGGGGGAGAAGGTCAGCTCCCCTGTTGTCGCTCCTTCAAATCGGATTCCCTTTAAAGGAGCAGAGATACCCGACAGCCTCCCCCCGTGTGAAATAAAACAAAACACGTTCGCCGAGCTCCGGGTGCGAGCGGGCTGTTTTTTTTTTTTTTTTTAACGTACATTTCATTAAACATTCAGAAAAGGACGACAGGAGCGGCACTTTGCTTCCCTTTTATCAGAGCAGCCATTACTACAAATGCACAATTACATGCAAAGATATTTCTCATGCAGCAGGAGGGCACAGCTCCAGCTGGGAGCTCACCACTGCATGACAGCCACTAGATGTCTCTGCTGCTCCGGTGCTGCTCGACAGGGTAGCTGAGGCCAAGCCTGCTGCCACGGTAACACAGATATGGCGAGGTGCCGCCCACTCATTCATTATTCATAAGGGAGTGCCTTTAGCCGGTTTCCCCGGTAAGGCGGACTGTTAAATCTACTTTGAGATCAGGGGGAGATTCCCACTGTCTTGCCCTGATGCTTAATGCTGACTGCGCATCAGTCTCAAGTTCCACTGGATTAGTATTCCACCCCAGCTGTTCAGGCCTCCTCGGCCCATTACATTCAGCGCTCGGCTTCCATTAGGCGTCAGACGCGTGGATGGTGGGGACTGAGCGGCGTTCATGCGCAGCTGAACAATGCATGAATGGCTTCTCGCTCATTCTCTGTCAATAAATTCATGAGGATTCTTCTTCTGTGGACAGTTTGCTCAGTTGTCATGGACACGGCTCGATGTGAATGTATTTTGGTGAATTTTCTTACTCCAAAATATGGCGAGAAAGGGAGCCATGAAGCGGACTCGGAATAAGAATCGATCAAATGTAAACAAACCCTACACTTGCTCACTCTCACCACGATCCATAAATGAGCGCCTAATATAATGAGAATCAGGAGGGATTTTTCTGTTTTGATGCAGCATGAAAAGTTTTGTAGGTGAACCATGACTGCAGAAAACTGAAGGGAAGCCCAGTTATGACCGGCGTGATAACAGATGGGTGGGCATCTGCAGGCACGGATACTCTTCTCTCCAGCGCTCGTGACGAGGGGGGAAAAATGAATTCCCTGCTGCGTTGGCGTCATCGCTGCCCTAGCTTCCATCCGACTATTCATTCCAGTGGCAGGGCCAGGAGCCAATCACGCCACCCCACTTCCTTTCTCTTCTAAATCACACATCTCGGCTACCTACCAATCAGCACATGACTGCAGGCAGGAAACCGGATAAAAAGCGAAACGTCTCTCGTTTGATGTGTGATTGGACCGGAGTGATGTCCTGACCCTTTCTCTCGGCAGCAGCATATCCCGTCTATTTTTCAAAAATGAATTCAAGTTTCCACTCCATCAGTCCATTCCTGTTTCCACCTCATCGTCACACAGCAACACAAGGCAGGAATGAGACAGTGATTTGGTTCTAACAGGTGTGAGATGGATCTGACCCAACCAATCCTTCACTGTCTCAGGGGTGAAATAAAAGATTAGCGTCAACAGCGCTGGCAACAACGCTGTCATTTTGCTTTTATTCCATCCGAGCACCATAACCATTAGCATTCAGCTGTTGGCTTCAGGGACCAGTCAATAATGATGCAGCAGAAAACATTCCATTAATACAAAACCGCAAGCAATCTCCAAAGTGTATAACTGCCAACTACACCCCCTCCTCTCCATCTCCCTCTCTCCACTGCAGTCACTTCAGGGCTCAAACAGTGAAAACTGCTAAATCACTTCTGCTGTGTTTTCATTTACCACAGCTCCCCCGCCGGCTCAGGGGTGCAGGGGTGCAGGGGTCAGAGCTGCGATGGACAGCTGGTCAGCGCCTGACACTTACTGCAAAGCCAACAGTTTGACTTGAAAGGAAAGAGTGATGGTTGGCATCTTGACGCTGGACTTTCATCTGTATAGAATCACATCATGAGCGCCACGCGTGCGCTGATTATCCCGAATCAGCTACAAGTTCAATTTACGGCAGGTGGAGGAGTTCTGTCTGTTTGTAGGGCCACAAAGATAGCCACCACCTCCTCCTCTTCGACAGGAGAGGTCTCATTGGTTACACTGGCCAACTCCCAGCGCTATATTGATGGGACCTGCTGATGCCTCCTCCCTCCCCTGTAAGATTTATGTACCTACCCGATCGGCCATCAATCACGGGACATGCTCAGTGGGCTCCGAGCTCCAGCAGGAAGCTAAGGGCAGACCAATTCATTACAGAGGCTTTGGTTCTACCAGTGAACCCCACCCACATGACTGATTAGAAGAGCATCAACAGGACTGATAGGGCTGTACTGGTTAGCTGTGCCTGTTCCATACAATTGTGTAACTGTGGGGGGAAAAATACATCAAGCAGAGTCAAGTAAATGATTGATGATGTGAATTGGGAACCAAGTAATTACATAACCACAACTTGTGAAGTTTTAAGAGCTTTAACATAAAATCTCTGGCGAGAGCTTCAGCTACAGGGATGTTTATTTGCTTGGGAATCGCTCTCTTTCTCTGCTATTATATTTGTATTTTCAGCCAAAGATCTATCTTGGGATAGATTCAGCCAAAGAGAAAAGTGGGTCTCATTTTCGAGCAGACAGTGAATGATGAGAGAAATAAAGAACGTGTAGTCTTGAGAGGTAAGATGTATGTGTGTGTAGAAATGAAGTCGGTTCTAAAAACAAACACGGAGTAATCTTTTCTTTCTGATAGCCTCTCCTGCTCTGGGAGGCGTTCTATCGGCTGAAGGTCAACCAGTTGCAGACCAAATCATTTTAGATCCTTTCGACTGTTCCACGTTGAGCTCAAGAGGTGCAAATGATTTGCCAGGCGAGTGGTCGCCAACACTAAAAACAACAAGCGCCTGACGTCTCTTTGTTTGTTTGTTTGCATTGTGTTGTGTTGACTGTGAGCCCTAGGAAGATTAGCTGGCATGGAACAAATGGGGTCCTAATAATAAACAATGAAGCAGGCAGGGAAACTGCCACACTGCCTCTTCACTATCCTTACTGTGCAGGGAAGGCAGCTCATGGGGAAGACAGTAAACACACGCAAACTAATGTCAGATCAGCGAAACACACCTGCAAATGGTCCAAAAGAGACAAAATGGGACAGCCCTCGCTCCCTTGTGTGGTACGCCAGCACCACACCAGCAGCACTGCAGTATAGAATCACATTGCAGGAGAAATTGCAAAACAGTGTCCAGCGTACCATCGCTCCTTCCTTCCCATTTCCATTTCCTGTGGTTTGCCCACCGCCGCCCCCATCCAAACATGCCCCCACAGCCAAGGCAGATACTGTCTGTTCTCGGGGGAAAAGTGCTGACTCACAGCACAAAAGCAAGCCTATCTTGCTGCGTGGGCACCGTAGCATCGCATAGGGCGACACCAGGTGCCAAGTCCACCGGCACCAGGCCATTTCATTTCACAACAGTCTCGTCCCTGAATTGACCTGACCAAAACCACAGAGACTTTTGCCACTGAAAAAGTACAATAGAAAATTCACTTTGTGCTATATAAAGCCACAATATTTTTGACATTGACACTAAAACAAAGATTTCCCTTAATGTGCTGACTCAGAATCAACACTCCAGTCTGCAGCTCCGGGCAGCTGGGGGTGACGTGACGTTCATCAGTGGGTGTACAGATACGCTCTGCGCAGACAACCACGTCCCAACAATTTGTTGTGACCCCCCGCTACGCTACAACAAGCTCAGAAACAGGTCTACACAAGTGTGGGACTCGTCCTCCAAACGGACTTCAGAGAGCTCAAGGTAAAACAGAACTTAACGGAATACTTATGAGCACGACATGTTATCAGTCACTGTGGATTGATGATGATGTGTTCCTTCTCCTTACCTTTGTTGTTGTAGACATCTAGATAGTTGGGCGCTGAGAAGATGGTGATAAGGGATGGGAAGCCAGTGGTCTGACTCTTTCTGTACATGCGGTATCTGTCAAAACGCCCAGGGAGAGGTAAGCATGAGTAAACATCACAGCATTTTATTTATGGATTAATCAGCGGCGTTCGGCCCTTGGGATATGATTAGCAGGGACAGTTTTTGTTTAATGGCCTCTTGTTTTTACTACGGCTGCATGTTTGTCTTGTAAGCTGATGCATCAGCAAAGGGAGGGGCAACACGGCGTAGCCTCAGGAGAGTAAACCCCCGTGCGATGGGTGAAACATGCCCTTAAGTAGTCAACACACTGAACACTGAAGTCAGCATTCAAACTAAACTAATCTGATCTCCCAGCAATCGTCTGCACTATGTTTGGTGGTTTGGATACTGGGAACACAGCTTTAGGTAAACAAAGCACTCGCTCAGATGATCTATTTGCTGAACCACACCTTGCAGCTACTATTTACAGAGTTTTTTTCTTATATCGCACAGTTTGCAAATAAAACACAGATGGAACTCCAACATTATTACATGTGTGGTCTTTCGGGCTGCAACCTCATCTGAGACGTGGCGAGGTGTCCCATGTGACCAAGCTGTGGGAGCGCAAATGGTAAACAACTGTGCGCCGCGCAGCCCACCGCCTTCACCTCGCTAGAGGGAGATCGGCTTGACACATCCACCCACCTGCTCGTTTTAAAAAAAACAAACTTTCCAAAGAGGCTTTCGAGTGCCTTTGTTGGAAATCCAGGGTGCTCCGTTAGCTCCCGATGAATAATGGACAAGCCGGGGAGTCAGAAAGCAGTGTCTGAGTGTGAGGTAAACAACATATAGAGGCTGAAAATCTATAAACTACAGGATGTGTAGTCGTCGTCATACTTGTCACATCACATCTGGCCGGCTAACTCCTCATGCCAGATTCATTTTCATTTCTCGGATCAACGTGGCTTCTCTCAAAGTTCAGACTGCTCTCAACCTGCTCTCCAGACAGGCTCAAGCGAAGCCCCGGAGCACCAGAAGCTTTTCATTTAATACCCGGGTCTGAATCACTGTGCCGTGTGACAGTCTGATGGGAGAAGACAAAATGCCACAACACTCACCCAGCATCCTGCGCTTCATGGGCCCGGATAATAGATAATAAGTTATTGTGTTGTAGAAAGTCACAGACTGCAGGGTAGCTGTTGAATAAAGAGACAAACATTTGGTTTAGTCATACATCAAGAAAAACTCCAGTAAGATCAAGAAGAACGATCAATAGAAATAACTAAATAAGTCATGGGTCTTATTGATTGTGCTCAGAGAAACAGTGGATATACAACACTGGGTTCAGGCTAAATTTGTTCTAAAACCAACTGCGGCTCATGGGGTGGTGCGTTTCTTTGAAAGGTTGGCTGGAAATGAAGGCTTTCTTATTAATTTTAACTTTGCCTGAAATTTAAAACAGGCTTTTTTAATGCTTAAAAAAAACAACATTTTTGAGCAAAGGTACGATGACTCATTACCCAAATGATAACCTATAATATGCTTAACTTCTACACAAGCTTTCATGCTGTAAGGTGGTAAGTAGGTGTGATCCCTCTCAAACGGTGGATTTTATTTTCGAATGAAACTCCAAAAAATGTCAAGTATGACACATGATTCAGAGCAGACGGTTTCTAAGAGGAAAAAGGCAAACACTGGAGAGTGTTAAAGCGTGTTTTATGCTCATGCTGATCTGTTCAGTGTGTGAGCAGAGAGACCAAAAACCCTCCTGCCAACTAGCAAACTACAGTAAAGCTTCAGAGTCGTACAATTTCATTCCTCAGCAGCAGCTTCGACTGGAAATTTCCTTTTTTCACAAAGAGAAAGGCAGAAGACGACTCTCAAAACTAGCTGCTATTACAACGCCGCAATACTTTTGAGCATAGCTTCTTAGAAACACCGTTAAACCCCCGAGGAAGTCAGGATTTGTGAATCGCAGGACGCTGTGTGATGAAGAAAATAAGTGACAGCTCACAATAAATGAGTGACATCTTTGCATTACATCTGAAACAGAGTGAATGTGGGAGGATTTTTCAGCAATAATAGGGGCTAAATTCAAGCTGTTGTTTCTTTTTTGCTGTTTCACGTTTAGGATTTTTGGCATAAAAGTTCATTTTACAGCTTTTCCAGCAACAGGGATGACAGTAAAAAGTGCCAAAACAGCCCAATCAGAGTCCATAAAATAAAATAAATATACCAAAACCTCAATCAAAGAGGGATATTGTGCTTGTTCAAATCACAGGTTATTGTTTTGTATTAAGTTGTGCAATCCGAGCTTGACGCCCCTGCAGAAGCTGAGCACAGCAATCAACAACACCCACATGCAGCAATCAAAAGCAAACTATACATTTTGGATTCTGACCTTTTCGAAAAAGACTTCCAGTAAGTACTGCAAAAAGACACCAGCTGTTTTTTTAAATAGCTTTTTCGACATGATTGCGTCTCTATAATCTGCACGGTGCACTGCTGAGGTTTCATGACTGTGCTCAGCTGTTGTGGAGTTTTGGTCACTCTTGATGCAGAGTGCACTATAATGGCAGCTTTACTGCTTAATGTAAAGCGCTTTGGGACAGGCTTGTCATAAAAGCCTTCTTTAAGGAAAATGAACTTTCATTTGGCTGGCTTGGTTTTGTATGCATGCTTCTCAAACACCACGCTCGGTTTTTCAATGTAAATCATGTGAAAACCCATCATGGGAGAGTGAATTTGAAGAAGCTAGGAAAGGCTCATTAACAGTCTCAGTTCATGCAGACATGAGAGCACATGCATTCCTGACAATCACAACAAACATCTGCTGGGAGGCATGTGAAAAGGAGGGGAGCAGTTGCTGAGGGGGAATTAAAAATGCAATGAGTTTTCTTTATTTTACAGGGCGGGAGAAATGAGGGATGGCTGTTTTATTTCGTCCTTGATTTCCTGCAACAGATGCAGATATGTGCCATATGGAGCCGTTTGGTACACAAGATACATTTTGGCCTAATTTGTCTTTTGGCAGTTTGCATTTTGAGTTTAGAGCGTCTCCCATCTGTCCAACAACAGGGCACAGATGTTAATGAGCTGCCTGGACAACATGAAGAGTTGTGCAAGAAATGACTTTGCCGTGTGCAATCTGAGTAGCACTTTGCGTTTCCCCCGTGTTAAACTTTAGGCTTTCAAAGTTGGTTTAGCGTCGACAGCTTGCACGAACACAAAAGATGTAAAGAAAATCACTTCAGGCTGATTCATCTACGCTGCAGAGTGGGAGCTAAAATGAAAGCAAGTATATTCAAAACATGTGCAATTTCATGCCTGAATTGTGTTCGTAAAAAGTGTTACGAGCGTGCCCACGGCACTGGGGGAAATTATTGGTTGCTGCAAGACAGAAGCAACAAAGAAGCTGATGGTTTTCGGGGAGGGGTGTTGAGGAATGGCTCTCTCTCAGTCTGGCTTAAAGTGTCTCATAAATCCTGAATGCCAGTGTGGTGCCAATTAGCGACCATCCCCTGGGCAGATGAAGTGGAGGACAGTGATGAAAACAAGACTCCAGAGGAATTTTGACCAAATGGCAGAAGGTTAACCGGGACGCCAGTACAACACAAACATGTGCAATCAGTCGTTTGGGGTAAAAAGGCCGCATACCAAACACGGGCCAAACAGTCTTGTAACACAGATCCGGTTTGGGACAGACACACTAACAGACGAAGCAAAGACATCAAGCAAAACATGCCCTGACAAATTCACAACAGCAGCAGCGCTGGGAATTCATTTCTAACCATGACCATTAAAACACTATTAAGTCAGTAGTTATGAAACACCTGTTAGGAGGATGACAAAATGCACATCAGGAGCCTCCGGACATTTCTGACTACTTCTGCTGGCTCGCCGCAGGCACGCCGGGGCCAAGCAAGGCTCGCTTAGGCCGTAATGAGCGGAGGGAGCGCTCTTACAGACAGGACTGTGCCTTGTGGTAATGTGCCAGTTGATTACATTTTGTGACAGTGCGAGCTGCCTGCTCCGAGCATTTCCTCAGTTTGTTCAGTCACTCAGCTCAATTGAAGGTAATGCGGGTTACATAAATACTGGCGCCGGTCGACGGAGGAGACTTTGGGAGCACTCTAACGCACGCCATGTTCTTATAACTGCTGGTCTCCTACTCACTGTTGAGGAACTGCAGGGATGAGAAATGGAAATTTGGCAGCAGGGGTTCCTGATTTATTAACTCTTTGACAGGATGATGGTTATTTCTTTTCCACTTTTGTTTTAAAACATTTGTTTATGATTACCGAAGTGCCTCAGTGCTTCTTCCATACCTGTCTTTAAGTTCAAATATTCTGTCTTGGAAAACGTTAATTATACTGAGAACCACTTCAGCAGTAAGGTTTCCACAGATTGTACAGCCAAAACTAATCAGCAGATGGTTTATTTTTCCTAAAACTAGTCAAAACACCATATTAGACGTTTTTGAAAATGCGGCTACTGAGATGATGTTTTTAATTCGATGGTCGTATATAAAACATAATGCTGGCTTAATGTGAGACGGACATATAGGCTGAGCATTGCAGACGCTATTTAGTGCTACAAGTGAATAAAAGCTGTGACCTGGAATTCTTTCCACAATTTTTAAGAATAAGAAAAAAAAAGTCTTGAAACATCAGATTACTCTTAATTCCACGAGACAAAATACTCACCTGTAGAAGTAGGAACAGCCTCGCACTGTGTTGTGTGTGAAATGCTCTTGGCTCTTCTCGTTCCCAAAGTCCTCCAGGGGGTCGGACCACAGCAGGTCGCACATTGGTCCGTATGCTGGAGGCTCTTTGAATCTGTCTAGCTGTGGAAGAAAGAGTAGGACTCTTGTCAACCTGTTTAACCGGAAACATTGCACGTGGAGTGCGCATACGTACTGAAGAAAAAAGATTTCTGCTCCCTCTGCGGGGGCCTCGCTGGCAGCTCCTGCTGCCATGATCTTAATTAAATCGCGACTCCAACTAACATGTTCACTGAGGTGATCTGTAATTCTATTCAAGGCAGAAAGGATACACAGTATGGATGATGTGTCACAGACGGTGCTCATCTTTCAGTACCTAGAAAACCCTTTTTTTCCTTTTTTTGGGGGGACGAAACATGAAAACTGGCAACCATTCTTTTGGAGCAATGAACATAAATGACTTTGCTTTCAGCCAAGGATGGCCTTTCCTCGAACAAAAGCTTGTGGATTACTGGATGGGTAGCATGATGGACACTTCAATAGAGCAAATTCTATTATGCATGCCCTCTGATTGCAGCCACAAAATCCATTTGGAATTATTGAATTAGTTTGAAAGCAGGATCTGGCTCTTCAACATTTTTTTAATCAGAGTGAGGACCAGACCCGGTGCTTACAATCCCTCGCGTCCAAGTCCTGAGCAGCATTTGAGACAGATCTGGGAGAATCACTTGCATTGCAGCTAAGGTTGTTATTTTCACAGCGCCTCCTGCTAAAACGAATCCAGTTCTTCCTTCATTAACTTTGAATGAAAGCAGAAAATACACAAAGCGCACAGGAAGCTCCAATTTTTGACAAATGATATTTTTAAAGCCCTCAATGGAACACCTGCTGTTAAAAACACACACATACAAACAAAATTATAGAGAAAATGGTCTCGAATCAGACACATACTTTCCTGATGTCGTCAAGATTTGTGATTTCTGGAGACAGTCCTCCGTGTACACACAGGAACTGCTGGTTCATAAGTGCAGCCAGGGGAAGGCAGTCGAAGGCGTCCATACATGCGTCATACACCCTCTCTGAATACTTAATTCTACCTGTCATGGGGGGAAACAGGGCAGGGAAAGGAGAGCATGCCAAGTCAAACAACACAGCTTTCATACATTGGGGCAGTGTGCAAGACTGGGACGGAAAGGCTCCACAAAGTGCCAAAAAACTTCCCAAACATATTTTAAAAACAGCACAATTTCACAGCGCTTTTGTGTTTTTTTCCCCCTCTGTGTCTGAGTCCAACAGAAATACTTCTGACATGTGTAAACACCAAGAAGGGCAAAAAAAAAGAAAAAAATCCCGTACCCGGCCAGAGGGCACTTTTAAGTGAGCCTTTGAGGTCGATGGCTGAACTGGACGCATAATAAACAGCTTTTAGAAAGAATCACTCGATTCTCCTTCCTCAGAGATTCACAGACCAGGCTTCAACTCAATTAAAATCAATGGTGAATAAAAAAGAAATGAAGTGCCAGAGCGTTACTTACATTCCTGCTTAAATGTGAAATACTCTGTTAAATGTCTACATTCATGATTCCCACGCAGCAAAAACAGTGTTTTGGGGTAAAGGATCTTTAAGGCCCACAAGTACAGCACACACTGAAACAAAGAAGAAGAAGAAGAAGAAGAAGGATTAGGGAGCAGTCAGCTTGTCATCTCCAAATAACGCTGGAAACAGAAACCATCAAGTCCGACTTTGTCAATTTCACGGAGTGGAATAATACAAGCTGCTCTGCTTATAATGAAACATTCATGCAGTGCATTTTGTGGCACATTCCGGGCCTGCTGGAAGAGATGACAAACCTTCAGAGAGCGCACTCCATTAAAATATGTTTTATTAATAAAAGTCTAATGTTTCAGGCGATGAGATGGCAGGAAATACATATCTGAGTAAATTCCACCCAGCTTAAATGCATGTATTTGCTTCATATTAAAAAATCTCTCTGTACATAACCCTGAGCTACACCGTGACATTTTCTACCCGGGCTACATGTGAAGTTATTACAAAAGCCTATTACTACGCCAATATCTGCAGCCTGATTTGATCTACGCTCAAACAAAGCTATTAATAAACACAGCTTCGGTTGGGCACATGGTGTGTGTCACACTTGATTAGGCCCTAGTGAGGACAAAAAAAAAAAAAAAGAAATCTAAACACATACTCACTTCAATACTGAAATACCCTCTGTCAACATAGTCCCCCAGGAAAAGGTAGCGTGTGGATGCAGGTGATCCTCCTACTTCAAACAGCTTCATCAGGTCAAAGAACTGCCCATGGATGTCTCCGCACACTGGTGAAGGCAGAGAGAGGGACAAAAACACATCAGGAAAACAGCTATTTTTACAGCTCCGAAACATCAAATGACAGCCTCCAGAACGGAGGCATATTTCCCATCAGATGTGAGGACGATATCCCAGTAAAGCTGGAACATCGGATCACAGAGGAGGTCACACGAGTGCAGCATCCAGGACTCTGCAAAGACCTTCTTCACTGTGTATTTATTATCATGGCTAGTTAACTACATAATCTGTTTATTTCATTAATGTGGGTCTTTTTACACAAACTGCTCATCTGTAACTGGAAAAGGCATCATTATACAGCAGACAGACCACTGATCATTGGCAGCTCTGCAGCCCACGCTTACTTCAACAAATTATGCACACAGCAGAACAGAAAGGAGCAGGAAAACAAAGCTGGTTTGTAAAGTTTCAAAGTTTTTCCCCGCAACCTAAAAATGTTTACTAAAATGGGCAGTTTAACCCGAATCCCTTCATCCAGAGAAAATGGGAAAATAATGGCGGTGGGTACATGTTAGGGTTAAATTTGCTACGGTTTGACGTCATGAATCAAACTTGTTGTGAGAGCGTTACTGAAATCTTCATACAAGCACAACTAGCACAAACTGTTCACACTTCAGTGCGCAGTGTTTTCTTTATAAAGTAGCTGTCCAATATGGAGAGGAATCGTAAAAACTGGCTTCAGTGTGCATTTCATGCTTGGCCTTTCCACCACATCCTCTTTCAGCCTCTTTATAACCTCGAGGTGTTTCAACTGGCTCGCGAGACCTCACTTAAACACACCTGTCTTTGCCAAATGCACTAAAAGTTCATTGGCTAAAACCACTGGAAAGCTTTCAGTTGTATTCATTCCTAAACACGTCCTGTTAACTGTACTTGCAAATCTGGCTTGTCACAGCAATTACAAACAATTTATTGTGAAGAACATGTTTGCTTTGTCTTAATAGCACTGACAGTCTGTTCCTCCACCTCAATTCCCAGCAATCCCAGTGCATTCAGGACTGCTTCACTTAACGCACTTCAATCTAATGTCATATCAATTGTATATAGCGGCTAACAGCAGGCAGCTATTAAACAGTGCCAGGGGAGCGTTCTGGGACGAAACCATCTGCATCAGGAATCAGGAAGTGCAAATCACTCAACCTGGATTGGTTTCCCCATCACCCGATGTGACCCTATACTCTATTACTGTCTGGGGACACGAGAGGAGCAGAGGCCAGAGGAAATTTGCTGCTTAGCAGCCATCGACTGACAGGGTGCATGTGAGGTCGTCTGATGTAAGAGCCTTTGCTCACTTCTGTAGATACTCTAAAAGTTGGTTCAAAGGGTCAGCCTGAACCTGCTTATCGGGTCCATTGTGGGATTTGTCGCCATAAATACATTTTGATTTTAACCACAGAAATTATAAAAAAAAAAGATTTTTATTCAACTTTTATATGTTAGTTGGAGTTGGTGCAGAACAGCAGCTTATTTAAAACGAAATGTGACAAAGCCTGACATTCATACGCTGTCCTGTGTGCAGTGGTAGCCTATAAAACCTGCATTCATTTTCATCAGTGGTCTGTAAGCTGTCAGCTGGAGCCTGCAGCTGACATGTAGATGTGGTTATATCCCCAGAAGCTAGCTCACTCCACTACAGGTGGACACAAACTTCTCATGCGCTGAAGCACTAACCTGGGTTGAAACCTGGCTTGAGATCAGCTTTTCTAGTTTTCGGCAGTGCAGCTGATTATTATTAGTGTTATTATTACTTGTAGCTACTATTGCAATGCTTCTACTGTTTTGTTAAATGATGGTTTTATGGCCTAACTGCGTTTTATTGATTCAGTGCTTATTATTTCATTTAAGCCCCAGTAGTACATGGGTTATTGCAGTTTTCATTTTGTGAATTACAGAGGAAGAATAGCTCACTGGTTAACAAAGCTTGAAAAGTCCTGGGTTTAAATCTACTGGGGTGCTGAACGGGTGGATGGAAATAAAGTGAGTGGAACCATCGATTCTAATAATACAGAAGAACTCTACTGTCACAGAATTAAATCTACAGCCAGTGTGATCAAAACAGCAATTAACACTAACAGACTTAACTGACTTAAAGCCTTTCTGCTTCACTAAATAAGTTTGAGAAGTCGACCTCTCCACCTGAGAGCTGCAGTAAACAACACAAAGACGAGCCATGATAAGCACGGCATCCACGTCTGATGTCAAAGTGCCACGATTCATCCATTCATCAAGCAATCGGCTAATTAAGTAATTAACAACAGGGTGAATAGATTGAAAACTAATTTGAAAAGGACACAGGCTTTCTTGTCGTAAGCTGTTTGTCGCTTTATGAACTGTATCTAGCAGCAAGAATTACAATAAGAGCCTGTGAAAAAGTCTTTCAGAGAGATACCCAATTAGTGGGAGCTGGAGGACAGTGTTGGAGAGCAATTATCTCAAGATACGAGCCTCGTGAGACAGCTCCGAGAATCAGCTCTCTTTGACTGCGTCGTAAACCTCCGCTTTACCATTTGTCTTTTATTAAACCCACACTGTGTAACTGTTTAAATCCACAGAGGAGACCAACATCAAAAGAGGAGCCTTGTTATTTGTGTCCGATTTCTAAAGACGTCCTTACTCTCTATTGCATTCAAGCCAGCACGGCTGAAAATGAATTACTTTAGATTGGAAATAAAAGTGGCTTGAGCTTAAATTGTAGCTAGTGTTCTATTAATGTTCTTTTCTATTGGCAAAGGTATTAAGTGGCGGTACTAGAAAAATACTGCACACGTGGATGCACCAGGGGTTTGGTCACCTGCTTTCTATTTTATCGGCCTAAAACCTGCATTGGCCCTTAAAGCCTATTAAACTGTCAAAGGCAAAGCAAGACAGCTATTTTCTTAATTCTCAAAAACAATGAAATAAAAAGTCCAATCTTAGCAGATATTTTTCTTAATATCCTGCATCTTGCATCCTGGCTGACATCAAAGCTTCACATTAAGGGTTAATGTACTTTTTAATGTCAAGATGCAATAAAATGTGAGCATATTTTAAAAAAACAACACAACTAGGCAATCCAAGTGATTCATCGTGCTTTATCCAGAAGGGTGCGTGACGCTAAGGCTGGTTATTGCTATGGAAACATCCTGATGGCATCAAATCCTTTCAACAATGGCAGCTTATATCACTGAGGCAAAAAACAAAAACAAATCTAAGCTGCTGCTGTCCTGATAAAGGAGTATCACCAATGGCAACAATGCAATGCATCCAGAAGGTCCAGAGATTCTCTAGAGAGCAATAATGTGAAGGGATGACCAGAGCAAGTATTGTGAAAAAGGGTTTCCACTTAAATGTAGGGACTACTTTTGACACAAAAGTGTGACCTTTTCTTTAAACGCACAGGGAATTGAATTATTTTATCTTATGCTTTCATGCTGCATTTTCAAGTCGGCGCTGCAGGACGGAGTCCTGCGAGGGAGTGCAGGTCTGCAATTTCACCTGAAGCACACGTCGAAGCCACTGTGCGTGGGAGGACTGCACCTCCAGCTGACCTTTTGGAAAAAGCTGTCACTTGCTGGCAAAGAAAAACAGCGCGGTGACGGTGTGACAGTGAGAGTTTAATCGCTGGCCAAAAAGACCCGACACGACGGTCACAGCGGACCGCAGCCGCCGCTTCTGCACGAGCGTGGACGAGGACGGTCGGTGCAAATTGAACAGAAACGCTACAACGGCTCACTCCTCCAGCTCCGGGCTCTGGCTTTATCACAGCAAACGCACAATCCACCCATCACTCTGCTACAGTACACCTACAGACATGCTTTTCCTCCCTCCCTCTTGTCACAGAACACACAAAAACGAGGTGAGAACCAGAGCCCACATAAGAAGAGCAGGTGGGAGTACATTATCTGGAGTGAGAAACAATTCGTTCTGGCCATCTCCTGCTTGTGCGCTAAAGTGATCTCCCTGAGTAGCAGCATATCAGCGGGCAGCAGCTACTGAGTGGGTGGTGGGCATTACACAACCTGGCTTCAGAACCTACACAGGCCACTCCAAAGGCCGGGCTCATTGAGCGAGAGAAATCCATGGTGAGGCGGTCTGTGCCAGATCATCTTTTGATTGAGACTCGATGATAGCAATCCCCCCCTGGTTTTGTGATGGCACTACCCGAGAGCTTATGTCCTGCAGAGCATGCATGCATTTATGCAGAGGCGGAGGTGGAGCTTACAATCTGTTATGAACATCAGACTGTATGCGATGTCGAGAAAGGTGATATCTGATATTTAGAGAGTGATTTCAAATTAGTGTGTTGGTGTAAACAACTGGTTCTCAGCCCTTATACAACTTTACAGTGTTTCAATTGAAAAAACAAAAATTAGAGAGAAAATGCATTCAGTTTTGTGCAACAGCAATACTCCTTTGATTTATCTTGCAACCTTTTGAGAAGGTCCCGAACATCAGGTTGGGAAAACTGGTGGAAAACAAGGTGGAAATGCACATTTAAACCCAACCGATACTGGATTTGCAGGGCAGATACCAAACAATTTGCATGTAAAAAAGCGTAGAAAATTGTGTGTAAAAAAGCAAGAATTTGGCAGTTACAAAATGAATCTGATGACCTTAAACACACCTTTGCCTTTTTCTACTCTAATTTCTTGTTATGCATCAGTTGACACACACAGATACAAATATATCCGCGACGAGCTAATGCGGCTCGGGCGATTTTGTAAGACTGTTGCATAACAACCAATTGGAAAGGTGAAATGTCCTTTCGATACTGCACAAAGCAAACGCACTTCACATTAATCTTACAAAACCGCCATCCTAATCAAGGTCTTCGTAAGACCTTTTGATGGTGTACACATGAAATTCCACAACATTTCCTCACAGAGTACATCACAATAAAAATGCAAACAGCTAAACCTCAGAAGCATTTCAGTTTCTGCTGGTTTCCTCAACATCAAGGCCAACATATCACTCAGGGCTCAAGCAAAACATGTTACCATTGTGTCTGAGTACGCCTGAGGCCAAGCTCTGTAAACAGGTGTATGAACAGTGTCAAAGCTCGCTGTTGCCTGGTGATGTGGCTGTAGGAGCTCTGCTGATGGGCGACTTGTGCGAAGGCCACGGGAGCAGCTTGTACTCAGTGGCCTAAGCCAGCTCCGTTCATCTCACACACACACACACAGACACACACACACAGACACAGACACAGACACACAGACACAGACACACAGACACACACACACACACAGACACACACACACACACACACACCTCCCTCCATGAAAACTGCACCTGCCATCTGGCCCAAACCAGGAAGTGACTATGTTAATGGCAGAAGCAGAGAGAGAGAGAGAGAGAGAGAGAGAGAGTGAGACAGCTGACATGTCATGGCGTTTTACATCGATAATAAATATTTACTTACTAATTTTCTGACCATGTGTCGTGTCAGAATTGGAGGTGTGCTAACGGGTGAGAGGGAGGGAGAAGGAGACAGAAACAGTCCCTGAGCATGACACAGAAAGATGAAACATGGCAGACAGAGGGGAGATGAGTAGTGAGAGAAACAAAGAAATGTTTATAGAGAATGGTGTGTGTGTGTGTGTGTGTGTGTGTGTGAGAGAGAGAGAGAGAGAGAGAGAGAGAGAAGGAAACACAGCAGGATCACGAGCACGCGCAGCAGAGAAATCCTTGTTGAAAAGGACTACTGAGTGGGAGAGGGGTTGAGACAGGGGTGTTGAGTGGGAGGGAAAGACGTGTTTCATTGCTGCGCTCCTGAACACAAGTGCACGCACGCACGCACGCACATACACACACACACACACCTCCTCAGGATCCTCAGCTTGCACACAGAGCAGAAGCTGTCCACTGTTTCTATGTAACACAACAAAGGATGGAGATTTGCTGGCCGGTTCCACCATTTGAACCGTTATAAAAGCAGAAATCAAGACATGCGGGAGCTCGTGTCAGAGTTGCTCGGAATGTAAATGACAATCTGACCACAACGGAGGGTCAGCGTCAGAGCGTGTTTACACACAAGAAACCAGATCGTGATCGGGTTACGCAGGAAATCATAAAGCACTTCTACATGTCAGATTAACTCCCCAGTTTACGTCATTTGTCAGTAATCAGATCTCTCCCTTACCCGCTGCTATTTCTTCAAACCAGTATTGGCATATTTGAAGTATATTCAAATGAACGGCTTACATAATAAACACTGTCGCTTTAAGAGATTTGTTTTCCAGCACAGTGCGAGGACAGTCTCTGCGAAAGATCACAGCTTTTCCTTATTGTGCATATGTGTTTCATTTTTACTGCTTAGCCGTGGAAGTGAACTTATTTTGTGGCGTTTCGTTTAAACTGGAGCATCTATGCAATCTGGGTGCCTTTCAGTCCGCGTTCCAATGTGTTTGCATTAAACTTCTTTCATCCCTCTACGTTGCGTTCGCAGCGGTACTTCATCTTGCACGTGAATCAGTCAAAAACCTTTTTGATAGCATGTGCACTTGGCTTAACAATCACATCTCTTAATGCCTTGCTTGTATACCTGCAAATGCAAAGACAGCAGAGGCAGCAAATAAGGTTGTCCACCCTGTTTGCATCTTTTTGTTAATCCAGACATGATATTCTCTCCTCATGACAGCCTCGGTAAGGATACGAGAAGCACACTTTTGTTTAAAAAGGGCTCGTGCATTCATGAATTTAAGTAAGTGCGATGCCTGCCAAATATGAGCATAGGCCTATCCGGACTGTATTTTGAGAACGATTGAGGGTTGCCATAGATCCTTTGAGTGGGTCTCTGCCTCTGATTACATCAACATCAAAGAAGCCTCATCAGAAAGTCTAATGGAGGAACAGGGCTCTTGACCAGGAAGAAAGACAACAATAGATGCGCTGGATCTGTGCATATGCATCAGCGAGCCTCCTAGTGCAGCATGTTCCTCCACAGAGACGGCATGAATGAGCTCAACTTCAGCCTCAGGGCGTGTTTGAGATACGATAAGTGCTCTGTACTGTAAAAAAAAAATACTGTAAAAAATGACAGAAATCCTGTGGAAAAAACAGCATCCGCAAACATATGACGGAAAATGTTTTTGTAGTTTTAATAGCTTTGATTAAAAGGGGGAAATTCTGTGTTTTAATGCAAGAAGCTGCCAACTCAGTGAGTGTCACCAAGCTTGTTAGCTTTGGCTAATCAGATAAGCTAAATGTGTGTGTTTCCTAAGATGAGATGCACTGCTACACGCGCCTAACATGTGGCCTGAAGGCACAATGACTCACTTTATTAAGAAAATTAAGTTTTCACATGCAGTCCGCTCTTAAAAGTGTGTTTTAAATCTGACAATGCACAAGTGATTTGAGGTTAACATCAAGTGCAACTCTCTGATTGTGATTTTGACTGTGCTGTCGGCTGCTGCGGCAGTTTTAATAATGTCTTCAGGAAAACACAGCGACAGCGAAGGTAGGCAAAGCTGGAGAGTCATGTTCTTCTGCAGTGTCTTAAAGCGGATCATCTGTCATTTGTTAAGGTAACTGATGAAAAACAAGCACAAATCCTGTTCTAGTTTTTCCTTCCACAGGTTCAGGAGATAATTAAAATCAAATAGTGAATCATAATGATAGAAATCTAGCAAAATATTGGATTTTGAAGTGCATAAGGGCACAAATTTCAGCCTTCACACCTCTTAGAAAAAGACGAATTTCTGGGTGGAGGCATCTCACTCTGTAACCTCTGATGTGCTGCAAATACCACGTTGTTTATCGTCAATCATCAGTTGATTAAAAGCTTCTCTCTAAATTTCATAAAGCAGCACAGTAAAAAAGAATTATAAAACCAGAACATATTCAGTTTGCTATCACAGAAACAGTAAAACAGCTGGAACCTCTAAATGTTTTGTATTTTTGCAAGAAAAAAATGAATTAAATGAATAATTCATTGTCAAAATTGCTGCTAATTAATCAACTCTTTGACACTAATGTGCCGACTTTGACTCCTCACCTGTCACGGGGGCGTCGATGTCCAGCAGGTTCTTCTCTGCGCGCAGGATAGCGGCGCCCTCTCCTATGAGCCTCAGAGCCACCGCTTCCTCCACGCGACCTTCCTTGGTTAGGTGAGCTTTCAGCACATCCACTTTGGGCTTCCCCTCGCTGTCAAACACCTCTTTAGCCGTCAGCCGGTGACTGGGGGGGAACGGGACAGCTGCGAAGGGGGAGGAAAAAAAAAAGCATCATTACGACTGATACGCTTTACAGTGCTTTAATATACCTTTCATTGACAAAAGGCTTATGAGGATACGCAGTTAATTCCACATCACTGAGCAAACAGCATTTAAGATGTTTGATTAGCAGGTACTTTGTACCTTCCAGGGGATCAACTCCCTGCAGGAGAGGGAGTTGGTGTGCACTCCCATGCTTCCAGCCCACCCTCTGAGACAATTTACCAGATTGCTGCTATGATCTGTGAGTCATTCCATTTTCAATATTTATAACAGACCCACACAGTTTCTAGTTTGCTTGGCAATATTCATAGAGAAAGAGATCACACTCTGAAAATGAAAGACAGAACTGGGATTAAAATGTAGTCGCTCATCAACATAAAAAGCCTTTCATATGACTAAAAAGTCTAAATAACATGAGCATATTATGCTGCAGTGTGTAATGTGTAATATAAACACTATATTTAAAGGCACAGTATATCATTTCTGCCGCTAGGGGTCTCTTAATCAAAACAATAACAAAGACAGAATTTGATGATTTCGTGAAGTAGCGTGGGATCATGGGAGTTGTTGCCTTCACTGTTAATCAACCAACATTGTCTCCAGAGGTTAGAAGTACTAGAGGGAGTAAAAGAGATGTGACGCCACTGGCGGGCGAGCAAGGAAACAAACTGTCACCTTGAATAAAATGACAGATTTGGGTTTGAACGTTGGTGGGAACATCCGGGATAATGTAAATGCACAATTCCACAAAATATCTAACCTTTTAATGTAGAAGTGTTACATAATATGGCTTTAAACAGGCTCTGTTTAATGTGTGCGATTAGAAGAACCCAGACATCATCGTCAGTCCGACATGAATTTCCATATTTGTCAGTCACAATTATTTAAAGGAGTAAAATGATGTTTATTTCCGAGAGTCTTGAAGGCATCATGGAAATGAGACTAACTAATCCACAACAAATCTCTGTTACTGTCAATTTCCATAATTAGTGGCTTATAAAGGATAGCTTTTCACAGCAATTCAATGTGCTCGGGTAATTTTGGATACAACAGATGCATTCAAAAGCCTGAATCCTGTTGGCACGCATTTTAATTTAAAACAGTGAACTTTCCAATCTAATCACAGCATAAAAAATAGATGGTGTTCTATGCAAATAGCCCAGTGGGTCTTTAGACAAGGTTTTAATACAAAGCGTGTTCTTGTAACAAAAGAACAAAAACCCCCAGAATGCAGTTCTTTAGAATGGACCTCATGTCACTGCCGTGTTAGCAGATGAGGAACTTTTGAAATAAAACCATTATTAAGAGGTACTTTTAGTGGACTCCACTGAAACAAAAGCCGAGCACGTTATTATTTCCTTTTCACAACCCCCTGATGAGCATATTCCTTACTGACAGCAAAGGTACAAAAAGGGCATAATTAAAAACCACATCCCGTGGATTTTTCAATGCAGCAGCTGTATGCCGTTTAAAAAATGAGACGTGCTCTTAATTAACGTCCACTTGCAGACTTCGCACATACGTAGCATATGGGTGTGACTAATGCACTAAGCCAGGAGCGAATACTGTTAAGTTGGTGGCTATGTGTGTGTGTGGGTCTGTGGGTGTGTGTGTGTTAACATCCATCCTTTCCAAAGGTGACATCAGTGGTAATCAGACCTGCACTTTATCTGTGTCACACAGCGCTCAGTGACAGATGATATTTAGGATCTCAAATGCAGTATTTAAAGCTTTCTAACAGGTGTACAAAGGTGTGTTATTTCCATTTTCCCCTTTTCCTGCAACCACCATCCTTTGCAGATCTGCATACTTAAGGCCAAAATGACTCATTTAACACAAACCTTGTTTAAGCCAAAGAAAGAATGTGCCTAAAACAAACCTTTAAACAATATCTGTCTAATGTCTCCGTTAAGATATCTGGGGCATTCCGAAATTCCCGTCCGAGATAGGATTACCCGAGGCCCCAGGTTGGCCTCGCATGAACACCTGCTGTGCAACTCTAGCCCGAGGCCAGGGCCGTGGGGCTTTTGCCCTGAATGCCTGCACAGCACTGGCCACAAAGATGTTGGAGATGTACGATGTGAACATTCATGTGAACCTGTTTGGGGGCATTTCATGCCTGAACAGAGAGACACTTTGGTGCTTCAAACATGACAGCTAGGTCAAGAATGTGTTACATATAATCTGAGGATGACTAGCATGAATGACTGACTATAAAGGGAATATTAATGGCAGCTGGCTGTCATAATAAACATCTTGTAAATGCATACAACTGTCAGATGAGGGCAGAGGCTACGGTGCTTACAGTATTTTCTTTGCCCACACTGTTAGGCAATTAAGCATTACTGCAATGACAGGTAATACTCCCAAGGGAGTCCACCAGTCACGTTGCTCTTGAATCTGAACTTCATGTGAATAAACCAAGTTATTCTCAACTCTCTCTGCAACAATCACGCTCTTTGCCTGTAAAGATAGCTGCTAGTAGACCCATGCATACACAGAGATAATTATGCTAGTTATTGAAGGATCTCCACTGCTATCCTGAATACGGACAATAAGTGACACCACATAATTCTGCAGAAGATCGGTGTTCCCAAAAACAGTGCAGCGCCGTTGCAGGAGCTGTGGATGTAGCTCGAGCCACATCTGCTCCCACTGAAGTGGCAAAACATGGCACATCTTAAAATTCAAACACTGAAGAATAACAGTATTCTTCAATAGAAATAACCCGCGTCAACAAAGCTGTGGTTGTTGGCGCAATGGCCGCCTTTCAGCACATCATCCTTCCATTTCCTGCAGTCATGACAATTGAAACACTGTGAACTTTCCCCTTGTGGAATTTTTAACAGGCCTTTTATTAACAGGAGTAACACCCACCCCTGCCAAAACAGTACATGGCACATTGTAATGGTAGGTTATACACTCCAAAGAAAAAGGCGGGACCCCCATGGCAAAAATAAAAGTCCTGAGCAAAGGAAAAAAGCACAAAATGGATTAACAACTCAGCCAGGGAAGAAAAATCATTAAAGTTTTATTATTTGAAAAAGAAATAAACGGTGATGTCAAACACTGCATTAAGGCAGGCCGCGTCTTTCTCAGTCACTTCAGCCATTCAGACGTGAGCGACTGACAGTGAAAACAGAATAAAATGGCAAAGCCTCAACCCCTTTCCTTCCAAACAACTGTATCCGAGCATTCACACACGCAGCAATCGCAAATAACCCTGTGCAACTTTCCTTTCATACAGAGCTTTATAGCTGTGAGAGTATACAGTGACCCGAGGTTACCCGCCTGAAACCCAAGCATGACTCAAAAATGGTCTCCATTAGCCGGATGCTTTTGCCTTCATTAATTTTACCATTTCTCTGTTCCCTGCTGTTGTGTAACCGGGAAATTGCACTGCAGCCTCAGATCTAGCATGAGAGAGAAATGATGAGAGTGAGAGAGGGCAAGAGAGGATGAAAAAGAAGAGGGGGGGAAAAAAAAAGCCTGGAGTCTGATTTAACTTTCCCTGGTAATTTGTCTCAGATTAGCATTGTAATTTCCAAGATACAAATTAAAGCCATCCATCAGCCATTAGGTTTAAAGCCTAATAGACCGCTAAACCTCTGAATGTCTGGAGGGCGTGCTAAATAAACTTTAAAGTTTATGTAATAAAAGTATACTATCTTGTGTTGGTCAGAAAGGTTTATAGCAACATTTAATGATTTCCTTCTTCAGTAGATTAGCTCTGAGTCTCAGGTCTTGAACTTGCAAAGCTTTGGAACATCAACCCCAGCAGCCACCTCTGTCCATGCAACATTCATGAGGAGAATAATTACAGCCCCGATTCCAAAAAAAATGAGGACGCTGTGTACAAAATAACCATAAGAGCATAGGATTCAACTGAACTAAGGCAATATATTCTTTATATTTTACACATATATATCAAACAAATTGGGACAGGAGGAACAAAAGGAAAAACACTCCACAGGCAAACAGGTTCATTGGTAACAGGTGATCTTATCGTGACTGGGTATGAAAGGGGCATCCTCAAAAGGCTCAGTCATTCATAAGCAAGGATGGAGTGAGGGTCACCACTTTGTGAACACATGAGTGTACAAAGGAGATTACGCAGCATCCCGACATTTTTGGAATCAGAGGTGTATCTCAGAGTACAGCCGGCGTTCCGGTGTGATTCTTGAGAAATCTGTATCACTGGGGCGCAGAGCATCTGAAACTGCTGAGAAGCAGCAGGAAAACGGGCAGCTTGAAATGTTCGGGTTGGTGTAGTTCAGAACTAATGCGATCTCTCTGAGGAATGAGACAGCGGGAGGTGTGCAGTCATACAGCGCTGGACAGATCAGCTTAATTGGAGAGAGTGAGACAGAACTCGCCGAGCAACCCCTGGCTTCATTTAGTGAAGAACACGGAGTGCGAGCGGGATATTGGCCTGAGCTGGCAGCTAAGATGTCTGCTGCAACTGAAAGGTGAGCGTGCTGACATGACGCCTGACATGATAAACACAGAATAAACAACAGTACGGTCACGTCCAGAGATACACAGGAGAGACTTCTGGAATTCAGAAAACTCTCAACTCCAAATCAACCCAAATAAAAAATTACTTATAAACCACAAAACATGCCTCTACTTTATAGCTTTAAAGAATTTAATTGTAAGAGCTTTTATTGATATAATACAGCTCGACACACACAATACGGCCAGTAGATCGATATCTAACTCGTGCTACTGCTGACAGCCATGGTGCTAGTTTATTTTCATCAACCGCACAGCAATACCTATAGCAAACATTGACTGTGGCTGACCCAGACGTTCATGAAGAGCGAGTTATCCGTTAATAACTGCCTCTGTGTCAAGTCAGCATTGACCAAGCTAGGTTGGGATTGTGGCCAACGAGTGGGCATCGATAAAACAAATGAATTCCTTTAAAACCATACAGATGCAGCAGACTGCTTGGCGAGGAAAGCAACAACTTATGATAAACTCTTTCAATTCCAGGTCCAGGAACCTACACACACAGATCTTTCCATCAGAAGCCCAGTTGATCCCCAAGAAATTGGTGATGGCGCATGAGGCATCGGGAGTCCTTGTGGAGCGTGGGTGAGACTCGGGTTTTCACCGCCCACGTCCAACCCTCCACCACCTTGCACCAGACAAGCCACCGCACCAGCAATTTTCCTCCCCTAAGACTCAGCATGACCAGTGGAAATCTCAGCATGACCAACAGGGAGCCGAGGCAGAACAAAGACTTCAGAACTATGTGCAAGTGCAACAAAGGTCAGTTCATACAAAGCATAGAATACCAGAAGTAATTTGACTGCACGGTCACACGTTATTATGCAAAGGCAGAGCGATGTCTGATCTAACGCGTGATACTGATCTATACCTTTGTTTCCTTACTCGCACAAAACAGCAGTCACTACTCCCCTGATCCATTTGCCTTTTTGAATGACGCAGCTGTGCCGTGCTGTGCTCTTTATCCTCAGGCAAGGTAAGCGGCTGGCGGCACAGGCAAGATCTCTGTGTGGATCTCTCAAGTGGAAACTGACTATCTGATCGAATGGTACGTAAATACCGGTGCCAGGTAAGACCATAAACAGATTATTATGACACAACGGCCCCTTGGCATGGACATGTCACAAGCCCCCTACCTCTCCTGGCCTGAAAGAGACAGAAAACAACGGCAAGCCATGCAGCCATTTCATTTGTGGTCATTTTGCATCTCTGAGGTGGTGCAGGTTAAGACCACTGGTCCTCTGGCTGCCTGGGTCCAGTATGCTCGGTAGTCCATCCATGGATAAGCCAGCACAACCTAAGTGGAGTGGCATGCAGCAGCAACAGGCAATACACGGAGAACAAGAAGACACACCGACAAATGTTGGATAATGCTCTAGAATAACAGCGTCATGTAGTTGTACAGTATGCATGAGATGAATCTACTATTGGCAGTGCAGGAATGAAAAAGCAAAAAAAAATTCAGTCAGACTTTTTCCCAGTTGGAAGCCTTTTAGTGATGGAGCATCCACTGCGTGCGGCGTACGCACAGAGGACGACTGCCAAGTGTTGAAGAGGGCACCAAGAGTGTGCAAGTCACTCTCCGCTGACAGCCAGGGTTTGTTAATTAAATTACATAACGGCATTCAATTAGAACGGGATATGTTTAGGAGTCCAGGATGAACAGAATGCATGAGCTTCTGTAGGCGGCAGGAAACAAAGGACATGCTGTTCTTCAGAAAGCACCTCAACTTCAAATGTCATCTGGCAGCAGTTTCGTCGCTTCATTAATACGACTAGAATCCTACTAGAATCCATTCGGAAGCTGATTACCTGACATGCATAATGCAGAGGATATGGCTATCTTTGCTGACAACAAAGGACTGCAGCAGTTGAACTATACAACGCATTGCACTCACATGGTGATAAATTATTTGCGATACGGTTTCCATCACACACTGGATGTGCCAGCCTGATGTCTTTATGTCAGGTCTGTAATTGGTATCTCAGTTCTTCTACAACTCCGCCTCCCTCTTCAACTCATCTAGAAAACCTATAACACTGTCAATCAATAATTCATAAGACAGCACTCCACGGAGACAATCGGCTCCTTACATATGATTAACATAGTACACAGACCCGATTCCAAAAAAAATTGGAGACCCTGTACAAAACGTAAATAAAAGCAAAATGCAATCATTTGCAGTGGTTTTATCCAGATCCCATGCAGTAATATCCTTCATAAAATCATGTGTTCGCTCCATCCTCGCTTGTGAATGACTGAGCCTTTCCAGGATGCCCCTTTCACACCCAATCATGATACTGTCACCTGTTACTAATGAACCTGTTGCTCCAAGCAGGTGTATTTGGAGCATTCCACAACTTTCACAGCAACTTTCTTTGCTCCTTTCATTTGTGAGGTAAAGCATTAAATATATTTCTTAGTACGGATTTCAAGTGAATATATATCAAAAGGGATTAGCTCTTTAGCACACTCTGTTTTATTTATGTTTCAAACAGCATCTAAACATTTTTGGGATGGGGTTGTAAATTCCAGTTGCACAACGATGGCCACAGTCCACAGCAGAAAAGGTGTTTTATAACATCGAAATGATTAAAGCAATATTCAAGAGGGGACTGCCAGCTTAATTTAAAGAACCCATAAAACAGGACAGGAATGGTAGGCTACTCTCACAAAAACCCTTCCTCCTTTTAATAATGTAGTAGTAGTATGATTCACAAATGCAATATGTATGTATGGATGGTAAAAGAATTGCGCATGAAGATGATGGGTGAAATCCGGTGTGTCGGGCAGCCTTTTCAAAATGGTCGGAAACTGGATGAGCAGTTGTCTGGTGGATTTATTGGCCACTTAAAGTTGTTGGATAATTCAGCAAAAGCAAGTGTCAACAGGCTGGATTCTACCAGTGAGTGAGCAGCTGAATCCATACACCTGGTATTTGCAATGTGAGTCAGTGCATCAAAGAGGGAACTACTCCAGCTTTCCAATATTATGTCATGTGAAGATGTATTAAAATGGAAGCCAACCTATAGAAAATACAGGTCCAACATCTGGCAGGCGGGGATGGAGGAGAGATTCAAAAGGCCAGCAGGCTTTAGGGCTAACGGTGAAAAGGTCACTTAGAAATTGGCATGAACCTCTTTACCATGCATTAGTAGGGATAGAAGCTGGTCCTGAACGAAACGCTTAGCAGAGCTTAGCTTTGAAGCTCAGTGCTTTTGAGTTTGCCGAATATACAGTATCTCTGCGCAGTATGGAAATGGAGTGGTTACTTCTGTGGTTGAAGCAGGAAGGAGAGCAGAGTCAACAGCACTCACCTTCCCAGAGACAGACAGACAGACAGACAGACAGACAGACAGACAGACAGACAGACAGACAGACAGACAGACAGACAGACAGACAGACAGACAGACAGGGAGTGCAAAGACAGAGAAATAAAAATGGAAAATAATAAAATAAAAATGCAAAAGGGGACTGAGCAGAACAGTCAATAAAGACTCATCGGGCCTATATCAAAGATAGATATTGTGCCATGAAGACAAGTGTTCATGCAGAGCTCAGCAGGTATTAAAGTGAACATATTTAATAATCTGTGCACACATATAATCACTCCCTCAAATTAATAATCTGTAATAGTACAATAACTTGCACTACTTAATTTGCTTCCTACAATTAATAATTCATACCCTAAAATTACAAATTGTGCCTTCAAATGACTCCATTCATTCCCTGAAATTAATAGCAAGCCAGTTCTATTTGTTATAGCAGTATTCAGGAAGGGAAAAAACACCCAAGACTGTGTTTAACCACAGAGGAGTCCTCAAGCTGCTGAACCTTTTCCTTTAAATAAATAGCATTGCGATATAACACTCAATCCACTGTTTGCTCAACACTCTGCATGTACTATTGTGAAGCTCCAGCGGATGTTCAGCACTGTTTGCTGGTCAGCTTTGGCTACATGGAACACACATGCCGCTGTGTAATGCATATACCACTTCTGTAAATCATTCAACTTAATAGTTAATAAGCATGCACTCTTTAAAAAATATAGAATACAGAATAGGTCAAGCCCCTGGTTTTCATCAGAAATTTCCTCTCTGATTAAAGAGAGAAATAAAGCCTGGGCCCTGGCCAGGCGTACTGGGGACTCTGGTCACTTGCTTTCTTTTAGACAGCTTAGAAATAAATGTACTTCTGCAATAAGAACGGCTAAATCTGATTATCTTTTAAATCTTATTCCAAAATCTTATTCTAATCCTGGGAATTTCTGGAAGGCAGTAAAATCTTTTAACCGTAAGTCTTCTGTCTCATTCCCTCCTTTCACCACAGCACAGGGATATTCTATATCAGACCACAGGGAGATTTGTGTTGCTTTTAATGATCATTTTGCATCTGCTGGTAAATTGTTCAACAACTTTTATATAGGACCACCACTCTCTACTATTGATCCCACCGCCAATATTACGCCAACTCCTTGCTTTTCACTGCGGCCTTTTTCTATCGATGAAGTAGCTAACGCACTTCTTTCCTTGGATTCCAAGACATCTGTGGGAGAGGATAAACTTGACCCCTTCTTTCTAAAAGTTGCTGCTCCAATTGCTGTCAACTATAATACATACATTTTTAAAGTTTCAGTTTTAAATGGCACAGTTCCTAAGGTTTGGAAAGTCGCTTATGTAACACCTATGCATAAAGGTGGTGGAACTTCTAACTTAAATAACTACAGACCTATTTCTAAATTATCTTGCCTGTCAAAAGTCTTGGAGTCTCTTGTCAAAAAACAATTAAAATCTTTCATCTCAACACATTGCATCCTCAGCATGCATCAATCAGGATTTCGGGAAAGACATAGACTGCAGCCACCTTTGTTTTAAATGACATCATTACAGCCTTAGATAGGAAAAAACACTGTGCAGCTCTTTTTATTGATCTTTCAAAAGCATTTGATACAGTGGATCATGTACTGCTCTTAAAAATACTTTGTAGTCTCTGGTTTGATGACTTGGCTTTTAAATGGTTTCAGAGCTACCTTAGCGACAGACAGCAGTGTGTGTGTATTGGGGATAGTAAATCTGAACTTGTGCAATTAGCAAAAGGTGTCCCACAAGGCTCCATCCTGGGGCCTCTTTTGTTCTCGCTCCATATCAATGATATTACCTCAGTTGTCACTGGGAGTAATATTCATTTATATGTAGATGACACCGTATTGTACTGCATTGCAAACGATGCACACTCTGCCTTAAATTCCCTCCAAAAATGTTTTTCTGATGTTTAAGTTGCACTCAATAATCATAAACTGGTTCTCAATGCAGACAAAACAAAATTTATGTTGTTCTCCAGATCACAAAACAAAACTCTGACAACTTCATCATCTCTACCAAGAATGGTGCAAATATTGAAAGGGTGACGGAATATAAGTACCTTGGTATTTGGATTGATGAAAAGTTAACCTTTAAGTGTCATGTTTCCAAGCTTGTGTCTTTGTTGAGAATGAAAATTGGTTTCTTTTATAGAAACAGACCCTCCTTTCCACTGCATTGTAGAAAGATGCTTGTTGAGGCAACTTTTTTTATCGGTTTTAGATTATGGTGATATTTTATACATGCATGCCTCTGCTGCCACTCTGAAGCCCTTGGACTCTGTTTATCACTTGGCCTTGAGATTCATCACTGGAGATACTTATGACACCCATCACTGTGACCTGTATACTAAGGTTGGGTGGCCCTCTCTCAGTGTAAGACGAGAAAGACACCGGGTTTTATTTATTTATAAAGCTCTTATGGGTCTTTTACCTTCTTACATTAATTCTATGCTCTCTTTTAATGTGGGTTCTTATCATGCTCAGTCCAGTGATTGGATCATGCTGCAGGTGCCAGCTGTTTTTACTGATCTTGGAAAATCCAGTTTTTCATATTGCGCACCTGCAACATGGAACAAGATGCAGAGCCATTTAAAGCTTTCCTCATTTTTATCCATAGGGCAATTTAAATCCTTAATCGTTTCATACTATGCTTCTAGGTGCTCCTGTTTTACTTGATTAATGGTTTGCATTTTTACTGTTTTTACTCATCGTTGTTGCTTTTATTTATCTTATTTATTTTAAATGGGTCCTTCTTCTATGGCTTTTATTGCTCTTCCTCTTACTCATTTTAATGTAAGTTTTATGTCATTGGCTTTTTCCATGTCTAAGTGCTTTTGTTTTTATTGTTTTTCTCGGCTACATTGCAAATGAGGTCTCTAACTCAAAGTATTTTCCGAGTTAAAATAAAGGTTGAATGTTGAATGAATGAATGAATGAATGAATGAATGAATGAATATATATATACACACACACACACACACACACACACACACACACACACACACACATATATATAATGGGCCTCTTGGGTTCTTTCAATTTGAAACTACTTATGCTATTTATTTTTTACTCTTCATTATATTTATTTAAACTATTACTTAACTAGTTTATACAAATAAGAAGCACTAAAAGTATTTGTACACACTGTGATCATTGATATCAAATCTTAAATTTCTCTCACTGCACATTTTCACTACTTAACCGCATGGCCTGTGGTCAATGTCATAACTAATTGTCGCACTAATGGCTGTAACTTTCATTAAATGCCACCAGTGGGCTATTACTGCGCTTTAAAGAGTTGCTGGCCATGATCGTCTGCTGCGGTGATATAAGCTTTTACATTGCATCAACAAACAGGAGAGATATTAGATAAAAGTGAGTAAAAGGGGTTGCTACGGAAACAGAGCTGTAGAGTCTCAGTCTTAATCTTTCATCCATCAAAATATTGGCTTAAAAATGAGTCGCCAGCAGCATGTTACATTCTGCACCGGCTTGATCCAAGGCTGGAAATCTGAGCAAAAGCCTTATCATACGTACTCCACTGTTACAAATAATGTATTAGCAGAAGGTGGTGAACACAAACAAAAGGAGTGCGATGGTGCGTCCGACAGCTGTTCACTGCAATAACATGCGTGGCCATGTGCACAGAGGTTCACGTCAATGGCCGCCATCCAGGGATCCTCATTATTAAGATAGACTGGTCGTATACTAAACAAGGCAGCAATATACCCCAAACCCTGCATTCTTGCTGCCATGGCTGTCAGGGTTATCAAAGACCATCAAGCGCTGACAGAAAATAGCCCATAGCAGTGATTTAGAGACCTGGGCGACAGCAATGTGAGAGTGAGTGACAAGCAAACGTTAATCCTGCTGCTGGCTCAACAGATTCTAGATGAGAAATGTGGAAAGAGTTAGCAGCAGCAGGTGATCAAAATGCACCACTGCTCAGACAGCACTCTGACTAAGTCCCTGATTAATTAGTGAGGCTAGAGCTTAAGCGTGGGAGGCTGGCGTGGGTGAATGTATGTAAGGATGGAAAGACGGGAGTAGGCGGGGGGGGGGGGGCATTTTCTAAGGGATGTCCCTGCGCTGGTTTTCTGGTGGTGGTTGGGCGTGTGGTGAGCCATCAATGTAGCAGCCGATCGATGTCGGAGTGAGAGGCCGCCAGGGACCTGGATCACGGCTGGCAAATGACTAGAGTAGATTTGGAGCTGGAGTGGGGGAAGTGCATGAGTCAGGGAGCGTGAAAGATCAGTCAATGAAATAAAAATGCATCAAGAGTCAAAATGGAGGGGAAAAAAGGGTTCTGGGGAAAGAGCATCTGTCAATCTATCAAAAACAATCCACCCCCCCGACTCTGTGATGAGACCTCCCTGCAGGTTTACCATCCTCCCACAACTTATAGTCTATAGTAAATTGTGACCCTTGCAGTCAGTTCACCATCTACAAAGCCATAATAAACACTGACATCATGAAAGAGCTTTTATTTCCTCCCAATGGAAAAGGGCTGTTTTCAGGCACAGCAGCTTTTACATGTCTTGGACTGAAGCTATAGGGTCTTACTTTTCAAGACACTTGGCAACATGGTGGCTTATATTTCATATAGCAACTTATGATTCAACTAGTAATTACAATAAATGTAGGAAAATGGTGGAAATATTTTAGCATTTTGTCATATTGCCTCTTTCTGCCTCAGCACTAATGTAAATTTACGTAATTATAAATCACATTAGAGGCACGCGACTGAAATCCATCAATCTAACGCACTCCATCAGCTTTGGTGCTTATACTGCCCACATTAAGCGGATCTAATATCAGCCATGATGTGAATATCTACATCTGCAGCTTCTTTGTCAATATCACTGTAAAATGCAGCATTTCCCTATCAGGCCAGAAGTCATCTTACGCCGAGTTCACACAACAGGACTGTAGCCCTGATTTTCCACAAGCTGACAGTTTTTGGAGATTGCCGACAAAAGCCCCTGGATCAGAGGCAAAATGGCATAGACTTGCCAATCGGTGCTCGATCGCTATCTCACTTTGTGTGAACTGTTCAAACACGTGATCTGAGAGCTTGCCATTCCCTCGCAGAAGCCTGAAAGTTATCTAGCAGGCTAAATATCGACGAGTCGGGGGAGCTATGCAATGAGCTGCGGCCAATGACAGCACACATGAATCACTTCCAAACCACAACCATCTCTTTCCCTTCATTGTTTTTTTTCTCTCCAAATCAGTGCTAAAATAAGCTGGACTGCTCGGATCTTGCAGACGTAGCTTTTGGAAAAAAAATCTTGTACCACACATGGTAACGAATCATTTCCAACTTTCATTATAACGTCTAAGCAGTCACAATTCCAACAAAAACAAGGCAAGCCACATTAATGCATACGCAAATAGGACAGGATTGCATATTTACATCATGAAAACAAAAAAAGGAAGGAATCAATGGCAAGAGGAGCAACTGATATGACTTTCAGTACTGTTTTCCTGGAAGGTGTGATGCCTTAGTGTACTCAGTTAGTACTTAATGTGCTGTAATAGCTTTGAATCAGGAAACTGGGTGTATGTGTAAATATTTCTGTGAATGTAGACAGGTGTTCAAAGGAAAGGGTTTCCCAATGAATGACTTCATGTAAAGGCATAACACCAGTAAGAGACACTTAGAGTGCAAGAGAACAGCAAACTCTCCAACACTGAAGTAATTTAGACAAATCACGTCCAACCACCGAGAAGCTATGATGGCTGGACTGGACGTAGTTAAAGTGAATCATTACAGGCCATTACAAGTTTGGGCAGCCCTGCATTTAAGGTGTTAAGGGCCAATGGGCCAGCACGAAAAAGCTCAGTCTCGATGTAAAACACCTCGCAGATTTCCAGGTTTGCGGAGACATTAACACTCTCTGGCATTTCCTCTGAAAGCCACTCTGACAGGCCCTGAAGAAGACATCCCCTGCTAGCTTTGCCATGCTCAGGCCTGCCCCCCTTCCTCCTCCTCCACAATGCCGTGACACAGGATTAGCTTTCATTAGAGAAGGCGCTGTAATCAGCTTTGGAGCATAGCAGAGACGGAACAATGGAGGAGGCTGAAAGGATCTGGAAGACAGGGTGCTTTGGGTGCATGCTCGGCTGTATGCGAGCTGTTTCCACAAACGGAACCTGTGGCATGTAAAAGCAACACTTATCTGCATAACTCCCACTGATGTGTGCCATTGTAAGAAATACAGCATATATGCAACATGCTGATTGCTTCACTTGTCATTTTAGGGCCCTGAAACAACAAGCACTGAGCTGCCACTGAGCATTTCTGGGGCAACTTTTTCCATAGCCCTTAAGTGGCAGAAGGAAAGTTATCTGACTGGGTGTTTGTCTGTGATTTCACCCACAGTGAAGCGAAGCAATGTGCAGAATGGACGAACACGTTGGTGGTCAACTGGCTGTCGGCACTGTGCTGTCAACAGACGTAACACAGCTTGCAAAATGAAAAACGCCAGAAAGAAGCAAAAAAAAATCCAATATTCTCATATCGTCTCCCTAAACTCAAATAAAGACAAGCCATCGCAATTGTCCTTCATAAATCAAATTAAAGGAAATCAGGCTACCCATACGGTCTGTGCTGTGCTGTGTATGGCCTTTGACTCAGTGATAGCATCTTTCCGCAGGGCTTCAAGGCTACGATTTCAACAGTTTCTTCAGATGGTAAACAGAAAGGTCAGGCAGCTAAGGAGGGATTGGTGGGCGTGTGCGGATTTCAGTCTGGACAAAAACATGGCTCTGCACGTGCACAGAACCACCTTTGTGTGAGTCCTTCCCCACCCTCCATCATGCTGTCAACTGGCGCTTGTATTGGGAAGGACTGACGACACAGGTCTATCGAGAACATATGTCCCCACTAACCCTGGAGAGCATCGCCAGCGCGCAGGCAGCCACTTTACAAAGCGTTCTTGTTGGTGGTTTGTTCTGTGAGTGTGCAGTGACATGCAGACGGGTCGCTGGACACGACACAGACACAGATGTGTGCAGTTCAGCTACAGTTGCAGTTGAAGTTTTGACTTCAAAACCTTTACTTCTAAGTTAAAGATGTGAAACTCAAGACTGTAATGATACCATGCCAGAGAAGTAAAAATATACTGCAGTATGCTGGAGCAACTGAGTTTGGCAGTAAGTTTGAGCTTTAAAATGCTGGTTGGTCATAAAATTGTCAGCTCTGTAAGCAAATTAGTTCTACATTTTGCACCTGGGCTACACTTTTTAATGCTGCTACTAAATTATCTATTTCACTGCCTGCTGCAGTCGACTGTCAAGAGTCATGCTGTGTCTCCTGCTTTTCCAGCCCCTTCTAAATATTTCATCCACATATGTAAACCCTCTGGAGAGAACACTGAAAAGGAATTTCAGATTTCAGAACACATTTGCGATCGAGTATCAAGACGCATTATGTCTTATTCGTGGAGTATGACTGAAGTGAATTTTTAAATTTTAATCTTGTATGGCAGCCACACGCGATGCCTTGAACATCAGAAATATTTGGCAGGCTGATGAGGGAATCATCTATGCTCTACACCACATCACATCTCAAATCGCAAATTAGAAATCTAGAAGGATCATAACTACTTGACTCCTGACAGTCTGATACAATATCATCTAATACAACACAACGTGGTATGTAAATCGATACCAAAATACTGTTACGTTCCAAAAACTCCAACTGACTTCAGTGTTTTCTGTACTCATTCACAGCTTGCCTCTGAGATAATATGCCTCAACAGGCGTGATCGCACCTCCCAAGGAGGGCTTGTTGGCAGCCGAGATGTTGGCATTTCTAGAATGCAATTACTAGATGCATACAGAGGGGATAAGGCCGGTCTATATTTGTACCCACACTTTGTAAAAGCAGCACACAAGACATGAGGCTGACCCAAATAAAACATTGCCTGAACTGTAGATAACACTCCTTCTCATTAATTAACCCCCCCACAACACAAGCCCACACTCACACAGACCCTGACTCCTCTCAGCTGTGAAGGTTACCTGTCTGACTTGAAAGTGAACACCACCCTGCCACTATCACCGTGACCTGTGGACTGGGGCAAACCCTCCCAACCATACAAGAATAGCCTCATCACATATGTGAAATGGCATTCCTCCATGCTGTGTCAGAAGGACAAGGGAGGGTCAGAAATGGCAAGCGGCATTTAACGGGCGCTCTAAATAAACAAACAATGCTGAAACATCTAAGCACACAAAGTACAACCCAAGTACAATAAGACACATCTAGTGCTGTAAGAAGCATCTTTCTGGCATCGAGCGCTTGTGTCCGAGAGATCCGTGGTTGAGTTTTAGTTTCTGGCAGACTCACTGTGGTTTTTCTGAGGACAGGTGGTGAGGCAATGGGATGGCACAGCCAGCCACCTCCTCCCTCCCCTTGCCAAGACAACAAGGCCCCTAAGAGTCCCCTTCCTTTGCCATCCCTTCCATTTCCCCTTTGCCCACGCCCACCTCTCAAGCTCATCTCTGTATCTAGGCCATGACTGTGCGGGTGTGGTGGGTTCTCCTGCCAGCAGGGACACCTGACTGCCAAGAAAGAAAGGCAAAAAAAAAACAGCACAGGGCTGGGATAGGAGGGAGGGAGGGAGGGCAACAAAGGAATTACTTCTCTACAGACCAAAGGAATTCTGAGTCAGCAAAGGATATAACTCCTCACGAACCACACACACAAACACACTCCTTGTCTCGCCGTTCCAAGCCCCCTGGAGCAGTGCTATATATCAGGAGACGGAACCCCTGAAGTAGCTGCTATTATGCAACTCTTCTGGGCTAAAAGTGACTGTAAAGTAAATCATCCTTCTCTGCCGCCAGCCTGACCTCCATATTGCAGAGAACGCACTTTCGAAATTCACGAGCAAGAGTATTATGCTGAAGGCACCATCTGTGCAGGCTTTACTAGCAGCCGTGAGATTAAATGCGGTTAAAGCATCACAATTGAAAGTCGTATCCGCAGTCAGCCTCCAATCAAAGATAAGAAGTGTAAGTAGGAGCAAAGGCCTTAATGAGGAAAAAAAAAAAAAACCTCAAGGTGCTGCTGGGTAGTGTGGGTCAAGCAGTAGTGGGCTGCCTAGGTCGCACCCCTAATCCCTTCAGGCCTGCTGCAAAGGTCATGTGTCCTTGAGGATCAGGTCAGTGAATAAGTTCAGTGCTTAAAAAGGGACATTTGACAGCTTGAGTGCCTGAAGGGAGTCTCGTCTCTCTTCTGCTGTCGTCCAAGGCCTCTCGCATTGCCTTTGCTGTACGCACATATCTTTTTACTTTTACAGACACGACATTAAAAACTTTCAAAGATGTTCCCAATTCTTAGCAACAGATTGTGCCTGTTATTATTACCACTGCATTCTAACCATGTGGGTGAAAAAAAATTACAAAAATGACATCTGATGTACAATTACAAAGGTTTTTAACCAATTCCCCAGTTGTGCCAAACAAAGATTGTAGCCACATGAAGTCATATTTGTCTATATCGTGTGTCATTTCATGTTTTCATGAAAAACAATGGACTTACATTGTTCCTGCTTTGTATAAAACAAGCAAGAAGACGTGTTATTTCTGGCTACCTGGATGGGAATTACAACAACTTTCACACAGTTGTCATCTTTGTTTGGATTAGGAGTCAGTAGCACAGTTGAAGAGGTAGGATACTAATCTTTATCACAGCGTAGTGCAGTGAGCGTAACACTTTCTCATCCAGATATTTAGACGACCTTCTGGGTTTTTCAGAAATTGCTTAGTTCTATGAGCCAAACGTTAATACATGAGGGGCACAAACTGGGGCTAAGCTATCCCAGGCTACATAAAAAAAAGTACAGTACCTGCAACACTTCTATAAATAAGCTGAGCATGCAGGACAAGCTGTATTGAACGACTGTTTTCATTTCTACACTACATGCAAACAGAGACACAAAAGCATACACAGCCATATACCATGGCAGTTTGCTGATTCTGAAAGACTCACTTTATTTACTTTTATCAAACAAATAGGCTTTATAAAGTCGTTCCATGCAGTCCTAGTGCCAGCCTAATGCTGTGGAACTGCACAGCTCTGTCCTGTATACACCATCTGTTATGCTGAGGAGAAGCCCCTGCCCTCTTAACTGCTGGCTACAAAACAGACAGCATTCAACGAATGTTTAACGCAGCTTACAGCTATTGTCTGCCAACCTTATTGTCATGAAGTGTTTGAGATAGGGGGAGAAAAAAAACATGAATTTGGTCTGGTGGAGGGGGAATGCTGAATTGATTTCGCTCTGCCAATCGCTGCTGAAGTGCTGGCTTAAAATCACTTGGAGATACACTATCTGCAGGCCGACCCACTGATTTGTACCTCAGTTTGGCCATCCCCAAGCCTTGCCAAATTCCTCCAGGGGGATCAGATTACGTTCTATACAGGGAGACGGGCCTGAAGCATTATGGGTGTTTTGGTCTTATAACATGGGCCTGACACAGTCGAGCAGCAGCGTGAGCAAGCGAGTGTTCAAAAGGCAACGAAAAGAAATGCTGAATGAACGGCAGATGGTGACCGAGAGGAAGCATTGTAGTCGTGGCTGAAAGCAGGGATGGCAGAACCACAGCTAGAACTAAACAGAGGAGGAAGACAAGAAATATGCTGTTGCAGGGTGGCTGGAATACATGACAGAGACAGAAAATAGTTGAGCCAGTGTAAAGGAAAATAATCGGCCTTGTGCAGTGTGTCTCACATTTTCACAAGACTGAAAAAAGACAGTGCTGACTGAAGTAACTGTCGAGCCTCTGTAGAAAAGCTGTCAAAGGCGCTGTACACTTTAGACTTCTTGAGACTCTGTGTCATGGATGTGGACATACACAAACTTGTGTTCACAGCAGCAACTGTGTGCCAGTAGAGTGTCTGTGCTGCTCAACAACCTCACTGGTTTCTGTGGGGGTTGGGCCGCTATTAAAGGCTTGCACGATAGCAAAGAAACAAACAAGCTGCCAAAGGACATGACAGCCAGCGAGTGTGTGCATGTGTAGGTAGGACTGGGGTGCGACAGCAGCATTAATTACCAACAATGGGTGCGCATCTTGGGCTCGGGAGTTCACACGGAGTGGAGATTAGCTTGTTGAAACAACACTTCTCGCACAGTGATTCAGTTTGCAGCCGGTTTAACACAACAAAAAACTACATTAGTGGAACGGGACGCTCCAAGTCAACAACACACAAACATGAAAACGCATGGACGCATGTATAAACGTGTGACAGCTGACTGGGGCATCAACCATACACTGAAAAACAGGATCTCTCTGAAGCTCAATGCAACCTTTGATAGCAAAAAGGACTCCACGAGCCCCCCGTCTCCACTCATAATGGTCCGATAGGGAGCGGGGCGGCATTAAGGCTCAAATGATTGGTCATCGTAATGTATGGCTCCCCGGCGGTGTTTGGACAGGCACAAAATCAATCGGAGCTCTGGGACACACTAACCTCTCCACAATCTGGCTAACAGAGGCGCACCATGAGCTCAGACTGATGAGATATCAGTTTGCACGATGATCGCACTAGCAACTGCGGAGGCCAACTCTGAGTCGGCTTTATTTTCAGGGGGCTGTGACTGTCTGTTCTGCCTTGCGTTGCTGGCAAGCTGCAGTCTATTGTGAACAAACTGGAGAGGAAATTAAATCTAACTTTAAACAAGGTAAACTGACCTTGCAATTACGAGCAGAACAATGCCAGAGAAAATGAATTGCTAAAGGGCCGACAGCCAGTAATGAAATTTCACCTGGTGGATGTTTTTGAGTTGATCCAGTGGCCTGATTCAAGGGACAAAACAGCAAGGGCATGGTAACAAATACACGCCACCTCTACAGTTAATCTACTCCCTACTACACACACGCACACGCATGCGTACACACACACAAAACTCAGTCACGACTCTGGCTCTGTCCAGCCTCTGCAGAGTGTGTCTTGAGTGAGCGGGGCAGGCAGCGGCCCGCCTTCCTCGCTTCTCCACGTGGGCAGGAGTGACTGAGAGGCCTGCCACCATCAGCTCTGGGGCAAACTTAACCCCTGTTTGCCTGGTTGTGTCATGACACATTTTTGGAGATCCGTTCGCAGGTCTAACCAGTCACCATCCAGACATAAGCTTGCAGAACAAAATCAAGTTTAAATCAAGCCCTGAAGTCTGAAAGAAATGAACAAACAATGCATGTTGATGAGAAGTGTGTCAGTCAACGTCAGGAAGTACTGTCTTGTCTCATCATAATCTCACAAAACAACATCCTGTCGGGTCAATTATAGAACAAGCTGACATCCAATGAAAGATTTTTTTCCTACGGTCGATAAGCAGACACTAAATACACCACCGTGTTGAATAAGAGGGTTCATTTTCAGCCAGGTGGTCTATAATTAACACATGTAAATAAACCTTGGGGCCTCGACTCACCTCCAGCTGTATTTGTATAGCTGGAGTTTCTCTCTCGTCCACACACTGGGTACTTTAGCTAGCTAGCTAACAACACCTGAAACGCAGGAACAACCCCGGCCCCGGCTGTCAGGATCAACACTGACTGAATAGATGAGCAGAGGAAAAACAAAGCGGCATATAATGCGCTTATTCACCCATCTGTAATTAGGGCTTTCCTCAATTAAGCTAATTTTTGTTCATTTGCTTAATGGAGCTGAGAGGAAAAAAAAATCCTTACTGTTAAAAGCAAGCTTTGCAGAGCTGAGATTGAAAATGCATTTTCTAAATGCCCCCAAAAATACTAAATCACATTACACAGCACAGCCAGATTGAAAAAAATAAAAGTGGCTCCATTGCTCTTATTCTTTCCCCGACTGTTACTCGAGACTGTAATAAAGTGCATCCATAACACTTGATTAAAAGTATTGATTGGCCTGTTAATTAAAAGGAACTGTGAATATAACACGATCTGTCAACTTGTCTGATAAAATCTATCCGGCAGTAGATTCATTTCTCGAGCCGCTGCTGAAATGATGAGGAGGTAAATAAGCAGGTGAGGAAGTGGGGGTTAGAGAGCAGCAAACCGCTGGCAAGCTGGTACACAAAGTCCCAACACATGCCTTGAGTCCCCGTCAAGAGTCTCCTGGTTTATAGTCAAATGCTACCAGTGCTGAAAATGCCCTGAAAAATGTCAAACTGCATTTGAAGGCTGGGCGCCCGTCACTGGCCAGAAACCACTGGGCACAGCGCAGATGCCATGTTGGTTGACGCTGTTCTCTGTGCCCATGCTTCAGTGATCGGCCAAACCAAACTCCCGCCAGAATAAACCTGCAGTGGAACGCAGTGCTGAAGACAAATTCTGTGAGAAATCCCACTCTGCTCTGACAGATGATATGCTTTAATAAAAAAATAAGGAAAATGGACAGTAACGACCACTCAGCGCTGGCTGAGATGGGAACACCAGGCCTCGCTGGCTGTCATTACCAGGATTCGCTCCAATGGGTGCAATGGTTTGGACAAAAAAAAATGGTTTTCTGGAGTCATTCTGGAAACCGGCACTGTCCATGTTTGGTGTGTGCTAACATAAAAAAAAAGCACAGCAAGGTCATCATAGCTAACTCTCTCCAAGGTTTGACTTATCTGTAGGGCCATGATGTCGGATAAAGTGCTCAGGTTGTGCGCTGCCTGCGTTCGTGCGTGTTCCCTGACACACATGCAGGTACGCGGAATGAAAAGAATCTACATATTCATCAGGTCTTCATAGGAACAGGTCGCATTTGCATTTGCTTCAGCGTGTGTGTGGGTGTCAACAAGTAGCGATGCCTACACGATAGCACAGAGGAGGCAATCTCGACTAGACAGTTGCCATGAGATACTGCGCGTGCCCTTCCCGTGTCACACCCCCACCCCACCCCCCCACACCGGTCGATGAGCCAAAACAAGAGTTACAACACCTCTCCCCCTGTGGTGACTTTTCTCTGCTTACTAATCTACCATTTACAGGCAGCCCGCAGATGGCTTTACTCATTTCACCAATACCTAAATACACATGACCGCCTGGCACAACACAGCAGCATGCAGGGGCTCGCCCCAACCCACGAAGACAAGTCTCTCATTTAGCATATTGGTATGTTTTTCACCAAATGCAGCACGTGTTCAAACAGAAGAGGTCTGCCCCAGATAAAAACGTTACCTCAGAGATCTTTCATTGTGAGACACAAAACGCTATTCAGCGTTGCTAAAACGGTTTTCTCATTTTGCATGTGGTTCTAGGTGGCCGTGCGTGTGTGCATACCTGTGGGCTGGGGTTAAATAAATATTCAGGCAATTCAAAAATGTAAACAGACAGCCACTCGTTTTGGAGATGATTCGATATAAATTACGCAGATATGACTGCATCAACCTGCTCAAACTCTTCGTTTACTTTCTTGTCGGGTCAGCGTCTCCCCGGGTGACACCAAAATGAACATTACTGACACTGTGTTTCATGAACAACCACTGCCAATGAACAGAGCAGCCAAGAGATCCTTAAAGTCAGATACCCTTACACTTTCCTGTCCCCCCCAAAAATTAATGGGACAGGAAAGTTAGAGAAAACTTCACTCTACTTTCCAAAAGTAATGAAATGCTTCCAGAATACTAAAACTCAATGCAACCAACTGTAAAAGTGGCACAGTATCTCCATCTGCAGCCAGTTCTGCTGACCAGACACTTACAGATATCACTGCTATCAAGAGCTAAACCATTACAGCCTGTTGAAAGATTTATTTGCATGGATTTATGTTCTTACATTGTTTTACAAAATGCTCAATTTGGCGAAATAATAGCCCACGAAGCAGTAGTCTGTCTAAAATCTGCCTTCATACCCACTTGCTCATCCGCAGCGCCCCTCAGCCACTTTCATCCTTTCATCCTGCACACTCCTACACACTCCCTCCCCTGACAAGTATTAATAAGTTGAAATTGGTACTGTCACTACCAGTACTAGTCTTACTATTATCATATTAGCGCTGCTGAAATGGAAATACAGTATGAGGTGAACGCTTATTTCATATATGTGCGTGGCAAATATAATGAAATTAATATAAATGATAGTGTGTGTGTGTGTGTGTGTGTGTGTGTGTGTGTGTGTGTGTGTGTGTGTGTGTGTGTGTGTGTGTGTGTGTGATTATACAAATTTCCAGAGGTTTGTGGTGCTCAGTTGAAGTGTAATATATGGATGTTTTGTACTCCAAGAGCCAATAAAGAAAATGAAAACACTTCTTATTGTTTTTGATGGTGCCCTGCATGCAACATTAATGTCCTTTGCCAGCCACATGCCTCTTAAAGCCATGAACTGCAGCGCTTGTGGTTGTTTTCAGATATGCAACACACATTTTATACTCGTGCTAACTCGTGCTACAATTTTATGGCCTGAGCTACAAAACTTTCACAACTATAGCATCAGTGCAAAATCAGACAAAGTCCAACACGCGCTCAAATCGGTCCTGAATCAGACCGTCATCCACTGAGTTGTTAATTGAATTGAGTCTCTGTTAAGCCAGCCCTTGACAAAGCATTTACTCTCAATTTTAACTAAATAGCATTTTGGCAACAACCCCATGACAGATGGCTTCCTATATCTGAATTCTTCAGAAAATCCACTTTCTCAATTAACTAAAAGTGACCCATGTTGTAGCTTGTGGGCATGATGCATGTCTACAAGTGCGAAGCCTCTAAAAATCTAATTTCTTTGCTGCCTGTCCATCCTCTGCCCCCGATTCAGACTTGAGGTGAGAAAGCAGATTTACTACTCTACTGGCCTCTTTAATAACCCAGCAACACAGTCGCTCCCAGTTCATTGGGTTAGCCTCTCCTCCCCCCACAATCACTGTGCTCGCTGCCCAATATGTAGTTACATCTGTTGTAGACACTGTATTGATTGATTTGTGACAGTGCTGCGACCAGCTCCAGAGAGGGATCTGATGACACACGACTGCTGTCTCTGTTCCAAATGGCTTTTGTTAGCCGCTGTAGCTGACAAAGGGACCATGTGTTGCTGTATGCCAGCCACGAAATGGGAAATGCTGAGGGTTTGTTTATAGGAAGGCAGATTTTTTTTTTTTTACCAAACACAATAGTGCAGCATTATGATCTATGGCTCACGGATGTGCACTGTGGGTACTGGTACTTTGGTAGCTGAAAAGGAAAATGTGGCGCATGTTAAGGGACCTAATGAAGAGGCACCATCGTACAAAGCCACAGTCAAACTCCATCCATCAACATAGAAGCTATAAAACAGCTGCTGACAAAACTATGCTGGTTCAAATGTATCAGCAGCGTGAGTTCAAAGGTTTGCCAATCCCCAAACTGTACACACAGGCTTTACAATAATCTACAAATGCCAAGGTAGGTAAACAGTTTCTCTCCCCTTCTTGGTTTATCAAGACCCAACATCCATTTGTTCACAAGAATTAGCAAGAGCAGCAGCTAATGCATGGAGTCAGATTACAACCTCTGAGCAGAGCCGCCTTTATCCCCCTATATGGAGCTTAATCTGTCCAAATCCACTGCTTTGCTGTGCCCTAAATCCACAACAGAGCCTAATTCCTCTTTAATCTAATGAGCGGTAAAGGTGCACTTACTCAGTTTCTGAATACCACAGACTGTGCATCAGTGTATCACATCACAACACTGGTCGTGCCCTACTATGCCATGATGCAACGCCTTGTTAACAAAAAACCACCAAAAGAATCTCTTAAGTCACAGCGGACAGCGAGCAGACACAGGACAAGCTTTGATCACTTGTTCGCTTTCTCTTCCTGTCACTTACAGTTTCTGCTGCTGGCGTCATTTCCAGGTCGAGCTGTTTGAGTGGACCGCTGTCAAAAGATGCTGAGGAGGAGATGGTCGGCCCCCCAGCCGCCGGCACACAGGCTTCCTCACATGCAAAGTAGACATGACAGCAGACGGCGAGGGGGCATCCCTGAAGACTGAAGGAAACTGGCTTACTGACTAACTTATTCAGAAAGGTTTAAAACACACAGAGCGGCAGCCTCGCACGCCCAACCCAAATCTTGCGAGCTCATCGTTCCTGACAAGGCTGGAGTCTGGAAAGCAAACGCTAAAAATCAATGGAGGCTAGCAGCTGAGAGTCGAACCATTCAGCAAACTACACAGAGTCATTCAGATCATGGCATATGGCTGCATAATTAATAACAATTGTGATTATGGCTTTTCCTTTCACCAATATTTCATCTTGACTGTGTATGATTATTGACAGTTTACCACTGAAGCTCCTGCTCCGGTGCGGCGGATCAAGCAGTCCCTGATCACAGGTCAACCGTCTGACCAATCACAGCCTCTGATTAAAGAACTCTGGCTGCTGGCAGGATTATTTTCACACTTTCACCTGTAGCGTAACTGCATATGTGTGGAGGGTTTAATCATTTGCATTTAGCTGCATTAGCCGTATTAGTATTTTGAAGCACTTCAGCTAATGATTGCTTTTATGTTCAATTAATCTGCACCTTATTTATTCATTTATTTCTTAAGATATTCAGTTTATTATCACATAAAACAAAGACATGCAGCATAATTTAGAAGCTGGAACAAAAGAATGTTTTTGGCAACAGATCACAGTTGATTTCTGTCATTTTGAATCTCGTGTTGTGTTCCAGTAAAATAAAACAATGTCTTTCCAAAACATGGATTAATAATTGGGATATTAATACTGACCAAAGTAATTGCTCTTATTATTTCAGCCGTCATTATGCGGAGCAAAGCAAGCTGCACTCGGCTCAAGCTGCCTCTCTTTTCCATTCACCCTTTCAAGAAAGCAAGTCAAGAAACAGTGAGCAGCTGCCATGAATGGATCAAATTCTCAGGCAACGTTCGCAGAGGAGATCGATTCTATCCATTAGAGGAAAAACAACCGAATAGAGTGACTAAATTGCATTGCAATGTTCAGTATCTTTGTATCCACACAATAAACACTCGCATTTTTGGGCAGCCAGTCAAATTACAATGCCGCCACCCAAGGATATTGGAAGCCCGTACGCATTAAGACGGTTTGATGTCATCTGGCGTGCTTTGTATCCGTCCCGCAGAGCATGAAAGGTACGTCATTATTCTCCCCTGATTCAAATTGACTGTCTGGCAGAAGAAGTTAAAAATAAAAAGGTGAGAAAGCGGGGTTAACCCTCCACTGCAGTCTTTCATGGTGCAGCAAATAACTGGCAAACTGGCACACATGGTGAGTCCAACACACACTTCACTTCACCTCATGGGTCCCCTGGTTTATAGTCAAAAAGCAGCCACACACAACACAAAGGGACTTCTGACTTTACCAAAATATGGCTGGCTATTTCTAATGAAATTTACAAAACACGGAGCCAGCAGACTGACAAAGGACTAAAATCACAAACAGCCTCCACAGTTAAATCACTTAACATCCCCGCAGTAATCCTATTCCCATGCAAATCAAGTGACAAATGGTCATTTTATACCTCTTTATTACACCGTGTTCGCACCTGATATGAAAGAAACACTGCGATGGCACACAGATGGCCACACACGACGCCCAGATTATGAACATGAAGGAGGACCGTACGGAGGTGACCACATGTAAGGCAAGGATCAAGTATGTGGTATTACTTAATGTTCTGTTCTATAAATGACTCGGCTATCCAGCTGGGATCAGTGGCTGGCATTGCGCCGCTGTCACCACCACCATCTCTCCAACCCACGCATGTCTGAGCACGGAGGCCTCTCCTCAAAAGTCAAATGTCAGATGTTATCCATCCCCACTTATAGAGAGGGACCCGGCGCAACATCGGGGGCTCGGAGGCCCTGCTTCTTAGCTGGAGACGGAAAAACTCCATTACTGAGCTTGTTTTGTTTTGGAGCGCGGCGGTTGTCATGATTGTTTCATATTTAACTGAGGGGGGCTCTAGTGCAAACTGTCATTTAATATACCTCTTTACATATTCAGACAGTAATACTTTTTTTAAGCAAAAGTACTGAACATTTACAGGTTTCAGGTTCTTCATATCTAAACTTCTGTGATATAAAGACATTTTATGGACCAAAGATTAACCAGCAGGTCGACCAATCATGAAAACAGCCTTCACTGCAGCCGCGTGGCTAATAACAGCAGCAAAACATCACGACCACAAAATCGGACAGAATAATCAGGATTACCATTTGAGTCACAACATAATCCTTATTCATATGTCACGAGTTTGGGTTTATTTCTGTCAGGGATAAAAACATGATGGAAATCATGCAACTCCTCCTGCCTCGGCCGATTAAACTCTTATGAATAATTACTATGCGGCAGCAGCGTTCGGGAGCATTATGGTAATGCGTTTTGAAAACAGGTGGATGCAAAGCACTTATGATAAGTTAGACTGACACCTTGTAGCAGAGCAAACTAGGCAGCTGAAAACAAATTACTTCACACCTATAGCCTGCAGTTATTTTGCAGAGGTGCTTTGTACACAGCCGCCGTCTGTGTTGTCATAATACTGATGCATTACCAAAACACTGACTTCTTGAAACTTGATGAATGAATAATGAGTTAAATTACTTTGCTGATCTCAACAGCAGGTTTAAGAGTCAGCCCATGAAGCTGGGCTCTCAGATTCCCTGACAGCATCTTTAACGACAAATCAATACATTTTAACCTGATTAAGACCACAGCGGACCGACACTAAGCAGAGGGGACTGAAGATGCGGCATGAAGACGTGCAATCTCCCAGCCATATTGTTAAATCTCTTTTAAAGCCATACTTGTCGTATCTATTTTTCATTACCCTTCAAGTTGCTGGAGACTGTGAGGGGGGGTGATCTCTTCAAATATTCATTACAAAGGCACCCAAGACATGGTGTGACTCTCTTTTAACACTCAACCCCATTTTCTGGGCAAAATGAAGCCACTGCTCTGAGCTCGCTACATAAAAGAAACACTCGCATGTGTAGTATTGTTAAACTTTTTCTTGTTTTTTCTGTCTCAAATGGCACAAGCGAAGCCAAAGAGAGCAATGAGGTGGAACTGTATTTGCTATATAGAGCTGGGCGAGCCAGACCTCAGGCTTGCCCTTAATATAGTGTGTAAGTCAATGATTCCAGTCATGGTCGTCTGAACACTGGGGCATCGCATTTCCAGCAGAATCTGCATGTTTAATGATCACCGATGATCAAATCATTTCAACAGGTTGAACCTTAGCAGCTAAGCCTTGTTAAATCACTCAACAATTCCCTCCTGTGCTTGTGCACACTGTGATCGCTGCACATGCCTGTTGTGATGGATTGGAGCTGGAGAGGATAATGGTTGCAACTAGTGCTGGATCAAAACCAGCCAGCACAAATAAACACATTCTGTCACGGAGGACAGGCTCTGAATCTGCCCTCCAACGTGATAAATTTCATCAAGCGCTCATATTCTACAGCAGAAATAGGGGTTAATCCTGCAAGTCAAGTGGAGTGCAGCCTTCAAGTAAACACAAGATGTCAACAGAATGAAAGCAGACAGGCTACATTGCTCCTATTCGGTGTTAAAGGGATAGGTCGACTCGATTGTGACCTTTATTGCATTTATTATGGTAGGCTGCAAAGGTGGAATGTCAGACCTGTAAACACAGAAGGCAGGAAGCACCAGCACATATGGCACGAACACTACAAGCACACCACGAACACCCCCAAAATGTGAGATTACAAAACACAGGCGACATCAAGTAGTATTATGCAATGATGAAAAAAAAAAAAAGAGGAGCCTTTTGGTGAAGTATGCTAGGTGATGCATGCAAAATGAGGGAAAAATCGCCCTTGGGTTGAATGCAACGGTTGTGCAATATCTGCATGCATACAGTAAAGCTGTGCACTGTGTGTATGAATCAAATGATCATGCATCTGCCAACACTGCTGCCTGTAATCCCCGCTAATGAAAACAGTGTTATGTACAAGCGGCTGTATCACTCCTCACAGGCAGAATGTGACACATTTCGAGAAGAATTCTTGCTAAGCTCCACAAACTGGAGTTACCCCTCACTTCCTAGTTCACTGCTGCTGTCATAGCTCGGCTAACACCCTTCTTCCTCCATAGCCAGCAAACAATTTTCGATGTGTCTGCTGCTACGGCCGTGAATTCTTCCAAGTCTGCTCCTCGCTGGAGCGAGCGGTTAGCGTGTCGTTTCAGTGTGCCATTAAAAAATTACACTTACATTTCACCACCCTGTCCGTCGTAGATAACTTCGGTTCATCATTCGGCTTGTTTTCGGACATTTCCAGTGTGATATAACAGGGAGATATAGCAGAAATGAGAGTGAAAACGGTCCCTGCGTTGCTCTTGACGAACAACTCTTGAGTCTATCCGAGAAAAGAGACCGCAGTGATCTCACTCGGTCCTATCAGCGGCCAAAAATACTTGCAACAGGGTTACAATTTCACTGCTGGCGCTGAAGGAGCTGCTCTGTCTGATTTACTGTTACTCTGTATCAAGTTGTCTGAGCGCAGTGTGCACTCAAACATGCTCGCCCACAGGACCCACCCCTAATTCACTCCGACTCTTCTTATTGGTGGAGAGCAGGAGGCTGCCACTCTGCCTGTACATTCACTTTCATCAAAGGGCTGTTTTTGTGTCAATCTAACCTGGTATGAATAACTGTTAGCCCATGAATAACTTAGGGTAAATTTGTTACTGTATATGCACAAGTGATAGAAAGATAACCAGATGAAAAACACGTTTTTATCTAATATGTATTCACAAATACAGATTTAAAATGATCTATGTATAACATGCTGACTTTGACTGAAAATCTATTTGGACCTGAGACATACATTCTCAGTATGGAAGCCTATTTCCACTAGAGAAAAAGAAAGAAAATGAAACAAAATTGCTCATATTAAGTCTTTATCAGTCGACATAAATGTGCTAGCTTCAACTGCAGTTTTTTGCAAGATGTTCTAAAACCAATGAATTAGTACATCAAGCTTATGAGATTCAGTGAAATCTTCCGATATACTAAGTAAAAAATAGGAGAGGAAGTCAAAATTATGAGCTAAAAAGTCAAAATCTCAAGATAGTAAAAGAAATATTGAGATAGTGAGCCAAAGTTATGATGTAAAAAGTATAATATAGCAATGTAACACAACAGATTTCTTTAAAATGTAGAGATTATTCATGCACCCATGAAGATAAACCACTTTGATTTCAAGATCCTCCAGCACCATCCTCAGGACAACATTTGCAGTTTCAGCCTTGTTTGTTTAAATTGGTGATACCATTATCGATATCTCATTGAGGTCAAAGTGAGTCATTTTTTTTGTCTCCATGTCACTGGTCACGGAAAAGTAGCTGGCTTTGATTGCTTTTGTGTACGCCATGGAGGACATGTTCAATCCAGTTGAACTCACCACAGATCTAGAAGATGATTTCATGTTTCTGTGGTGAGATCAGAGTAGTCATACAGAGACTGGGAGTGAAAGTGTGCAGATCTGCATGCACGGGAACAGAATGATCTGTCATCGATGAGTCACCAGGTTCACAGCGCCGGCGATTTGCATGAGGAGCCCTCACCTTTCACCTGCTCATTTTCTCAATATTAGTGCATTTCAGTCACCCCACCGCGGCTCAAAGGGAATAAATGGTGGCAAACTGCTATTAGTGAGACACTGGTGTGGTATGAGTCAGTTGTTTGGCAGGTGGAGGCAGTTAATGAAGGCCCGAGTTTTATATTTCTCTCAGTGAGAGGCTGTGTGTGTGTGTGTGTGTGTGTGTGTGTGTGTGTGTGTGTGTGTGTGTGTGTGTGTGTGTGTGTGTGTGCATAGTAGGTCACAATATACCACAGTCTTTTTATCTCTGCCTGCAGAGGAGACATTCACACCAGATCATTAGTTTCAACATGCCTCAGGTTCTAGTCCTCTGCTTTGCACCCATGGCTCTGCAGACTTAATTAAGTTCTGGTCAAGTCCAAGATTCAGGTTCTTCACTTGCTGGTCACTTGTTGTCTGCTTGAATGACCTTTATGTTTATTTTTTGCTCTATTTTTTTCTCCCAGACAGACATGCAGTATCTTTTTTTATGGCATATCATGAAATAGTAAGCTGTGATTTTTCAGCATTTGTCATTTTGTATGTGTTTTTCTGTTTCAGTTCAGACTGCTTCCACTCTAGCTTTGGTACAGTAGCTTATTCCATGAAAACACGTAAAGTTATATGAGAAATAAGGCATGACGCAAAAATTCTTTTCAAACAGAAAAACATCATAATCATACACACAGTAACCTTTTGTGCTCTTACTATGCCGTGCTCCTGAGTTCATTGGTGAAATATTATCTAGACATTGGCTTTTATGTCTTTTTATAATTACCCACTTTGCATATCAGGTTTAGTCGTCTGTGTACCAGTAACATGTTGACAGCAAATCTAAATTTGTCCATTTCCAAATCTTATAAACATTTATGGGAAATTTCCACTGCATTAAAATGCAGCACATTTATTTCCACAGACCAAATTACTTGAATTTGCTACCACTGAACTAATGCTGTGGTGAAGTTCTTTTCAAAAAAACAGAACCTCATATCCATATCCTCATTCCTTGTCACCAGGGCAGGGAACAGGGGCTTTATGTCCGCTTAAAAAAATGGTCTCGTTTGTTCACTTTAGTGCAGCAGGAAACGCTCTCTTATCTTAGCTCCTCCTGACAATAGCAGCGCTGTTTTCCTTGTCACTGTGAAGTAAGACCTGCAGACAAACAGAACTATAGCTATGAGCCAGACAGGTAAGCTGTGGCTTGGCATTATTTATTCATTAACTCATTATTACATAACTTTTCACGGGGCTAATGAAAATGATAAATAGCTTTAATATGTGAGTCTTGCTGATTTATGGCTTTTTTCAACGCTCAGGGCAACATTTAGGTTAATATTGGCAATATTGGTTTTGGTTGTTTTTGCATATGTCAATGTTATTTCAGTTGCAGAAACATTTCTTTGGCTATAAATGTATGTTATGCAGCCTAAATATATAGTTAAGGTTGAGGGATATGATGCTTTTTCAATAGAATACTAACCACTGAAGTCAGACAGATTCTTTTTAACAAAAAATGCCTTTTTCTTATAGCTGAGGAGCTGTTAATCATCTATGAGACAGAGGCTGAGCAATGGGCCACCTACCTGCATTCAGTCTTCAGCGGTCACATCTCAGAGGCTGGGATCTGCTGTTATGACATTGCCACAGCGTCCAGTCGGCGGGATGACTTCCTCAGGCTGGCCCAGTATACCTGCAAGCTCCTGATCCTTTCCAAGGGTATGCTGGAGGGTCTGTGCCAGATGCGGCGCTTCTTCCTGGCCCGTGTACTGAGTCCTGCGGCTCATGTGGTTGTGCTGCTGTGTGGGGTGGAGAGTCTGACCCCGCTGCTGGAGCTGGTGCCCCTGAACGGCGACGAGTGCCTGCAGATATCCAGCGAACAGGATGCTCATGAGTACCTGTCCACTGTGACTGATATTGTGAAAAAAGGTATGGCGTTGTTTTGTTTTTTTTGTTTTTTTATGGGACTTTTTTGGTGATCCAAAATCACTGACCACCTATTGATAACATTTTGTCTTGAGCTCCATATGAGGGAATTTTTGCTGTATATGACTAAGTATACCAGATGTTATGTATTATTAAAAGGAAGGTAAACGTGCAAGATAAATGCTGCTACACATGATTCCACCAGCTTCCACCCAACCTCAGTTTCCCCAAAGCCCTGATCTTTGATCCTGATCCTGAATCTGATATTTTGTGCTTATACTTAATATCTTTTAAATGTAAGAAGCTCAAAGACTGCAATCTTTTTCGAACACGTGTCAGAAATACCAACTGAAACTCAATATAATGATAGAATTAATTCACAATTGTAGACAAAGCAACATGTCTCTGTGCCTATTTAGCACCATTATCACATATCTTAATGCAGGTCAGTTGAACAGACTGACATTTAGTCACAGTGTGCATCCCGGTCTTGCAAACCCAGAGCACAATCACCCTCTTCAACATGCCCTTCCTTCAGGAAAAATTTCACATGGTCTTGCAGTTCCCCTGCCATAAATACAAGGAGGGAAGAATGCTCATTATTTGTGAGAGCGACTGAGCAGCCGCTTGGAAACCTGTTTACCGACTTTTTTCCTGAGAATTGTGTGCGTTGAAGATTGACATCCAATATTTTTTAGCACCAGCTGCCATCTTTGGTGAAACTGTGTGTATCTCTTGCATGTCCTCATCTGCCCCGCCAATTATTCTGTGCCTCCTTCCCTGTTTTTCCTAATTGCACCATTTGTATGAATTCATAAGCGGAGGAGGGGGCTTGTATTTAAACAGGTGTGTGTGTGCAGGAGGAACAAGTGATGCAAATAGCCAGTCTTTCCTCTTTGGCCACCGCTGACTACTCAGCGCGAGCCATGCAAATTCAAGTGCACTCTGCATCACTTCATTGCACTGATACAGTGAAGTGGCTCAAGCCAGGATCCCACGAACAGTTACATTTTAACCCATAAGTGCCTTCCCTGTTCATACAGGATGATGTTGTTTGTTTGTTAGCACACAGGCAACAGACATGTAGGTGCTTGACGAGTTTCAGTGTATTCCTCATATGCACTTCATGATTGGTTTCTCTAGTGAGTCACTACTAATGGAAATGAAGGATATTTTTTAGGCCTATTTTCTATTTGAATCACTTGTAATGTCAGAATAGTCCAGAGCTTAATGCAATTTAACCTTATTTGGTTTTAGATGAGACAAAGATTACTTCCAGCCATGCTAGCCCCTCTGTGAGGCTACTGATGTACAGTGGTGTGTTGAGCTAAAGGTGTGCTAACAGCAGTTTGATAGCTGTTAACTGTTTAGACATTGCAATCAAATCCAAATGAGAACATAGAGGTGTTGCTAAAGGAAAGGTGAAAGGATTACCAAATCAGTGGGACTCTCTGGACACCATGAATGTCTGCATAAACTTTCATGGCAATGCATCTTTTGGTAGCCGAGATATTTCAGTCTGGACAAGAGTGACAAACCAAGTGACGGACATAAAGCCACGTCTCTAGCATGACTAAAAATGCGCCTGCTGTTTCTGAAACCCATTGTGTAAACATCACTGGTGCATAATTCAGCACGCGCTTCTTTGTCCCATCTCTTGTAGGGGTGTCAGCCTCAGCAGCAAATGTCAACTCAGTGGCACGTAAAGTATCAGGAGCAGAGCAAAAGGCGGAACAAATGCAGTCAACTGGAGCTCACGGTGTCAGATCTAACGTCGTGGTCGTTCCTTCCAGAGTTCCATGCGGGGTGAGCCACTCATCTAGTCAGTAGTAAGTCATTTCTGTTTTTTTTCCATAAAGCGGCATTTATTACGCTGCAGTTCACTGTGCTGTCTGTTTGGAAGAGCTCTATGGAGCTGTTCATTCTTTTGAAAAACGAGGCGGCTGACAGCGATGCTGAGGTTGAGTTCACCGGTGAGACTCAGGCGCTGAGAATGAAGGCCATCCGCTGGAACGAGCGGATCCTGTGCATCAATGCACCAGGTGAACAAAAGACCAAGAAATAATAAACATGTGATTAAGAAAATACAATAACAACAGCAATATTCTTTGAGCCCAGCCAGTGTGCAGTACTTTTTCTGTTGCAGATTTTCCAGCAGGGAATGTAAGAGTGACTGTGTATAGCAATGGAGTGCCACTGAGCAAGGCACAGCTGCAGTACTACAGCAACATGGAGGAAATAACCTGCCTTCTGGCGAGGGCAGCAGACCCTGTAGAGTTCATGTGTCAGGTAAAGCCATTAAAGGGCTCTTTCCCTTTAAAGAACATCCACATTCGAGCTGGTGTGTTATGATTACATGAGAAATTCCACAGTTCCACTTTTTATACAATTCACTCTTAGCAGTGAAAATTGGGGGTATGGAGCCTAAAACTGTGGGTATTTACCAGGCAGGGAGGGTCTAATAAATAGAATGTATTGAGTTGCATGATGGGATATGTAGGCTTGAGTGTTTTTTGAGCTTTATCCATATCAGGGACTAAAAGTTAGAACATCTCGGCCTCAGCTGCCTTAATTCTGATCATTCTTTCTTTAATCTGTTATACCAAATGGACCCCTTTAAAAGGAGATAGTAGGGGTTTTAAATAGTTGGAACTGCAGTTGCAGACTGGCTGGCAACTCAGCCACACTTTTCAACAGCGACATTGTAATCAAAATGTAGATTAATATTTCCAAAGTTGAGTCATTCAGTCATTCATTTAGTAATGTAGGAAACACATTTGAATTCTGTGCTATTCTGTCTCTCTCTCTTCAATAAAAGTAACTCTCCTGATGCACTTTGAATGTGTTATGTTACTTAGTGACTCATCATTACATAACCCAGTTACAGAAATTAGTCAATCGCCGCCCCAAACCACTGCTTATAATCGATCCACTTCAAGCTATTAGAAAGAGGCGGAAAAACAGAAGATAAATTGAATCAGCTTATTTCTGCTGATGTTGATGCGCGTCACTGTTTACTGTCTCCTCTCTGGAAATGAAGGGATGGCAGGTTTCAGCCCTCTTCTGGCCATGACCACTTGATCTGATTAGGTCTCTTTTGCTGAAGAGGCAAAGTTGAGCAAAGCCAAAAGAAGGATTTGCCAAGATGGTTTCAAACTAAAGGTCTGAACAGGTCATGACTGGAGTCTTATTCAGCCTGGCATCTGTGCTGTGCGTCTGTAGGCTGTATTTCACCACATGCTCAAAACACTGTGATTTTAGGCTCTGCTTTTGTGTTTTCACCAAAATCAAATTTCAGTGAATGTTTTTTTCTTTGCAGCCTCGCCTTAAAAAAAAATATTACAAAATGCGGCCTGCTTGTGATTCGTCTGTCTCTCTGTATTTCAGGCTCTCCAGGAGTCCTCTGTGGAGAAGCTGGATCAGAAGCTGTCCTCTATGCTGTTGGAGGGGATGCCCACCGGAGGCTTTCAGGGACTGCAGTGTGAAAACACACCTGAAAGAGGTGCAGCACTGTACAACTGCTTACTCATAACTCTGCACTGAAAACCATCTGCTGAGTAATCATACCCAACCTGGTACAACTTTCTTTAAATAGTAGTTGAACTCTCGGGGATAAGCATCGCAAACATTTACACATTTGCTGACTGTTTGTACTGTAAAGTATTTAATTGCAGTATGGAGGTATACCCAAAAACACAGGCCTGAATTGTGTGGAAAACACTTCAGTTACTGCAGATTTACCAGTAAACAGCATGCCATTGCTGTAACAGGTGATGATTAATTGAAATGATTCATTATTTCAAGACAAGACATCACCAGCATTTATGCAACTGTATTAGCACAACAATCTGTCCCTTAATTTCACCCGTTTCTCTCTCAGCATGCCTTTATGCAACAGTGTGGATTGAACATACTTCTCACAGTTGGAATGCATTCCTGTTGCATGATGCACATTATCCACCATGTCAGGAAGCCCTCCATTATTCTTTGGCTCATTATGTGGCAGATTGATGGCTTCATCAGCTACTGAGATTGATCCTTAACTCTGCTAAAAAGGGCACAGGGAAATGTTCCCATGACAAACTAGTCAATAAAGGCCTCCAAGCCTCTCCTGATTGTGTTAGATTGCTCACATTGCATCGGGTCAATTTCAAGTTATCACCTGTAAAGGAAGTAATATAAATGGTGTAATCTGTACTGTCAAGGATAATTATTTGTACAAATATACAGGTGCTCATTTTCAGGCCTAACAGGACTTTGTTGGTCAGGTCAATTTCTTCTCCCACCTTATCACCTATTGGCAATTATCCTCATCAGAGCTCCACCATGCAGATGTACCATCCCTCCTCCACTTTGCTGCCCAGTATGGATTCAAGAGTGTCTCCAGCCTGCTCCTGCAGTGTCCAGGTGCTGAGCGAGCACTGCGCACCGCCAATCGCCATGGACAGACTCCCACTGAGATCGCCAAGAGTCACGGCCATACAGAGCTTCACGTCTTATTGAAGGAAACACTGGTAACTAACTCCTCATTAACTCTGTGCACTCTCACCCTATCTACAGTGTTGATCATTTCCACCTTGCTCCAGTTGTAATTCTTCCTCGCTAGAAAATATTGTTTTAGCTTTATTGATCCTCCACGCAATGAAGACATTTCTCAACATGCCAATATCTGATGACAGCTTCTCACGTTCAGTGATTTGTGAGCTAATTAAAACCACCCAGTGACATTATTTGTCTATCCAGAGGTGGCTGGATGTGATGTCACCTAAATGGATCTCCATAGTTTTCAGTTACCTACTCACAGCTGAGGAAAACACCACAGTTCACCTTCGCTCTTGAGATCTCAGGGCCAGGGAATGCAGTGCAGCACTCAGGAATGCTCTTACTACCACCAACCCAGCATAAAGGCTTTGAGTGAGTGGTGCTTTATCAATAATGAACAGAATGGAGGGGATAGGAGGGTGGAGTGCAGGGAGACTGACCTGTATATCAGGGGCGACCTCACTCCCTACTAGCTGGTGTCTTTTCATCCAGCTCATGGCAGTGGATTGATGTAACCCCCCTCCTCTCGTCCTGAATATTATGTTTGGTCTACAAGACTCCTGATGGAAACACCCCCACAGAGACTAGAAAGGCTGTGTTTGTTCATGCATGCATAGTGGCTCACAGCGCAGGTCGTCTGCATACATTCAGACAATTAACGCAGCCACTAATATGGAGATTTTCTTGCCTAATGGCTGCCATTTCCCCATGTTAATATGAAAAGCCTCTTCATGCTCAACTTCCCATTTCACTGTGTAGATATAGTAACACAAGGGCAGCACGTTTGCTGCAGTCCACATTTAATAGATCTCTCACATGCATGCACATCCCTTTATTTGATAAACCTGAAGGACATTAGCATCGTAATGTTTTTTCCAATGCTAATTTCATTAGCTGGTGAGGACATTATCATTATCAAAAAGACATGGTGCATCCAGTGATATAGCCAAGATGGCAGGCTGACAGCACCAAATCGTTTCCAATGTGTTCTGCAAACGCTTAAGCAAATGTTAAAGCCATTGAAATTGCAAAACACAATTTGGTTCATGCAAATTCCCCCCAAAAAACTGTTTTTCTCAATTATTGATAATGCTATTGATAATAAGATGAGCAGACTGTCATATCTCTACAATGAATATGGCGCTGGCACCAACAGCTGGTTAGTTTAGATTAGCATAAAGAGTGGGAACCGGGAAACAGCTAGCCTGTGTCTGTGCAGCAGCTTCCTGTTTCGATGTTGATGTGAGGTCACCAGGCAACCAGTGGAGACTCAAGGAAGTCACTGTTCCCAGCCAGGAAATAGTCTGGCACCTATTAAACAACTGATTTTTTGTTTTTACTCTTCGCTTTCTATATGGATTAAATAAACCAGATATAACATGTTAATCAGTGAGCTAAGAGGTGCTGCCAGGCAGGTTTGTTATCTTTGGACAGTGCCGGGTAAGCTGTTTCCTGCTGCATCCAGTCTTTCTGTTAAACTTAGATAATCAGCTGCAGGTGGTAGTTTCATATTCACTGTACAGACCTGAAAGTGGCATCAGTCCTCTTATCTAAGTCTTGGAAAGAAAGCAAAAAAAAAAAAAAGCACAGAAAAAGTAGCAATACCACAGTGTAAAAACAAAATGTAAAAAAAAAAAGTAAAAAGTCCTCTATCAAAATTTTACTTCAGTAAAAGTAGCCTATAGAAGTACTGCATGCAGCAAAACATGGTTAGGTACTATATTATTATGTATGCATTATGTTACTGGATTATTATTTCTGATGCATTAACAGAAAAGCAACATTTCTAATGTGAAACTAATTTTAACTACTTTATATACTGTCGAATAGTCGCTTCTCTAGCAATACATCATATTTATATGCTAATCATATGTTTGTATATACAATCTTGTTCTACAAAGTAAAAAGTAACTACACCTCGTATGTCATAAAAAGTTAAAAGTGCCACAAGTATCATGTAAATGAAATTTTCATGTACAGGTACCTTGAAATAAAGAGTAAATGCGCTTTGTTGCTTTGAAACCACTGGACAGTGATTCTGAAAAGACATGTTGCTATTGACTTTTTTTCAATGTACTTTTTCTGTGTGGTGAGCACAAACAAACCTCCATTCATCTCCACTGTGCTGGGGTGGAGGCAGAAATCTCAGAGACGAATGAGTCAAAACCTTGACATTTAAAGCTTATATTGGCTGTTTCAATACCTTATGTGTTACATCAGTTTGCAACAGGCAGCATGCTCATTCATGTAGAAATCTCCCATTTTCCTTCTAATACTGACAACTTTTTACCTTCTTTGATGGCTCTGATGGTTCAACCTATAGAGAATTCGCCCTCCAGGGAAATTTAGACACTCCAACAGCTGTTGCAAATTTGTTTATCCCCCTAGCAACACTGCTAATTGAGAGTGACTGCAGATGGAGCAAGATTTGATCAGATAGCTCTTGCGAGTGCTCGCTGCGAGCCTGTAGTGAGTCAGCTGAGCCAACAGGGGAGCAGTAGAGCCAAACAGAGGTCTCCCCGCAGGGACCTCAACAAGCCTGTAGATGTAACATAACAAACACACTCGTCACTGCATTTCTTGGAGGGTTAATTAAAATTGATCTTGACAGCTAAAACAACACATATCTTGCCTGTGTGGTGCATTTTGAGAAAGTCAGCATTGTGGGGTGGGTTTTTGTTCTTGCTCCTTCTTCTGCACGGCAGTTTCATTAACTCCTCTGCAGCGATTCCCCCACCTCCAATTAATCAACCCATGATGCATCAGTGATGTGGGTGTCAGGGCAGCAGCGCTCTGTCAATAAACCCTAGATGGATCTGTCCCCTGCTTCATACACAGGCTGAATCACTCACAGGGCCTGCGTCAGATCCACTAGCCTGCCCTGGCACCACACTTCTTTGTTAATTAGCTGTGAACTGCTCCAGAGGGGAAAGCTGAATTATTCAGGGAGAGCATAACTAGAATACAAATATAGAAAAAGCTCTACAATTACCTATGATGTTTATGTCCTCAGACTGCAATATTGTGCCTGCTCATGGTAATGACTAACACAAACACGCGTTGTCCTTACTTAATATTTTAATAGTGGGTCACAAATTTGGCTGAGTGTCACTTGGCATTTAGATGGACTCTGTGCTCCGACCAAGATTTCACTGCGTGCTTTCAGAAGTAGAGCAGAGCTCGATAAATACAAATCAGCTTGGTCCTCCGACGACTACAAAGACATATTTATGTGCTGTGTTTGTGTACAATACACTCGTATCCAAATGCAGGGGAAACAAATGAGGTGACATCCTACACTCGATTCCAGGGATTTGTTGATTCCACTGACCTTATTTTGCATGTTGTGTGTGTTTGGTCAGTAACTGCGCAATCATTATCCACAAACTCCTGAGATTTGCTTAGCATTTGAATGATAACAGTCACCCTCATTCTCAAAATACTGTTTTCATCCTTCAGGTTATATTGGATGTAACATGTGTATAGCAGGTCTGGAACTTTTTACATCTAACCAACCACCTTGAGTCAGTTTTTAGCGATGTTAGCATCCCCTGAGGGATAGCAATGTCACACCAACACTTTAGTCCAGACTGGATTTGCCATTAAAAGATATTCATGGGCCCCAGAAGATGAAGCCCACTGACTGCAGTAATCCCCTAACTTCTTATCTAGTGCCACCAGCAGGGCAAAGCCTTTGCTTATGCAGTAAAATACGTCATCAACACCAGATGGATTGTCATACTATTGTTTTTATCCAGACATTCATGGTTCTCAGATGATTAATCCTCCACACTTTTCCTCTAGTGCCACCATAAGGTTGACGTTCGTGGATCAGCTGCGCTTTGTGTTCAGTGCTAATTAGGAAATGCTGGCCTGTTAGTCAGCAGCATCATAAAACATTATACCTGCTAAATATTAGCATGCTGTCGTTAGCATTCAGCTCAAAGCACCGCAGTTTTTAAGCGTAGCCCCACAGTGATGCTAGCATGGCGGTCGATTCTTAGTCTTGATATAATAGCTAACTATAATATATGTTTGGCTTTGTGTCAAAAGAAAACCATGAAGATAAGACTTTGCAGAATATATATAGTTTTACAGAAGTGTGAAGTGTTTCTTTGGCTGCTGAGCTGACCACTTATTTTCTCATGCCAAAAAGTAAATTGGACAGATTTTGCGTGCACGGCACTTAAGTGATGGGTTCAGCGTTACACTCTGCAATCTGCCATGCATCAAGCGCTCTTATCCTGAAACCGCTATGTCAAAAAACAGCCAGCATGCTGGCGCTAAGAGCCGAGACTTGCCAGCCTGTGAACTGACCATTTCAGCTGCTGAAAACAGATTTACGCTCCTTATCCTAAAGTGGGTTTACTTGAGATTTATTCTCCCTCTAACAAAATCATGCCTGCTGTTTTGTCTGAAGCACTGCTGCTTGGATTGCGGCAGAGAAACTGAATTTGTCTGGAATGCCCGGAGCTCCTGCAGTTTCAGACATCTGTAAAATAATTTAGCGTTTGTGGTTAGTAAATAAATACCCCCTCCCCTGTCCAGAAATTACCTCTGAAAATACCACTCAGTGCTTAAGCACAGCATCCAACTATTATAACTCAATGTTCAAGCTGCGGTGGTAATTAACCCGTCCTTTCTACCTGTTGGGCCTGTTATGGACCTCCACTGTTAAGTCATGCATTCATGGCAGCCAATAAGTAATTTGCAGTACTAGGAACAGTGTAATACTGTAATTGAGTCATGAGTGGCTTTGTTGCTTGGAAACCGCACAGAGAGCGTGGCAGGTGATATGGAGGATATCTTGATCAAAGTGAGCTGTATCTCATATATTCCATATTACAGTATGTTTTTATTGTGGGATTTTCTGAATATATCCTTTTAAACTGGCAAAGGATTCAAATTGAATCTGAGAGCATCATCATAAGCAAAGCCTACAACACAGCTCAGCAGCTGTTTTCATAAAAAGCAAAAAAAAAACAAAAAACCAGTTTATTTGATTTAAAATAAATACAGTGGTTAGTGCAAATCCCTTTTCTTTCTGGGTTCTCTGTCAAAATAAATACTCAGAGAGAGCAGCTTTTCACTGAGTTATTTCAAACTGAATGCAACCCTTCAGTTCCTCACATCTCCATCAGAAGTTGAAATGTGGCAGTAAATTAATATCCGTATCTCAGTCTAATAGTAGATGCAGTCTAAATATCAACCCAAGGGTCTTGAATTGCTCACTAAATGATATGTTTGGACTGAAAGGGGAAGATTGTCTGATTTCATAATTACCCTGATCATACCCCTGTCTGTCCCTCAGCATGCTATTAGCAAATAGGCCCGACTCTGCAGCAGCGTTGCTGTCAGAGGGAAAACTGCTTTCTGTTAGCCAGCAGGGAGTGTTTCAGCACACCTCTCTAGTTCCCGTCGCAGCCCTGAAATTGCCTTTTCCGCAAATGAAGTCCTAACAGATGCAGCGAGAAACCTCATTTAATAATCTGGACATTTGTCACATCTGGCATGAAAACACTGAATATTTAAGCATGGAGGCAGATATCAGCCTATATAGTGTGAGAGAGCTTAGAAAGTGGATAAACATCTTAGCTTTTATGTTTCATCATTGCGCCTTGGAAGGAGGATACAGGTGAGAAAATGAGCTGACAGGAAGGACGTAGTGAGGAAGCCAAGGAGAGAGTCACATTCTTAACAAAATCACAAGCCAGCATTGTGTTGGGTTTTTGTCAAACATGTATGAGTACTGAGACAAAAAAAATCCATTCTTACATAGCAAACGACAGCCCTCAGCATAACAGATTAGACATTTATTTCCCTGAGTTCTAAATTGCTTCTGTTGAGCTGTTTCTTTGTGATTTGGATGAGCCATAAAATGCATCTCTTCATGCTCTGTTGTTGCAGAAAGTGTTCAACTCCAGCGAGGACAATGGTGATGCCAGCGTGTACGAAATGATGTGCACCGCAGGTGAGTGTAGGACTGATGAGAAGTGGAAGGAGGACAAAGGAAAGCCGGTAATGGAATTGTTTTTTTTTTCCAGTGCATCATTATGCCGGGTTGCTGTTCATTTCCGACCACTGAATATTTTCCCCTCGCTGATGGGCGCACTATGTAGCATTGCTTCCGATTAGCTATGAAATGACAGCATGCAGAACTTCATCATGACACTCAGGCAATAGTGCAGTAAACACTTTGTGCATTAGGCACTCCCTCCACCACAGATGCACACAAAGAGCAAGAAGGAGAGGATGGAGAGGAGGAGGAGGAGGAGGAGGAGGACATCTATGCACCACTGGGAGTGAATGACGAGTATGACACTATCCTGAACTCAACTAAAGCAGTGGCTATAGCCAATCGCCCACCAGCACCCACACCTCGGCCTGAGAGCACCCAGGTGAAGGAGGACAGAACCCCTTATATCGCCAAAGGTAACTCACAATAACCAGTTACTCTTTTGTTGCAACCTTTGCCCCCTTTTCTCTTCCACAAATCTCAGCTGCGATGGAGCTCTTTGGAGTAGAAACAACACTGAGTTATACACAATATGTGAAGGGGAGTTTGGGAGTTAATGTGGGAGGGAGGAAGTGCCTGGAATGTGCATTGCCTTTGTCAGTGGAGTGCTGCTGAATAGAGCGGAGAGGCTTTTTTATTTTGCGATGCAGTTTGTTTTGATCCCATAAACCACAAGAACATGGTTGCTCCCCGCTGCAAAACAAACAAAAACCAAGAAAGAGAAAGACCCATTTGCCTGCATCAAGAGCCCACAGTCCCTAACTGTTCAATTTCAGCAACGTGAATATTTCATGAAGATGAAACATCCAAAAGTGACTGGTATTATTAAGGCTTATAAATCATTAAAACAGCTGCGACTTCTCTGTTTCATTGTGCAAGTGCAAACATGCACACATGGATCCTCAATTAATTGTTTCTCTCACAGCTAATGTTACACTGGGCCCCCACTAACTACCACTTGTGCATTCAAAACACACAAAAATGATAATAACTGTGCACCCTCTCCCCATTATACAGCTTTTTATTGAGCTTGCTTACATCCAGTAAACCAACTCTCTGCCCAGTGGGACTTACATAGCAAAAAAGAAATTGAGTGCACCACTGAACTCCCTGCATCCCAACCATCCCCTCACTAACAGAGAGGGAACTACTGGGCTGCCATCTGCAACCAATCTTGGCCAGACCGAGGCCAAGTCATCCAGAATAAGTCATTACACATGTTTTCCATCGTCCTTGTCCCCAGAGCGCACGAGAGAAAGGAGAGGGATTTTGAGGTTTCCATCCATTGAGACAGCGGAGCTTCAAACCACACAAGGATCACATTTTGCTCCTCACTCCCACTGCCGCAGTGAAAGATGTAAGAGGAGAGATGAGGCTTGGTGGAGGATTAGGCTAGGAGCTTGGAGACCAGTGCACAAGTGGAAATAATGAGGAGTTTTCTTTTGTTAGCGACAATGTCTCTAGCTCAATGAGACTGAAATGCTATGAAATGTGATTGAAATTCAATCCTACAGAGAGGAATTACTGGTTGTGTGAAAAACATGGAGAGCAATGTGTGCGCACTCCAAAGCGAGGCAAAGTAATAGCCAGTCATGTGACAGATCCTCCTCGGCACTCCACTCGCAGTTTCATCTTGAATGAAGCCATAAAGCCGGTGTTATGAGCAAGGCAGAAGAAGAGAGGCTGTGTTTGAACATGAAGTGGAAAAGAGAGATGCTGTCATGGAGGAAGGAGTCAGCGGTGGGATTATCTTGCAGGGTGTGGAGGGTGAATTCTAATCCAGCGTTGGTCACACAGCCGCAGCCCCACCGCCTCTGACAGCTAAACAGTGTAGCCTTTCATTCTGAGTGCTCACGACCAAACCAAAAGCACCATTCAGGGGCGTCTAAGTCAACCCAGGACTGAATGCGTGGGTCTTTTTTTGAGGGAGAGACCCAGATTTAAGATCTAAGATGACAAAGCAGAATAGATGTTATTTCACAGATATTTAGATTCAGTTATATTAGTATTTCTCTGAAGGTTCTTTTCCCTGCTGGCTATTCACGTTTAGTGGCTTGGTGTTTATAAGTTAAGGATACAGTGCCATCTTGTGGAACCATGGCTTAAATGCAGGAGTACAAACATTTTTAGCAATCAGCTCTTACACTGTTTTCAGTGAGGGCAAAAAAAGCAAGAAATTATATGTAATTTTGGTTATTAAATAAGTGTTAGAATATATAATGCTATCGTAAGCTGCTTTGTGTTTACAGTCTTCCAGAAGAAGAAGACGCCGCAGGGCGATGCTGATCTGTACTCACTTCCCACTAAACAAGGTGAGTGTCACACTGGAAAAAGGTTTAGCAATTCATGTCACATTTGAAAGAACTCACAAGAGACAGATCAGAGAGTGGATAAAGCTTCAAAAACACCCAACAGCATCTTTTTGCCAGGATTCCTCCTCCGTGTCTCTCAAACTCAAAGTCTATATATGACAGGAAAGAGAACAGGTTATGACATGCAGCCAAGGTCCCAGTGGGAATCAAACTGGGGACACTGATACGATGGTATGCATCTTAACCACCTATTTTGTCAGACTTGAGAGTTTCCATCTGCACATTAATGGCCAAAGGCTTTCATCATCACTGTCTGCTCTAGTTGGAGCTTGGCTTTATTGTTCATACGCTGCAATTTTGGAGCATTTATCAATAATAACAAAATGTGAGGGGGAGTGGCAATTGCCATTTATTTCTGCTTGCACTGTCTCCAAAAGTGGACCTGTATTTCCCCTTTCTGGACAGAATGATTAGAATCACTTTAATATCTGCAGTGTAATTTCGTTTTTACTCCTAACAGCAGGACTTTTTACTGTGCCAGTGATTTTTCGCTGACTTCTCTCTTATGATTGCCTTTTGAAATTACCTGCTGGCTGATGTCACTTAACGTCGACACTCTTGGATCATTTGGGTTTTGTTACATGACTTAAAATGGCAGCGTTCACAGCAGGGAAATAAGTCATGGCAGCAGTGATGGGCACACCAACAAGCATTAAAATGTGTGCAGGTAGCACATTTAAACACATTTGTGCGCCAAGAAGATGAGACAAAAATTAAAGTGTGAAAGAGACGAGGAGCTGCTACACCGAACACCTACAGAGATAGAGGGCCGTTTTTCTGCTCAGCTGTACTGGTTGGTGACATTGAGTGACAGATCCAAAGATCATCACAGTCACCCAGAAAATTATTTACCACCATCACCTCACGACTCACTGACATTACAGATGTGCTGGGCAAAATCACATTACCAACCAATCCCCTCTATTAATCCCATCTGGAGTGGGTTTCAAAGCAGGAACGAACAGTTTAATTTATATCATATATGAAACCCAGCTTGTCCTGTGGTGATTATTGTGGCGTTTTCCTCTTTTCTGACCAAAGCAGTATGTTTTTATCGAGTTGTTGTACATTGCAGCACGTGGGCGCGGAGACAGAACCACCTCCACCAATGACACCTTTGAGGCAAACCAGATACACGGGCTTCAGCAGCTCATTGAGCTCCAGCAGAGGGTGAAGGCAGGTTCGCTCACTGTGGACGGGGCCCTGGAGCGCTTTAGAGACTGGCAGCGGGTTCAGAAGGGCGTGGATGCCGTCCAGCAGGTAGGACTATCGCACACTGTGATCACACTGCTGGAATAAAGCAGCACGCAGGACCAAACGCTAATAAAACTACGGCCATCTGTTGCTCTTGCCATGCCAACCTGCAAAGCAATGTACTCACAACAGAGCAGGAAGGCACAAGAAAGCGCCTACCTTAGAGTAAAAAAAAAAAAAAAAATTCATTATGAAAGCATTAGTTTAGCCTCAAATTTTTTGGAAGGCCCCACCGGGAGAGAATTGCACAGTACAAGAAGGGAAAATGAGATTTTGCAGGGGTGGAACATTTTCAGGCTTCTGTTTAACGGCCAAAAAAAATTGGTGATTGTCAACTTCAACAACAGTGTCTTTGTCAGCCAACGACTCAGGTGTTGATTTCACTACCTTTAATGGCTGACAGATGTTCAGGTCCACACATACAGGGACATTTGTTGAAAGTTTTCCGCCTTTGGTCTCAAAAAAAATCCTGTTCACACAAGCGCCATTTAAAAAAATAAATAAATAAATAAAAAATCTCCCTCTGCAATTTTTTTTAAAAAAAGAAAGTCTCAGGAGTTATTAAGATATTAACATTTGCATTAACATATGTGTTTCTGAACATATTAACGTGAAGCCAATTTGTAAAGTGGGCCAATATCTGACCCAGGTGGGTAATTATGGGAATGAGGCACAGGTGTGCAGGCAGGGGATTGGGCAATGGTGTTAGGAGGAGCTGAGGACACCTGCTGGTGGGAGAGCGAATGACAGGAAAAGAAAAAGCTTCCACGTGTGCTGATAGACCTCTTTCATGGATCACATTCAGAAACATCAGAGTAGGACAAACACAGCTGTAAATAATCAAATTGATGATGGCTTCAGTCTTTTTAGCTGCACCATTGTTAAATTTCATGAGTAACACCAGTGCAAAGTCAAAATTTTGTTGATATGTACTCATGTAAGAGGAGTCTTTTACAGTAAATGTATGTTTTTCTAAAATAGAAATTCTTGCATTATAGTCACAAAAACCACAACTATAAAGTGAGACCAGTGGCATAAGAGGTACCAATGATTGTAATGCAAAAATACCCCAGTAGAAGTAAATGTCTATGCTATTTAAAATCCCACATAAGTAAAAGTCTCACAGTATATTTAACAGATCAAAGGTGAGTAAGTGCTCGTTATGCAGAAAAATGACCCCTGTATTTGCATATTATTAAAAATGATACACTCAAAACTGCAAGTAAATAATTACTTCAGTCTCTCATACTACTGTGGTACTGCAGTTTTCCAGTGCTCTATGAAAGTGCCACAAGATTTATGACCGAACCGCAAAACTTCCAACATAACACAGATAATTTATGGAAATCTCATGAACTGTAAATAAAGGGATGTTTTGTGTATGCCGGTCCAATATTAAAGCCCTGATCTTTGTCTCTGCAGGACAAGTTGAGTCAAATGAGAGCCAGCATCATCAACACTAGAGAGGATGATGACAGTGTCTACGGTAAATAATCCTCCATCCTGGATGTGTGGGTTAAACTCTGCTGTCAGCACAGAGAGGCTCCACAGAGCTCAGCCATCCTGCAGCTTTACAATAAGATAAATAACGTGCAGTGCAGGGAAAGTTACACTGGAACAAGTAGCCGTCTTGTAAATGACTGTATTAAACTGTATACTGTAAATGGCTTAGAAACTTCTCTCCCCCCGCAGATAAAATCAACATCGTTCATCACACGCCAAGTGAGTCTTTAAAAACTTATCTCAGTGTGCACAGAGAAAACCTGTGTTTGCATGCCTTTGTAGTTTCTCCAGTCCCGACTGCAGCAGTGGGGAATTAATCCTTCGGGAAGTGCTATTTAATCAAATCCCCAGTGCCATGTTTTGATGTAGTGAGTTTCACTTGCACTAAATGGGAGCCTTTTATTTTCCTTTACTGAACAATTCTCTGTTCAGCTGTGCATATTGGATAATTTCCCACCAGGTCTCACAGTGAATGAAAGTCGGAGAGGAAGCAAGGCGGTGGAGTCTGATTTTTACAGCAAGCCACTTAAAGGACAGCATGTAAGTTTACTTTGCTTACCAAAGGAAAGCATGGCAGATGTTAGCATAAGTGTTTTAATATTAAGTTTGCATGATGTTGTATTTATTGGATAAGTGACAAATGTCCCTGTGAATTGTCTTGCAGTCAAATTTCTTTTCGAAAGCTGACAAACGATGAAGGTAAGACCGAAAGCAATTACTGAATATGAATCCAGGTTTCTGCTATTAATGAAGCTTAATTTTTAGATTTGTCAAACTCATCAATTGTGTCACATTTTTCCATATTTACAGGCTCCATCACTCAACAAAGGCTATGTTCTTCCACCACTGATATCAGGTTTAATCTGTTTAAAATCATATTGTTAATTGTGTTATTAAGAGCATTTCTTATTTCAAAGTAACAAGAAATGAAATCACAAATGTTTGATTAATTATTGCCTCTTAAGATATTATGGAAGTAAATTCTGTTCAATAACAAAAACACCACATATAAGATAATGTGTAACGTTGCTTTTGAAAGCGAATGATCGCTTTCAATATCTTTTTAATGTTAATTTAATAATGTCTCATGAAAATTACTACCTTGTTAATTCTGAAAACACTCAAATAAAGCCTGTTTCTTATGTATTGAATTCAGTGTGGCTATATTGGCACTAATTTAGCCTCTAAAACGGTTATAAATTCTGTTCATCAGCCGTTCACGCAGCAAAAATTGGAGCAAATCAGCATCTGAAAAGGTTAAAATGGTAAGTGAGGAATAGATTTTCATGGGCCTGTGTTCCAACAAAACCCCCTTCACATGTCTGCCTCTAGAGGGCGGTGCATCTCTAAATATATCCATCACACTCACTGTGTGAAGCAACCAGAGACATCTGGTGAGCCCAGAAGCACCTGCTGACCTCCTGATGGCTGGGGGGCAAGCTATGTATCCATACATGTTTATGAATGTAAATGGAAAGTAAATATACTCAGCAGCAGGCGAGAACATCAATGAGTGCTTCTCACTGTGCCCGGTTGCAAACAGGAAATATGTTTGATGTGGGTTTGCATCAGCCGGGACGGGTCAAAATAAATGTCCAAATGGTTGAAATGAAATGAAGGCTGTTCCAACTATTACAACTGAGCTCACTGGGATGAATAGAAATGTCCACAGAGGGGTGCTGTAACAGCGAGTGAGAGTAAAAATTAGAGGTCAAAGGCTTCATTTTCCTGGGAAAAATCGCTTTGTTCAAACTGCAGGCATGTGTGTGTGAAAAACAGCCTTCTAATAATTCAATAAATAAAGCTTAAAGAGGCCCTTTCAAAGTAATAATACTGTATATACTTGTCAAAAATCAGAATTTGCTGCGATTTACAAAACTATTCAGGAATTGGCACAGATGCACACACTCTTTCTCACACACACACACACACACACACACACACACACACACACACACACACACACACACACACACACACACACACACACACACACACACACGCACGGATACCAGTTTGTTGGTGCAGCTCAGCCTGTGCCTGAATGAATGAATAAGAGCTGCATGGGGAATTCAGTGAATGCATGGCTAAATCCGAGCTCAGTCTTGAAACCCAGGCAGAGGCTGAGCTGTGTGCCAACAAAGCAGCTGGGTACACGCCGGGCACATTTTTCTGTTCAATCATGCTCTTTGTGAATAATATGTATTAATGCCGTCCCTACTTAGACCTGCCAGTTAGCCTTTGGAGATGATCCGGCTTCAGGACCCCATGGCATTTGAGGCATATGTTTGCCTGTCACCTGCTGAGTATATTTCAGTCCGTGCGTCAGGCACGGCCACCGAGATAGGCCTCGATTCATCGTTTATGCAAATATCTGAGCGCCGCCACAAGGAATGATTCCCCAATCGCAGAGAGACGAGCACATAGAGGCCTTCAGCGGCATGTGTCGCCCACACCAAACATGCTTCTATATGTGGGCAGAACTACATCAAAAGGGATCACAAGGGATCAAAGATTCACTGTTTTCCAGAAGCCTGCACTGTATACCCTCTGTGATGATACTTCTGAAATGTAAATGACCCAAAGTCTAAAAACCAAACTAACACTTTCTGAGGTCACGTCAGATTGTGAGTGGAAGATTTTTACTTGCGATGGTGAACGGCATTGTGGGATTGCAACTTAGTAAAATACTTTAATGCTTTCCACTGTCGACTGTCTGATCTGATTTTAACATTGCTTAAAAGTAATGACCTTCTTTAAAAGAGTGTTCATTGACTTTTGGCCACTTGGAGGCAGCTGAACAAGCCTTAAACAAATATCATATTGAATCACCATTAATGATTATATCACCGTACGACCTTACTGACATGACGAACTAACCTGGTCGATTGCTTTGCCTGTTTGCTGTCTGGTGCTGGGCAGCAAGCATACAGTGTGTTTCTCAGAGCTCTTTCTTGCTGACTGTTGCATCTGCAAACAAGGTTGATGAGAGCGGTGATGGTGAACCAAGATAAGGGCCGCTGAAAGAGCTGAAAGATGCTAAAATGCTAAGTAGATCTGAGGGTAGCTGCAGAGCTGGGTGATAATTACCTGTGGGTTTGTCACTACGAATGACCTCTTTCACAATACACATCGTCATTTGACCCGCTGTGATATAAAACATGTGATTAGAGCGGCTTTAAGGCTCCCCTCAGCACTGCTGGAGACACTTTTATGCATTGACTATTAAACAGCGAGAATTGAAAATTCTGTACAAATCTTGTCAAACTTCCCAGTTGGATTTGGTCTTCCTCTCCATTCCAGCAGCATGCTTGGTCACATAGTGGAGAGACAGGATTATACAGTCAACGCATCAATAATATTGTTATGACACAGCTCTTAACCGGCAATGGCCTTTACCAATTGAAACATGAAAAGCCAAGCTGTCGCCTCAGTCATCTGCTGAATCCTTCCTGCATCCCACAGACACCGCTGGTTCCACGCTGCTGCGAAAACACTCATGAGAGTACAAACACGGGGATAACTTATCAGGGATAACTAGACTACTGAAGGAGCAGGCATAAACACAACCACTCAGAACTTCTCCATTATGCAGCTTGGCATGCATGCAACACACACACGGAGGCAAAAGCACACACACCTCCCCTCCTTGCTCGGTCCTCTCTCCGGCCCCAGGATTAGGGCAGAGGATTGTACACAGCTGCTCCCCAACATCCCTGATAAAAATCAGGCAATTTCACAGTCAGTGGCATTCTTTCATCCCCTAATCCACACCCCGCATACAGTATAGATGCACCTCACAGAGATGAGAACAAGCTGTTCTGAGCTGACCCCCCCGGTCAATACGGACACCTTCGATTTGCTATAGAGACACGAGCGGCTGAACTGTTGGGTGCAGGAGCAAGAAAGAAGTGTCCAGTCCAATGCTGCATACTGACCCTTGCTTCCTTTTAAGGAGCTAATTAGATGATTTTGCGGCGACCAACAACCATCAGTCTTGCAATCGAGTATTACAGCTAATGCAGAAGTATAATAAGAAAAAATAGTCAATATGATTTCCTTCATACATGATATTTCAAGACCCATCACTGGTTGTTGTGGGTTGAAAAATTCTAAAGCGCTTTAAGAATGAGCTAAAATCCTATTTGTGCTTATACAAACAGCCCGCTGCTGCTAACAGCCTTGACAGGAGTGGCCATCATTTATAGGGACTTTATTTAATGCATTTCTCCAGTCAGTGCATGCCATTATTCTTCAAAGTTTTCCCCCTTTTCAAGTCTTTCACTTTACCCATTTTGTCTGACCCTAACCTCCATTTGCAGAGCAATTCTTCACCAAAGTTCAAACAGGGGACAAAAAGGTACTTCACAGCAAAAAAGAGAACAGGAGGGGGGGGGGGGAAGTATGAATCAAAAGGCAAGGAAATGGAATTCACTGTACAAACGTCAGGGGAATTTCAATGTCCGCTGAGGCACAGTGGAGCTCTGTTCGGCCCTCGCAGGCTGCAGGGTGAAAAGAGCAGCAGCCACAGCAGGGTACATCTATTCTGACAAGTCCTTACACACACTGAAAAGGCCGAGCGAGGTCTATTTGTTTAAGAGGCAATGGACCCAGCCGAAGGATGCTGAAGCTTTAACACGATAACAGGATAATTTTATGGTTTCGCTTTGGGACCACGAGAAGGTAATCAAGTAAAATGGAATGTTTCCTGTGTGCTGTTTGAGGATTAACGGTTCAGGAAACTTGATTATAGTTTTGGATTTAAAGAGAAACACTGATTTGCGTCGAGAAACGTTTTAAACTTTACTGTTTAAAGGCTGCAGCAAATTTCTTTCTGGAGACTTTTGTTCACGTCCTGGGAGTGAGGTACTAAACCAGGACAGTCATGCTGCTGATGTATTAGTTGAGAGCGCAGAGTTGCTGTCTTCTCCCCTCTTTTAATTCAGATTTATGCAGAAAGAGGGCAGCACCTTGCCTATATTTCCAACAGCGACACCTTCTTGCATTGCTTTGAAATGGTTAATGGATGAAGATAACAATGTGATTCTTTTTTTGATCTCCGAGGTGAAACTCTGGCTCTCTTTACCCTCCTCCGCAGAGGTCAAAGGTCAGAGTTGCATTCAAAAGTGCACCCCTGGGACTGGTAGGAAACACTCGAAGTCTCCTCATAAGAATGCTTGTCAGTACCAGGGCTTGGAAATAATCAGATTACTATTATGCTGCTGATTAGGAAACAATGAGCCAAATAGCTTTATGTAACCAACCTCTTGAACCAATATTATTGTATAAATGTGATAAATTATTCAGCAGCATTAGAATTAGAAATAACCCTCATTCAGCCGCTTGCTTTCCTGGATTCTGAGGTTTTGTGCATCCTGTGTGAATTATGTCCAGATGGTGTTGCTGTACTTTTCACACATAAAAATGTTTCTCTGCTAGAGATCGAGCATGTTGTATTGTGCGTCTGTGTTAGCGTGTGTCATTTATTGTTAAATGCTGCTACACAGACGCCGACTCTTGTGGCATTTTAAATCCACATTCTCCTGTTTTTGAAGTTTTAAGTACAAGGTTGGTGTTATTCAGTATTTCTCTTGTTGTCAACAAATCCCATGAGGAAAAAAAAACAATGCAACCAGCCTATTTTTCTACTTTTGTCCTACTGAGATCCCACAAATGCTGAACACAAAACAAGTCAATTGTGCTCCAATATTCACTCAGAGCATAAGCAAATGATAAGCAAATGCTCTACACGCAGATGCGTTTTGTGTCGTGCCGTCAGGTGTTATCGCTTCATGCATCAGGAGATCACACTGGTGGTGAAAATACGTGACGATTTGAACAAGAACGACAGTCGAGGCAAAAGTGGTGCCACAGGTGTTGTTTATTCTCTGGGGCGCCACATTGGGCTTTGAACACCGGTGAGAAAAGCTCCACTGCTTTCTCCATCTATCTGCTCTGTAATGACGGAGAAACAGCACCTAGATCCTGATTGATGTCGGTGAAGGCCAGCAGCACCCGGGCTGATCCTCTCACCTCTCCCCGGAGCACGCCTCAGCCTGGCATCTGCTAAAGGGCACAGGTACACCGTCCTGTGCCCTTGTCCCACCCCCGCCTATTTGATCGGGGGCCAAGAGTGACCCCGCAGAGCTTGCCAAGAACCCCTGTCTGTGGGCCCCAGGCACCGGACTCAGGGGCCCACACTGGCTCCTCTGCTTTTTGAGGCTTTGGGAAGATTAATAGGCCTCCTCTGCACAGCGCCTTTGTGAGGCAGCGCCCAGGCGTGTTCAAGCTGTTGGGTTTGCAGGAGACGAAAGGAGCAGCGGCTAATTCCTCTGCAGGTCAGTTTGTCTGTTGCCACTCTGCATTTTCAATGACTCAGAAAGGTCACATCCGCACCGGATAAGCCAACGCAAGAGCCAAACAGCAGCAACTTAGGTAGACATCTTGAGATTGGGATGACATTTTTACTGTGTCTTCCCAGGAAATGTGGAATTTCTTGAATTTATATGACAGATATCTTTATCGTCGCTGCAATCCTGACCCAAAGCACCTTTTTGCTCATATTAAGCGACAGGATGATCCTGCAGCCACAGCTGAGCAATCAAACGCACATCCACACAATGCTGTTTACCACCAGTTTAATTTGGATTGTGGATTAATGGTCAAATGAATAACAACAAACATGCAGATGCACATATCATATTTGCACAGCCGTTTTCAGCAGGGGGTGCTAATCATGAGCAAATACGCGGGTCACCATGGCGAGCGGTGAGCATCGCTGCGGCTTTGTCTGCCTCGCACAAGCTCAATCCCTGCAGATTTTAGGTTTCTCTCCTCATATATTTCCTCGCAAACCTGCTGCAAATACCAGCACCCGAGCCAAGAATTTCCTTGAATGTACTCTGAACTTTGAATTTAACGCCGGGAGAAAATATGTGTTAAACTAAAAGTTTTTTTGGATTTTATGCAAAGGCTTTTGGCCTGAAACCATTTTAATGATTTTTCTTCTCACTCGGTTGCAGGTGAGGGCCTTTGATTCTAGTCATGTCACACCTCCAATAGTGCAGCCACCAACAACAGTCTCTCTCACCCGCTCCCTCTCTCTTACCCACATACACACACACACACACACACACACTTCTGGCTGCTCCAGGTGCCAGGGTGTGTAGGGATCAGCCAATCCCAGCACTCGTCTGAAGCTGGATGGTGGCCATCGTGTTATTAAAAGCTACGGGTGAGCTTTGCTGCTCGCCTCTCCTCCTCACTCCAAACACTTTATGAAAAAAAAGTAACTTATAAAACAAAACAGCGTTGGGTGGCGGGTAAGCTTCCAGAGGGAGAAAATAAATTTGAGTTTTCTGGGAGTTAAATAAGCCAACGCAGTGAATCACTCTTGTCATCCATTTGCATGAGCTGATAAGGAATCAATTGGGTCATCACAACAAGATTGATGTCTCCATCTCGCTGCTGTCTGCGTCCAGTGATAATCTTCAATGATATTATTTCCATAAACACCATTATCAGACCGAGGCGTACTATGTCCTCACTCAGGACTACTGGGAGAGCTGAAGTGCCTTTGATGAGATGAGATCACATTTTAGAGGGAGCTGCCTGCTCTTTGCCTGTAGCCAAAAAACAGCCTAATTGTGTTTTGTCCCATATGTGAATTATTATTAACGACGATTCATTTACTACACTTCCTTTGCCAATTTCCTAAATTAAAAAAATACCATGTTGAGATTTACAGCGCACCCCCACATTTTCAGCGCCGGCTTACGGCGTCACCATGGCAACTTCCAATCAGCAAGGATGGTAGAGCCTGCCGGCCGCGTGTTTGGCGCGAGGCTCTGAGAGGCGCAGGTGGAGCACATATGGAACAATGGCCTAGCGGAAAAAAAAAAAAAAAAAAGAAACACTCTGCCCGCCTGTATGTGCCAGCAGTGCCCATTTTAATCCCACCGTTACCTTCTAGTGCTCTCTGATGGAGACGTTCTGCTGCAATCACAGCCTCAGACTGCTGCTGGGCCCGTGCCAGACATCACTTGACAAAGCCAGGCCCAGTGTGCTTTAGTAAAACAATGTCTCCAAGAGTCGTGGATCCACATCTCTTGATCATTTAGTGTAAATGTTCCTCGCCGCCCTTCACGGAAACATCACTGACCTTGGCTGATCTTGATGCAGAGAGATTTTTCTTCCTGATTCCACTGTCATGAGGCTTTGTCATGTTTCTCGTAGCTCATACCACCCTCATAGGTGTTTTACTGTATGTTGGTACATCCGTGCCCATACATACATTGAGGCTGGCTGTTAACATCTTTTGTACCTCAGATGGCTAGTAATGGAGGTAGTAATGTTATGGAAATCACTAGCATGTGCAGTAAATAAATCAATCATCCAAGGGGGCTTATCTATCACTGCACATTTAAGCAGTCAGCTCCTATGTAGGTTAATTAAAGCACAATGGCCGAGGACAGGACCTGGCACCCGTCCTGCTTATGTTTAAGCCTTCTCTAGGCCCGCTGGGCTGGAGCTTTCTACAGCCAGATGAAATTTGCCCATTTTATCCACCCCCATCCCCAGCTGAATACATAAATCATCTGTAAGGGCCTCAGCTTCGACCCTAAATTCCATGAACAATGGCGTTCGTCCACAAACACCACACATAATTGCTGGATACTCTTCAAAGCAGAAATCATGTTTCTTTGCACTTATCTAGGGGCATATAACGCAGATTTTTGTGACTCACTTCATCTGGTTTTGGAACAAATCAATTAAGATGTTGTGCCACATCCAGAATGGATATTGGGTAAAGTGTGCCTTCACTGATTTGCTTTTATGTTTGGTCTGAGCTGTGAGATAAGAGTGAATGGCATCTGTGAGGAGGGGGAGGTTGGTTGGGTAACATAGAAATGTCAAAGTTCAAACAAAGGTGTATTTCAGATCAAAACTTCAGCGTTGGGCATTAACAAGTGACAGTAACGTGAGTGCTTTTTTCAGCAATGAGGAGTGAAAAGGATTGCGATTTGAAATTAAGTGAATTTCTTGTCTTTAAGTTGTCTTAATTACAAGACAGCTTTTGAGTTAGCTGCTAGCTATTGTAGCCTTCAGTAGCTTTGGTTCACCTGGTTTTGTTCATAAAAGCTAAGCTAATGCTAGCTGTTGATAGTCAGTAAATACCTCCACACCATTGGCTGGCTTCTTGTTAATACACAATGTCTTGTTCTCTATGTCTATAGGTGTTACATACAGAATAAGTATTATTCTTAGTACTACCTTAAACAGCCAGCAGCCTGTGAGTATTATTGTAGGACACTTAGTTTGCAACCAAGTCAATAAAGAGTGCCGGCAAGTTCCTCACCTCTGTGCTGACCAGCTGAACCAATTGATTTACAGTCTGAAATTTACGTCAAATCATCTGCTCAGAAACCTGTATTATATATAACACAGTTAAGGTTTATACTCAGCAGCCATTGGAAAGGGTTTCACATCAGCATTAGTGTCATACCAATCTAGTCTCCCACCCTGGGAGGATCAGAGAGACACCAGGCCGATACGACTCCTCGCGGCCCTCGGCTGTCACTGATAACAACTGTATCTCATTATCCTCCTTGTGGGGGCCACGGAGGTAGCAGCGACCGTAAACACATCCTCCCATCCCTCCACAATGGGCCTTTCGCACACAAAAGGCACTCTTGAAAGCTTGAACCCAAGCCAACAGCTCTGTTCGTGTTGCCATACATGTATGGCAGATGTCTCGGTGAGCCTATGGAAGGTTACAGATCGATGGTGCTCACACAGACGACTGGAACAGAAGTTGAGGCATCTGCGGTGTGTGAGGAGTAGAGGTATTTTATTTTTTGGCATTGGTATGGTCGATTTTTCAGTTCATTTAATCTGCAGATCTATATTTTTGAGTAGGAGTTAGAAGAGCCAGTGTATAATACACAAGCTCTGACCTTTTTCTTACCATTGTGGTCGAGTGTTATAATCAGCTAAAGGCATAAATAAAAATGGAAAGCAGAGCTGATGTAATAAGTGACTGAATAGTAAATTGTGATAGGTATTTCTGGATGTGTGGTAGAGAGCTCGACCCATATTGCTCATGTTTCTGTTGCCTAATATTTCCATATTCTGCTTCTCTGGGTGTAATTTTACTGTCGCTATTTCTGTCTACTCTGTACATGCGGCATCTGTTGCATGTCTGTTCATCCCAGAGGAAGGATCTCCCCTCTTTTGGTCTTCCTGAGTTTTCCTTCTTTCCTCTGAGGTAAACTTGCGCTATATAAAGAAAAATGACTTAATTTGACTTGACTATGTTTCACTATCGTCTGAAGTTTCATAGACTAAACAGATAATGAACTAATTACAAAAATGATCAAGAGACTAACCAACGGGAAAATAATTCTTACCAGCAATGCAAATGGAAAATTTTTACCAAAGCATTTTTAGGAAACATATCTGAATCTGTGATTTTTGCACACAGGCTCCCATTGACTGGAATGCATCGGCATGCAATGGATGACAAGCAGAGATACAGACAGTTGGCCGGTTTATTGCAGTGCACATGCTACATCCTAACAAGCTTTGATTGTTCAGAGCGCAGACCTACACGTACGCTCAGGACAAGCAAACTGCATGATGCAATAATTCCTGTGCAGATAAAATAGAGGAGAAGATTATCTTCTGGCCATATCAAAAGCAAAACTACAAGAAACGCTTAATGTTGAATGACAGCTTTTCATCCTCTCTGCTGTGTAAACGACAGCAGCAATAACTGCAGCCCTCAACAACACGGTGGGGAAATTCATACTAAGATGCAACTCTGTATGAAATTCAGAAAACAATAGCCTCATAATCAGCACAGAGTCAAACATCTCCATCAACAATCTGAGCCATTATTAAAAAAAAAAAAAAAGCCAACAAATCAATCATTAGCCATACTGAGTGTGGCACTCCTGCTTTCATTAGAAAATCATATAGATTAAATGTTAATCATAGCTAACTCTATACCAGTGGGCTCCTGCCAAGATGACAGATGGACCATTAATGAGAATAACGTGGGGATCTTAGTCTATACACGGATATGGAGATGCAACAACAAGCACAACACCACACTTGGCTTACAAAAAACTGTTATTTAGACCGAAATAGAGGAAGATAATCAGTATGCGCAAGCAGAATAGCTCCTTTCCTTAAAATCAAAGAGTGTGTGCGTTAAATGTGTGAGATCCCTCCGGTGTGGATGCAGACGTGTTCTTCTTGGATGTTTTCATAGTGGCCGCTGCCACAGGAGACTGAGGGAAATTGGTGGTAACACCTGTCACACACATTCAGCATCAGATATTAGAATCCGTCCCTTTTACTGGTCGTTGAACAATGAATAATTACTCTTGTTTAAAAATCTGCCTATTAGCGCTAACCAGGTTATATTGGACATCTGTCTCAGGGAGCTGACTGATATAATTGGCTGCCATCAAATCGCGCTTCATTCTATAGCAAAACACACCAGAATGACAGGTGTTTGGAAGCGTCGCTGCAGTCCGCGCTGCCTCCGTGACGTGTCACTTTCACAAGTGAGTCAAATGAAATTGTACGAGATGAAAGTTGTGGCGAAAACAGAACGCATATGTCCATGCGTGGCGCTCAGTGGCATGTTATTGGCACAGTGTTTTCATCAGGTCTGATAACATATGTTTAGAACTCAGGAGGCTTTGGGCAGGAGGGAATAGAGGGGCGTTTGAAGTCAACTGCCGCATTAAGCAGAGAAGCGGCACAGTTGTGTGGAGATGCTCTCTTGTTCAAAGGGATGGAAGGAACCGCTCCGGGGAGCGTCCAACATCAAGAGCTGACCCCGGCACTGTTTCCCGCTACCTTCTGCCATGCGTCCCGCCGCCGTATGCTGTGATTCCCAAAGACCGGCAGGCCTGTGCCATCTGGCCTCACTTCGGATTCCCCGGACACATATTGGGAATCCAAACTATGCCACCTCCCCGTCTCTCCCTTCCCTCTGCGCTCTCTCCCTCTGGGTCGTCCCTGTGCCTCCACTTCATCCCTGCTTGAGTGTTGGCTCAAGTGGAAGGGGTCTGCTCTCCAAGTGATCCCAGTTGCCCTTTTCCTCTTTAATCCCCTTGTGATGGGATCCAGTAGGAGTCCTTTAAATTCAGGGGGAAATGGTCGATAGTTTTTAAGATGAAGGAAAATCCCCTGAGGGTTATCCACCTAGCGTAGTCTGTCTCTTTTGTGGGGTGCTTGGTTCGTTACATGACCTTCAGACTCATGTGCCTCTCTTTGAACGAGCCTAAAATTTGACTCCATCTCAGTCCAAAAGCCAAGATTCACAGAAATCAACACCTCAGATTGAGAATCTTGTGCTACACACTGGTTTGCTGCTGCACATTTTTACCAGCCTCCCAGTTTTAGAGTGCTTCAGAGACACACAAAGAAAAAATAGGGCTCCAGGAAGAGAGCAGAAGTGGGCTGTGCAGTATGTTCTGTAGCACTGCCACAGATTTCACACTCTTTTTGTGTCTCTCTTTCTCTTCCTCTCCTCTGGGCGTCGCCTCAGTGGGGAATTCGATTCCCTAATAACTGGGGAATCAAAGTTGGACAGCACCACTGCTGAGAATCATAAAGGAAGCAGTGGAGTGGCTGGCCATTCATTCATCCAGGCCCATTACAACATATACCAGATGGACACTGCACGTCACCGGGTGACATCTCAAGACAGCCGCGGCCGCCTGCCTGCCCGGCTTGGAAAAGATGAAAGTTATGAGGGAGACGGGAGGCAGGTTGCGTCAAACAGAGACAGATCTGATCAACAACTGCACAGAGATGAAATCAAAGTGGTTGAAGCATGTGGCGTGAGGCATCTGGTATTCTATTAGACAGAAGCTAGCATAGCTGCCAACGCTTTCAGGGAGAGTTGCCTGCCCCGCTCGGCGGCCTCAAGCCAGTGGAAATGCTATTGGCTTGTGTTTTAAATCCACAAGAGGTGTATTGTTTGGCTGTGTTGTTCTAAGGTTTTCTTCTTAGAGGGTGGGGGGATTTTCACAGGTATTGGAGACACAAGACAGACATGTGACAAAGGTCCTAGGCTGGATTCAAACCAGGAATTTATGTTTACATGGTACACACATTTTAGGCTACCAAGCTGCCAGGACGCCCCCTGTGCTGAGTTCCTAACACAACAAGTCTAAACAGTAGCTTATTTATTCAAAGTAAATCAATAGCAAAGGTGACATTAGGAATTTGTGCTTGCTGGAAAGATGCCAGTACATCTGCTCAAATCCTGGGCCACTTTTCTTATCTGCAGCAGGAGCCAAGATCTGATAACAGATTTTTAAAATGGTCTTTTGGTCTGTTTTACATCAGCAAATATTGCTTTTTTATTCAAGATACTGGATTCTTACCAAAAGCTGATTACAGTATCCCAACATATTAAAACACAAAAAGTGATGTAATGCTGTATAACAACATTATGTATGGTGTATCTGTGTACATCTGTACGTCAAGTGTAAAGAACCTGTCAAGCCCTCTTGGCATTGATTTTACATTTCATACTACTTCCTGCATAGAGCACTGTGAGCATCTGATCCCCTAATCTCAGAATGCCAGCTTTCACTCAATGTCATCTGCCAATGAGCTGCAACCAGGCGCCCATCCTGCCTCTGGCACCAGAACTGCACCCATCCAGCTTGTGTGCGCTAATACCCACCGTTGCTAGGCTACAACGAGAGGAATCAAATTTAGGTGGCTTCCACAGCTGCGCTGTACTGTTGTGCACCGAGGGATATACATGGCAGCGTTCCCAGTATGCACCTGGATGGAATGATACAGGAAGAAGTGGAGAAGTCTAATCTACTAGGTAAAGTAGTGGCTGTCTGCCCTGCGTTCATCCTGGAAACAAGAGGAAATCACATTTCATGTTATGGATTTTCAGCTTTGGTTTTTTAAGAAGCCTTGTACTGTTGACCAGGTCAATGAGTGTTATGTGTTTTACTGACAGCAGGGAGGTCAGCTGGGGGACTGTAAGATTTGGGTTGGGAAAAGAGGGATTTTATATGGAAACTGTCAGCTTCTGGGCTTATTGGGAGCACTTTTGAAAATGATACCATGAGGCGGTGAACTGAGCCATGTAATAAACAGAAACATATGTAATTCAGCAAAGTTGGAGGAATCTTGTGATAACACAAATGTAAGTCGGGTTTTCTCTAAGGAGTCATACTGTAATGCTGCTACTCTAAAGCTCTCACTTATCAGACTTTGTAAACGCTATGATCTTGTCTTCTATCGATGAGCACTTCTTACTCAGATCTGTGAAACTACAGACTTCTGAACAATTGCCTGCAAACAGTCTCTCCAACATGCTATAAACCATAAAGGGCTTCTCCACAGCTGACTTCCTGCATCTTGGTTCCAGTGTAATCAGTGAGTCGTGCGGCTCACATGTTGTTAATTCACAGGGTTCACACAACTGTGACAATATCTTAACAGTCTTTTTTTTTTTTTTTTTTTGAAAGAGTAGATCTTGGAAACCATGCCAGGCTGACATTAACAAGACACTCTGATACAACTCTCGTGTCTGTTCGCTAAATATAAGGCTACAGTCAGCTGCCACTTAGCTTAGCATGGACTGGAAACAGACTCCATGGAGTCTAGTTGGTTGCCTCAAGGTGATGGCCACAGGAAGTCTCTGCGCTGGACCATGAAATAGTCCAACACATAACACCCATAAAATCCCAGCAACGTGTCATTTTCACACTTATATAACTCTAATTAGTGAGCTGTAGAGGTGCTTGGAGGCAAATTGTGTTGTTTTAGGACAGAGGCCGGATAGCTGTTTACCTCTTTACAGCTAAGCTAACTTACTGCTGGTGGCAGCTTCATATTCAGTTTATACATATGTGTGTTTTATCAATCTTCTCATCTAACTCTCTGCAAGAAAAGGAATAAGCATATTTCTGTCAAACTACTTTTTTAATGCAAAGGAACATATATTGCAAACTGCGAAAGACAGAGGCCTCAAGTTGTGCATCTAAACTTCAGAAGTTCAATTTCAATCCATGGATTTTGGCTCGGTACACATACCTAAGATGAATTTTCATTAAAATTCCTCGAAAAGCTAACAACACTCAAGTTGCTCATTTAGCTCAGAGAAAGTACGAAGGCGAATGTAATTGGTGAGAGTCTGTTCCAGGTTTTGCTTTTACTCAGTCTTGGCATATATGGACACCATTGGTAATCCTTTCACGCGTAACTTCAAAGCTGGACCAGTGGGTGGAGAGTGCTTTAACACAGTCTGTCAATGCACACTAATAAATACACAAATACACTTTCATTTGAAAAAGGGCCAAGTTTCTGGACTTTGAGAGCCACCCCCTCTTGGATGGACGTTTACTGCACCCATGAGTTTTAACTAACTTCCCCCCAAAAAACCATCCTTGATCTGCACTGTGGTGCCAAACAAAGAACAATTATCTTTGCAGTCTTCTTCAAAGGCTGCCAGAAGGTAAAAGAAGCTGCATATTTGACCAGTATTTTGTAGGTTTATCCCAAAAGTGCAAAATAAATCCTTTCCCTCCTCTAGCTCCTGCTTGCCACTGTGAGCCAGAAACAGATGCTGGTGCCACCACGTTGCCAGCTCTCCCAATGGCAGAGAAGATGACAGGAGCTGCCAAAAATTCAGTCTCCTTCAGTGGAGGGTGCTCAAGTGATGTTCAAGTGCATCCTCTGAAGGAAACTGTGATTGTCTCATGTGTGAAATATCTGGAATATGACTATGACATATATGAAATGGTACTTTAATGTTTTTGGCAGAGTTATCAAATGAAGTCCCCTATTTGAATAGAAAGCACACATGTGATTCATTTCCTGTCCTGTGTTTCATCCTTCCCTTCATTCTTTTCTTCCAAGACAGTGAGGAAGAGAGTAAGAAATTACTTCAGACCTACACGTGACCTTTCCTCTCATCTGTACTGGCAAGTAGGAGTGTATTTGTTTGCCATTTTGAACTGAATAGGTGAAATGGGCAGGTGAAGGAGAGCTGGCAGAGGGAGGCAGTGGGCTGATTTTTATTCTGCTAAAATGTAAAAATGTGATTTCAGTTAGGCGTTATGAAAGCAGTTTTACCTCAGATGATCTGAAAATGCAGAACTGTTGTGGTATATGAGACCCCAGCTCATTCAACCCTACAAATGGCCATAATCACTTCCCTCCCTTGTGCATTAATGCTCTGTGGGAGTAGAAATACTTACCACACTACATACTTTATTTGATGAGATGAGATGTATTTCTATTTTATGCTGCTTTATTCTGACCCTAACCCCAACCCTTGGCAGTGGCTCAATCTGCAGGGACTTGGCTTGGGAACCAGAGGGTGGCGGCTCAAGTCCAGCATGGACTACAGTACGGAGCGTGGACTGGCAGCTGGAGGGGTGCCAGTTCACCCCCTGAGCAAGGTACTGAACCCCTAACTGCTCACAATGCAGCAGCCCCATCATGCTAACATGTCTCCCCCCGATTGCATGACTATGGGTCCTGTGTGTGTCTGTATTTCAGGCTTGTGTGTTAAAAAAAAATTAATTCCTCACAATTCTTCTTCCTCTTACTCCACTGCATTTCAATGGAAAATGTGCTTTTTATGAAGGAAAATGTACTTTTTACCGTACAAGGTTTATTCAACATTTTACCAGTGTTGAATAAAAATCCAGCAATATATAAAATCACTAAAATAATCTCAACAAACTGCGACATTAAAACGCTAGTTATAATATTTTTGAATCTCTCCTTGAATAGAATTATTAATGCAGGCAGATTTGAGGTCATCCAGGTGGAGGTGATGGAGTTGTTTCAGCAATTTTCCACAATTTTTTTTTTAATGCTGTGAATGTGCTCTCTTGAATTAAGAATAATATCCAAATATTAGTAATAATAGTGATACCTTTTTTTCATCTCACGGAATGAGAAAAAATAGTGGACACAGTTTTTCACTCAGTGGAAAATAGAAGGTTAAAACAACAGCCGAGTTGCTGTCAATAGCAAATCATTTCCTTATGCTCGACTCTTGCGAGATTTGGGAAAATGCTGAAATGTGGTCTGCTGGAAAGTCTGAAAGCAAAAGAAAAAAAAAAAGAATAAATCATGGCCAGTGATGTCTTTTAGAACAAATTCAGAGAGACGTTTAATTCAGATTCCCAATAAAAAGTCTGATTTGATGAAATCTCCCGCAACCCGGCCCCGGATAAGTGGAAGACAATGGATGGATGGATTTGATGAAATCTGTGTTATGGGGGGTTACCATTATTATTGATCTGAATTAATCTATATTGGAAGAACAATTATAAACCATGTTGAAAATTAAGTACATACACTAAAAAAGCAGGATAAAAAATAAATCAAAGCAGAGTGAATATTGTTTGAAGGCTGGTGACATCTTTAACGTACAATAACTGCTGTTGGAGGGCTTGTGAAATCAAATAGCTATGTATTTGCTTGTGGGAACTGCATATCTGTAGACCTACAAGCTTTGCTTTCTCTCTCACACACACATGCACACACTCTGTCTCACGCCCCATGTGAACACTCATCTTTAACGAGGGGAGAGCTGAAACCATGCGTGATTGTTTTAGAGAGGCTGCCCTAAAGGCACGTTATCGCTCAATGTGGGACTGCTTCTCCCAGTCATACGTCCCCTCTTGTTGATTGTGCAGCATGGATCAGCAGCAACAAAGGCATCATTAGTGGGGCTTTGGTCCCCACCAGGCCCGGGCTAATTATGAATGGGGGGCCCGGTAATAATTCAAGGGCCCATCGGTGCAGCTTGAAACTGAAGAGAAAACTTCACAGATTCAGCAGTGGCGCACACAGCCCATCTGCCTCCATTTCCCAGCCACCTGCCTGAAGATCTGACCCACGTCAGCCACGAGGATGGAGCACCATTACACACAAGAGAGAGGCAGAGGAAACATATGGGATTTATACATCGCTTTAATGAATGATTTGCAGTGGTCATTAAAAGCTTTGGACAATTACCTGGTTGGAGCATCAAGGCCTGCCTGGTAAATTGGTTAACAACTGTTAATTTTGTGTTTATTTCAGGAGCTAGAGTCAAATTATCTCTCCTCTCTCACATGCTGGAGATAGGAAAATAGTATCCACTGTTCATGTCAGGAGGGTCATACATACACACAAGCACAGATACAAGCATATGAAATTAAAAGGATAAACTGGGGGAAAACAATATGGATACAAGGATATGAGAGGTATATTTTCTGTAAGAGCTCACAACGATTTCAAATCTATTCAGCTGTACACTTCTGGTATTGCTCTGATTACATGAGTGATGGTGTAATTGTTGTAGATTCACACAGACGTGATCATTGCTTCCACCAGAAGAGGGCAGTATCCATTTTCTTAATCACTTCTCAAGTGATTTCCCCCTTGGCCAGAGCGTGCACAAACATTGCTCCAATTCCAAACCACACAAAAGAGGGAATTTGAAAGTAAACAAATGAGCCCGATGGGATGATCAGCATTCTCAGATTCGCAGCATAAACTCTTTTCCCATGGAGCTGGCTCGTAATTTCAACACAGGCCTGGGATTTATCTCTCAGCGCTTGATTCATTTGGTGACAAGGCCCTGATTTATCACAGCCCTCAGATTTGACATCTTTTCATAAAAAAAAAAAGAAAATCCCAAGAAGAGGCAGGGCGAGATTAAAACACAACTTACGGAGCGGCTGCGGGGCTTTGAGGAGCCACAGCCGCTCACATTATTTATAGATGCTGAGAGTGTGTATTGTATCATTTCACATCACTGATACTCTAGTAAGTTCAACTAATTCGAAATGTGAGCCATTTGGACAAACTGGGGCCATAAAGTATTCATGAAATCATGAGGTGTAGCATAAAGTGAAGTGGCTGGAATGCAAATCAAGGATATGGTTTTCCTTCCAGATGCTGATGAATAACATGGTCAAGCATACAGTATGTTCAGTGGCTCTGCAACATGCTGATACAAGCCCTGATTAAACTCAAAATGCTATTTCTTAGTGAGTTAAAATCTACATATTCCACATTGAACCACAGCGTCATGGAGTTGATGCCGATTATAAATGCTGATGGAACGGTGTCCAGCTCAGTTTCCACTATATTCTCTTAATCAAATGTGAATATGTGAGGTCACTCATTAATATGCAACATCTAATTTGGGCCTCCACGTATAGAAGTGTTTTCTGAATGGAGCAGCTAATTTGAAAATAATCTAGAGTGGCACACAGCTTTTGTCAGCGATGACATCACCCTGTGGATTATTCACGCAGCTTGCAAAGAAGGTTTCCCAGCGATGGGTTCATTACTAGTTTTAAGTGCTGCCTTGGGGCAATGATTCCCTTCACTTTTGTCCCCCCCCCCCAAAAAAATAAAAAATTCCTACACTGAGCCACATACTCAAATTCAACATTTTACAAGAATGAATGACAAAATATTGCAAAAATTCAAGACCTGAACGCACACACACACACACACACACACACACACACACACACACACACACACACACACACACACACACACACACACACACACACACACACACACACTGTTCAGATGTTTTCGTGCTGCTCTCCGCCTTCAGAGAGCTGGTCATATTTGCGGCTTATAATGCAGAACTGCGGTGAGGATTTGCCTTCTGTCTCAGTTCCAGAAGCAGTGAGGGACTGATTGTGAAGAAAAGAGGAGCTGAACACTGAGTCACAAAAACACAGGGCTGGTTTTGATCTGGATTCAATGGCCTGGAATAACCGGCCCCTGAAGAGCTCTTGTGTCAAATGGTATCTGTGACAGGGAACAGAGAAGGGGGATAAACATGCTGCATTTAACATGTGGACATAACACCTCCCCCTCACACCATCTGGAGGAAAACAACCTCATCTTCAACCACTCAAAAAGATCTTGTTTTGGTTGTATTTCATAAACTTTAACCAACCACAGATTTTCATGCAGCAACTGCTTCTGAATAAGCTCAGTTTCTTGAGGAACTGTTGAAAAAAGAAAAAAAAAAAGCTGCAGAAGCTACAATACGAGCATGAAAATGTTGCCTTTTTAACAACAGGCAGACTACCGTGCTAGCAGTGAAGATGCATCGACAAGTTGGCTGACTCCCCTCTCCCTTTGAATCGTCCTCTGCTTTGTAACGTGAGGGTGTTTGGAGGCAGGTCAAAAGGCCCTTTCAACCCAAGTCCTCACCTACTTCCTAATGAATTCCCAGGGTCCATCAACCTGCAGGCGCTCCCATACAAGCTAACCAATGATTACACCTTGAGGGGGAGAGGGGGCGTGTGGAGGAGGAGGAGGAGGAGGAGGAGGAGGAGGAGGAGGAGAGGCTGGTGAGATAGAGCATCCCCAGTACACGCACACATACACACAACCTAACACACAACCACCACCACCACTACCATCACCCCCCAGATTGGAGGCAGGTGCAGCAGCAAATCAAGCCTCATTAGCTGCACCTTCTGCTAGCGTATACTGTGGACAGATGGAAGCTCGCCCTCACATGTTACCTCACATCAGATGGCAGTTGGAGGAGGGTGGCTAGGGGGTAACAGGGAGGTACACTCGCCCCCTTCTGCCGGCACTACTTCCTCTGAGCTACAAGATGCCCCTAAGCGCAGATCTAGCACCAGAATGCTCCTTAACCTTAATCCTGCTGGCATCTACTAGTTTCCAGAGAATATCTGACATCAGATCAGTTGTAACTTATTCCCCGTCAGGCCTGGCCCTGGTTAGAGAGGTGCACGCCTTGCCCAAGGAGGAGTCGTGGACCTGCAGAGGCCCCTGTCGATGTGTTTCTGCCGAATACATGTAAAAAGAGCTGGGAGCGTGCTAAGGCATATGATATGCTAAGACACGCTATGGGGCCACCAGGTAGGCGACAGAGCCATGACTGCAGGGTATCACATCGCCCCCTTGTCCTCATGGCTCTGACACAAGATCCTGAGCAGCTAATTGAGGCAACAGTGCAATTCATTGGTGCCAGGCCCAGTGTCAACACCTTCTTCAAGGTAACAGCAGATTTATCCCATCCCGCTAGGGAAGTGGGCAAAAAGTGTCAAGGGGAGGCCATGTGCAAATTGATGCAGCCTGTGTGATAAGAAATATTGCACATGTGCTTTTCAACACAGGGAAAGGTCGTCAGAACTGGATGGGTTTAGGATGCTGGAATTTCCCGTTGAGCCCCTGGAGGTGTCTTGGGTCTAATTCAGTAAATTATCTGTGAGGGCCGATGCCCGCTTGGTGACAGACAGCAAACCAGTCTAACACCAGCATTCCTCAAGTCTCAGGTGAGAAGAAACTGGACAGAAAAAAAAGCATATCTTCCAGAATATTCATCAGCTGAAACCCCAAGGAGAAAGAAGTCACAGGACCGGGCACATTGATTGGAAAGTAGAATGCATTAACACTGCAGGTAACATTTAAGTGCTTTACCCTGATAATGAGGTCAGGCCCAGTTTTATGACTTAGATAAGTGGTGTTTTGGCATGTCATTATGTATAATTAATCAAAAATATATATTCTCAAAATTAGATGTGGGTGTATGACTAAATTTAGGTTTAGGTCCGCAGGGGTGGGAATAGGGAAATTCTTAAAAGGCTGGTGTTGTAGGAAGAATGAGGGCAGTGGTACAATGGCTACTTTGTCTAGATTTGGTAGCTAGCTGAGGGAGGGGTCACTGCAGTGGGAATGGAGCCGCGGCATTAATGGTTTGAACTTAACTGTTTTCTCACCATTTCCAGCCGCAGCTGGCAGCTGATATCAGCTAATGACGTCTGATAAACACACTGTACACCATATGCCCATCACCAAAAGACAGTTTGACACAGTTAGCATCAGGCTGCAGGAGAAAGTGGAGCATTTAGCGACTGAAGAGCCAGAAATTTCCCTCAGGAGTTGGAGGAGACCAAAACCGGAGTCATGTTAGCCATATCAGCTTCATAAGGTGATTATAGGTCATTGTCCTCTTTGCAGCTTGGTGCGCTGCCCCATGTGGGCAAAAAAAAAGTCTGGTTAGCTCTGCAAAGTGCTCACCTCCAGTAGGACTTGAAAGCACTCACTTCACTTACCTTCACTTATTATTTTACCATGGGCAGTGTTAGTTGGAAGGAACATGAAGACAAATCTTTCAGATGCAATTTAAACATCACATGCATTTCCTAAATTTAAGAGCCCTTTCTAGGCAATGTCAAAATCTCTGAGAACAGTCATGTTTGTGATGTCAAGTCCTTGTGTAAATGAACTGTGCGCGTCTTGACATTTTTAACAACATTAATTTCAATCAAGCTGCTGAGGAGGTACTTCTGTTCGGCTGGGAGCTAATGAAGAGAAACAGACACACATATGGGACTTCTTTTTTTCTTTAGCTTCCTTTTTTTTTGTGCGTCTCATCCTTCGATCTACACCCAGATCCATATGCCATATGGGAAAGTGTGGATGAGAAGATCCGAGAGCTCAGTGCATGTTCAGTCTCTCTCCAAATGCAGCTGAAAGAAACAAAAAGTCTCCCTCTCTTGTCATGCTCATTCCCATGGGCACATGAAAGTGAAGGTTACACTTGCAGCCCTTTTAATGAAGGCCCTTTTTTGTGGGGTTCTGTTTCATTTAGAGGAAATCTTCATTGTTAATCCGCTGCCTGTTGCCAGGTTTGAACACGCAGTGCCATATGTTGTATTCTGCCTCACTACCTTACTTCTAAACCGAGGATTTCAAATTTGTCATTTTGATATGCCTCACAAACACGCAGCTTGATTCAGGTGGGCTGATGGTCTTGTTAATGTTAAGCAGCAAGCTACGACAGTTACAGGGTGAATACATCTTAAAACCAAAATAATGTAATGCAGGGAATTGCGGGGGGGGGGGGGGGGGGGGGCGGATTAATGCCTTAATCTTAAAGGTAAAAGCCTTAATAAAGGTTTAAACCAAGCTCACTCATGTTATATCAGTTACATTAAACATACAAACACTTCTCAGGAGAAGTCGCTCACAGTTTCCAGCTTCAGAGGAGAATTCTGGCTCAATCACGTCTATGTGCTTCAGCCAACATGAAGTCTGGAAGCCATTAACAGACAGTATAGCAGTGCTTCAGCAGAAAGTACAGTAAATGTTAAGCAGGTGAGGGATTCGAAAGCTATAATGATGTGAATTCTACTCATCAATCTTCTGCAGGAAAAAGCTGGAAAAAGATTTTGTGAAGTTATATTCAAGCCTGGCACTATTTTTTTTTTTAATCTCTCACACTGGAAAACATCTTTTGTCACTCTTAAAATATGTTGCAGGAGCCATTTCTTTGCAGGATAAATCCATTACGTGCAGCAGTATAGTCTAGCAGGTTGTGTTTAGGGGTTACATGAGGCAGATGTTTATGAATACCATACTTAAGATACCACCACAGCCCTTTCTGCATTTCATAAATAAAGTCGTCTCCCCCAATGTAAACAATTATTCCAGCTAGTATTTTCACAGGTGGGATTGCAATATTATTATGCCAAAGTCTATACATTACACCATTCATCACATAATTACATTTTCATGACGTAGATTGCCTCCTTATTGGCTGTCACTTCAAGTCTATGCTGTCAATGAGAAAAGCCCCCTCTGTGGTCCGTTCCCATCTTTACTTTGCATACCTGCCAGCACAGCTATAAAGAAATTACCCTAATCATCACAGTAATTAACATCAATAATTATTGACAGTGCCACAGACTGGAGGGAATGATAGACAAAAGAGCTGGGCTTTGCGCTTTGAAGCCAATTTCCTGGAAGAGTGCGTTGTTTGGTTTGTTAAAAAGTCCAGCGAACGTGCTGTATGCAGCGAGGTATAGGAGCCAGGTTCGTGTCATATACTTGCTAATGTAGAGTGCCAACCGGCAACAGCAGGTGACAACCCCCCAACACACAAACACTCCAACACTGCCACCCCCCTGCATCTCCTCTCTCTTTGCCAGGAGTGCACCTGCAGCTTATTATCCAAGCCTTTAGGTTTATAATGTAGCGCAGGTGCCAAAGTGCCAAAGCACCATTGTAACACATGCATGCACGCACACACACACACACACACACACACACACACACACACACACACACACACACACACACACACACGTCAACAATGCACCAAAATGGGCATACACACTTACAGATGTGCAATGATTAATTAATACTATGGTAGGAAAATCCTAAACATTGTTGCCTCCCAGTGTTGGGAAACACAGGGAGCACATACGGAAGAGTCAGATGAAAGAGGAATGCCACTTATTTGAGGAATTCATGCTGTTACATTAGTTATTACAAAATATTGTGACGCCAAATTTCAGAGATTTATTTCTCAGACATGATGTTGCAGTGTACTAAATAAAGGAGAGAAAGACTTTTTATGTCTCAATAAAATGCAGTGTGTGGAGTGATGGTTTGGCACAGGTTGATGCTGGACTTGTCACTTCTCGTTTTTTTTGTTTTTACTGAGGATGTCACTGTTATAATTGACTAATCTGTACAATGAAATGTATTGATTCCTCCAGGAAATGTATTGTTCTGACAGACTATTGCGACTCCACCTTAAGTATATACCTGTGCTAAATGTCTGATGTCACAATATGTCATATGATGATGCACAAAGCACCGGTGTTGCTTTTCAAACAGCAAAACAAGCTTGTTTTGACTCACGTGTTGCCAAGACAGCAGGCTTCTTCAGGATAAGAACAGCAGTCACCTCTGGCATTTATACTGAGACAGGTGTCACAAATCAAGGCAATCAACTTGAGGTCAAAGCACATGTGCACATTATCTAGGAAACAGCAAGCACCAACCAGGAAGAAACAGGACAAAAGTCAAAGCAGATCACATCCGGCATTCATTCATTGAATGCTGACATCAGTGTAGTAGTTAGTATGAATGCCAGTTAGGTGATTATTTATAGATGTTTTTTGGCAGAAAAATCCATTTTGATGTTAAAATGAATGCACTTGTTGTGAGTGCACAAGTGATGAAATGAATTGTGGCATAACAGGGAAACCATTCATTTGCTCTCCTTAAAAAAGAGGTCAAAGGTCAGACTTGTGTTCAAACAGGCAGCCCTTCAGTTGGTGGGGATATAGTGTGTTGCTCAAGGATACATCAACAGTGTGTCTGGGCATTTAGCTTAAAAACCAACAAAACCAATCTTCTTTCTGAACTAGGTCTGGTGCAGCCCTCAACATACGCACCTTATGGAAGCAACAAGGTCCCTCATCCAGCAGATAAACTCGCTTTACAGCAGAACTTTCATGTCAGGCCTCATTATTGTACAGCGGGAGAACATCTGTCTGTGTTTTAATTTCCAGCATACTGTATCCTGGTGTTGTATATGTTCAGTGAAATAGAAACATGCAGTGCATAAAAAAATAAACTTTGTTGGTGTGTGTCTTTACCCACTTTGTTTGGCGATGATTTCGTGTGCTCAACTGATGGGAAACCACAGGGAGCTACAGGCGGGCTGAGACACTGACCACAGGCACCCCGATCCAGACTCAGTGACAGACCTTGTGGTGACATCTGCTTTTACTCAGGAAGAGCACTTCAGCACTTAATAAAGCATGTAATCGCACTGTTGTAACTTGGGAGCAGACAAAGCGATGCAGGCGCACAGTTAACGCTTCTCACACTGGCTTTTGCCTTTTTCAGAAATGTCTGTTTCTGTTTATCTGATTTCAGTTTATCAGCAATTTTACATTAAGACCCAAATGAAGACAAACAGCTACTTAAAGCCTCTGTGATTGATTACAGGTCTTCACTGCACAAGCAAGAAAGCCATTTACAGCAAAACACTACAGTAAAGTCTTTTCTCCTGCATACACCTGCATGCAATTTTCCACATGTAAGTGGACAGGAAACAGCAAGGAGTTGTAGTTAACGTTTTTAATCCCAATGTAATTCAGGAAGGTGAAAGCTGCATGTCGCAACTAACAAAAGGGTTTTTGTGGGTTTCGTGACAGCTGGGTTACAGTTCTTCTCCTTGTTATCAACCAGCAGGACATGTTGATGAGGCAGACAGACCGTACCACATTGCTGAAATATTTTAACATCTAAAGATTTTTTTGTTGTTTCTCAGGTTTTGCACAGACGAAATGTTAAGGCTGCACCAGCTCCACAGTGCACACGCAGCCTAAACCAAAACTCACTTTGAGTGTGTTCTCCGCATCTCTTCTCATATTTCAGCTAAACTGCCTCCTCGCCAGGGCCAAGGAATGCATCAAGCGCCATAAATCAGGGGCTTGATAGGAACTTGGCGGCCGGACAGCAGTGCAGAGAGCTGTGTTATGTAGCCACAGTACAGTAAAGATGTTTTAAGGTGAACATTACCATCTTGGAGGAAGAGAAAAATGAGGGGGAGGATACTTTGATTCAGGGGAGTTTTGTCCAAATGACAGAGCAATGAAAGCCCTTCTCACCTCCTTCAGGCCTTTGCTTTCCTTTACTTGTGAATCACTATGATCACCAGCAGGAATACAGGCCTCAAACCCCAGTCTGGCCCTGCCTTTAGCTTTAAATATTGCACGGTTTGGACTCAGGAAACGGGTCACTGTGCAGGTGGGTTTGCTTCAGCTCTATCTTGTGTCTCTTCCTTGTCACGGCGAGAAACAGGGGAAGAGTTCATGGAAAGGAGGCAGCCGGCGCTGTGTGTGCCAGGTTTGTTTGTCACATCTCCGCCTGTCTGCGCCTTATGCAAATGGGCAGGGGGCTGGGAGGGACGGCTCCATGGGAAACTGCTGGTGCTAATCCAGCATGTTGAACAGGGGAGGAGAGGAGTACTTTTCAATAAAGCACCCCCACCCCTCTGTCAAGTCATACACACACAAACACACACATGTACTCACACACACACACACACACACACACACACACACATGAACGGCGTGTTCTCATCCCGTGTGCGTGCGTGCCTTCGAACAAACATCGCAGGGACAACACAAAGACGCACACATGAGTTCGCTTCCTCTCTCTCTCTCACACACACACAAACACTGAACACCTGTTTCTTTTCTGCGCATCCAAACAGACATGCTTTAATATGTGAACAAATCCCACGATCTTAAGACCCACTCCCAATCCACTGGGTGTAATACCAGGGTGCTTTCAATGAGATAACAACAGGCCTCAGTGTGATAGGCCTGTACCACCACCTAAAGATAGACTAATAACACGCTCCAGCCACAGTCCATGACTTAGACTATGAAATTTATGCAAATTTGTGTGGGAATACGCAGAGCTGTGAGTACTGTTTAGGACTAGTGCACTTTCAGACAGTCTTTTATTCCCGGAGCTCTCCTCAACGACATTTTTGCAAACTGACGCAGTTGTCTGAAATCTTGAGGGTTCATTCGTTCGGGAAGGCCAAAGTTCTTCAGCTAAAGAGGGGCTTTTGTGAGATTTCTCCAAACATTTTCACTGGAGCAAGTTCTGCTGCCATAACTGTTATTAATCAGTTTAAGGTCCAGGGTGTAGAACACTGAACACCCCTCGCTTCACCATCTCCTCCGTGGCTGCTAAAAATGTGAAAGGTTCCCTCTAAAGCGAATGTTTGGTTTGTCTGTTCGGGACTACCATAGAAACATGGTGGTGCAACATGATGCCTCCCCGCTCCCTCTGTAGATAGACAGAGCACATTCAAGTTTCATACAGATTAAAGAAACAAGATCTAAAATGTTAATTAATGAGCTTCAGCAGCGCTATTTTCTTTCACCTCTGGACATGGCCAGGCTAGCTGTTTCCAGTCTTTATGCTAAGCTAAGATAAGCTAAGCTAAACTAAGCTAAGCTTAGCTAACCATCTGCTGGCTGTAGCTTCAAGTAAGTGAATAATTGTATTTCCCGAGTTGAACCAGTCTTTCATGTGGAGTCCTGCTAACTGAAACCTCTTCCCCTGCTGATTTATTTCCAAAGAGACAGATCTTATCTATTTCAACAAACTTAATGTTTTGTTTCCTTTTTTTCTAATGAAATCATGAGCTCAACATTGTCTGCAACCATATAAATCTCTCCCTTAGTCATAAACCAATGAAAAATCTGAGTAAACCCTGCCTTAATGACTTCCTGCTAGATAAAGTGCATTACACTCGTACTTTGATGCCAAAGGAAGAAAGGATCAGATTAATTCATTACCTGATTCCAACAGCACACAAGATGAATATTATATCCCTCCAATAAAACTTAGGGATGTGACAGAGTTCTTTGTGCTGGCATTGGCTCGTGTCCAACAGCCCAGTCCAGCCTCTGCGCTCACAGGGTTGTGTGAGAGTACTCGCTGTGCCTTCCCCCTCTCCATCCTCTCTTTGGTACACAGTCAGACGCATGTCGGAGAACCACAAGGCGCCGTTACCTCTCCTGGACCCATGAGGGTAGAAGAGGAGAAAAAAAATGGACAAGCACAAAGGCAATCAACAAATCCCCTTTGCTTGAGCCCTGCGAAACATAATAGGGCCAAATCATCATCTATTTAGCTTCGTCAAATCACTGACAGAAGGCTTTGATAAAAGAGAGTGGAAAATATGTAGGGTACAAGATGCTGCCAAGACCCTCACCGACTAGAGCACCCTATTGAAGCCAGATGTTGACTCAACTGGCCAATTTTGATAAATGGCATGATGATTACCATTATAGATCGAGTAATTTTATATCAGCGTGCTACATTGTTGGTCCTCTTTAATGATAGCCAAATGAACTCTGGTTTGTGCCCGAGGCCAGGTGGGCTTTGCTGTGATTGATGTGCAGCATGCAGTGCCTCAACCAGCCATTGGGATGGCGCCCCTGCTGCAGACTGGGTGCTGGTCTTGTGGGCACCGCTGATGGTGCCCGTTGTTGTCACCAAGTGTCCAGCTGAGCCCTGAGCCCATCGCAAGGACCTGTAATGAGACTTAATTGGCGCTTTAGCCTGACTTTTGCCTCCTTCAGTGTCCTAAATCCCATTAAAAAGGCTTACTAGATCAGAGCTTCGCGTACTTGACACAGTGACCCAGATGGATGTTACCTCGTATGACCCTCCAAGGTCCCAACAGACTGATTCTGCTTTGGTCCAAACACTAGCCTGTCTCCCATTCCTCAGGGATTGGGGTATTACAGTAGATTAGCTGGAGTAATACCACGATGGAGCATGGGTATGTGGGGTCATGGGATCGCTCCAGGACATGAAAACTAATGTTTGCTTTCAGGGAAAACTGTCACAGACACACTTCTGAGAATCAACAAAATCCAATTAGTTAATACTTAAAGTCAGATAGTTGTCTTTCCTCTGATTCGGCACTGTCCTTGTTCCACCCCTGCAGCAACTAACCTTGTTTTGCTCTCTGTGCCTGCTTTCAAAGTCTTTTCTGGGTGTGATGATCCTGAACATACAGTTATTTTAAACTGTAATCCAGTAAGACAGTTCCCCTCAAGACACTTTCAGACACTGCACAACAACTACTGTGTTGAATCTACAGGTCTGGATGCAGGCAGGCCAGTCCAGTACCTGCACTCTTTTACTGTTGAGCCACTCTGATGTAGCATGTGCAGAATGTGGCTTGGTGTTGTCTTGCTGAAATAAACAGGAACGTCCCTGTCCCTGTCCTGTCTGGATGACGGCATGTGTTGCTCCAAAATCTCTATGTACCTTTCAGCATTAATGGCGCCTTCACAGATGTGAAGGTTACCCATGCTATGGGCACTAACACAGCCCCATAGCATCACAGATGCTGACTTCTGTACTTTGTGCTGTTAACAATCTGGATGGACCATTTCCTTTTTATCCCTGATGTCGGCCATGACTTGTCAGACAACAGCACACTTTGTGTCAGTGTATCCCAGATGAGATACTTGGGCCCAGAGAAGTCAGCAGCGTTTCTTGTTGTTGATATGTGGTTTTCAATTTGTATGGTCGAGTCTTAACTTGCATTCATAGATGCAGCGACAAACTGTGTTTACCAACAATGGTGTTCCTGCGTCTCTGTAGTTACATCTTTTATACAATCATGTTGGTTTTCAATGCAGTGCTGCTTGAGGGATTGAAGGTCACAGGCATTCAGTGTTGGTTTCCTGACAGATTCTCTGAACCTTTTACTGACATCATGAATTGCAGATGGTGAAGTTTCTGTTTTTCACAAAGTGGTGAACCTCGCTCCATCCTTGCTTGTGAACGACTGCGGATGCCGCTTTTATACCCAATCACGATACGATCACCTGTGACCAATGAACCTGTTTACCTGTGGTTTGAACATTTGAGCACTGAACATTTATCAGTATGAGCATTAAATATTTTGTCTTTGTATTGTTTTCAAATGAATTCAAATCAAAAAGGGCTTTCACATGATTGCATCCTGTTTTACACGTTTTACACGTGTCCCAACTTCTTTGGGAATTGGGGTTGTAAAAAACAAGCATTATTAATATTAGTAACAGAATGAATCAAATGAGCACTCTGTCTTCTGATGGACTAGGGCACCACAGAATTCCCCCACCCACAGATTCCACTTATATATATGAACTAGATCAGATGATGTTCAAGCCTGACACAGTCAAATCAATTACATAATGCCTGATTTGCATGGTCTGGCATATTGGACACATTTCAGTGCAGCATTAAATATGAAACCAAAGCCACCTTTGTGAAGAATTTGGTCTTTTATGTCCTGTTTATTTATTTTATGACAAATCTCACAAGAGAAGAATTAATCTGGGATGCGGAAAAGTTGAAAGACCCCCTCCTGCTCTCCAAAATGTTCAAACAAGCTTCCCTTCGGCAAAAAGGAAAAATAAGCATTCCCCTTCTCACCCTAATAATTTTCATGCAGTCCCTAACTTACAAAGACCAATTCAATGCTTTTTGTATTTCCTTGCAACTTCCAGCCAACTGGCTTGACTAGACACGTGGCAGTTCACCTGTTCATCCAGCTGAATCTGATGTCAGACCTCAGACAGGAACCTTCATATTTAGGTCTCCAATTGCATTCGTTCCAATTCAAATATAATGAAATAAACACAAGAAAGAGCCATAACATAAAAGTCGTTTTTGTAGCATAGCTCATTTTATTGTTTAAACAGTTTTGCATAGGAAATATATCCACTTCCAGTAATTGACTGCAGTAAAAACAGCTGCTAGCAGTATAGGCTGGATATAACAGTAACAATCACAAAAGTTGAGCCTTTATTTACACTGATTTTAATCTTGTGGCAATTTTAGCCCCTGCACCAAATGTAACCAGCTTGAAGGCATCGCCTAATGCTCGGCGTTTCTAAAATCAATAAAAGAAGGGATATCAAGGCCTTCGCTATACAGTTCACAATGGACACCTGTGGCTCCTAAACTGTCAATGAAAAGATAAAAAACAAAAGAAGGTTTCCAAAAAGTCCTCTAAAACGTACATTCAGATACATACATAGACCTTTGCACACACTTGCAGTGTAACTACGATCACTACTGGAGACTGTTTACATATTGTTTTGTTGGTGTTGTTGTTGTTGTTCGTTATATATAATTCCACCATGATTCATGAAGTAGAAATGTGTGCGCAGAGGGAAGTAAAAGTGCCACAAGACCCAAAATGAAATCAGCCCTGCAGAGAAAACTGGTGACTTATCTTAAGAAAAGACTTTATTTCATCCTTTCACTGCGCTTCGTGTAGCACTGACCCCCCCGCCCCACTCCCCCTCCAAGAAGAAAATTAAAAAAAAAAAAGAGTGAACATTTCCTCTCAAATTTTTTGAACAAGCTTGATGTGGGCATCGTGTGCTGACATAATTTGAAAATGAATAAATCACACGCACACACACACAAAAAAAGCTCCAAAAACATCAAAGAAGTAATAAAGAGCTTGTTTCCAGATGAGTTTGCCACATTCTGTTCTGTGTGATGGTGTTTTTCTCGTCACATATGAAAGTAAGTCTATCACATTTTACAATTATATACAACAGACACTTGGACAGCTTGAACAGGCACTGCATTGCTATCTTTTTGTCTTCTTTTGGTGAATGTTACATCCTGTAAAAATGCTGGTTTTCATGTTTTATAACAACCTGATGCCAAGTGACTAGCAGCTAGCCAACGTATGGAAGGTGTGTATTGCTCATGTCGGATGAAAATGAAGTTTTAATGTTTCCTCTAAGTCTGCATGTATACTCCCTCTCAGTCCCCACAGAATGTGTGACGTCCGGTTCAAAGGAAAATCACACATATTGCATGAGTGCCACAGGTCCTCCTTGCATAAAGTTGTCCTGTTTCTTGACGATCGCAGTGATCACTGACATAATACTTTCTAAAATAAGTCGCTGTGAGTGCCAAAGTCTGCCTTGAATACGGCTCCCGAAGGCGATGATGGGTGGAACACTGATTCAAATTTCATAAAGTCTCAAGAGCTTTTCAACAGGCTACATTCACACCCAGCACAGCAACATAAATACGTAACCATGCCTACTACCTAACGTCAGCCGGAAGGTGCAGCTCTGAAGCACCTGCAGTGAATGTAAGGTTTGTTTGTAGTGTGAACGAAGGGTTTCCTGCATCACATCAGGCATAGACAGCATGTGGAATGTGCAAAATGAGTGATGCCTAGATGCTGTTAGTGATCTCTAAAAGAGATTTTTCTTCTTTTTTTTTTTTAGAGCGTGGTCTGCATATGAGCCGGCTCAACGTGGGCCAGCCGGATCTGAACAAAGCCGAAATGTAGCACCAGTCGTCTCGCAACATTTCCTCTGACAAAAAAAAACCAAGAAAGAAAAGAAACTATGTGATAGATTAATCAAGGACGTTTGTCACTGCAGATTTTACCCTGCTTCAGATCAGGTGCAATCTGGGGCCTTTCCTACTGGTTAAGTGACATCACCTCCCAGCTGCTACAAGGAACACACTCAAACCACAATCTTGTTGGACAAGAATTCACACCCATTACCAAAAAAAAAGAAAAAAAAAGAGAGAGATAAATCACATCACACTCGCTATGGCCACACTAATGAAAGAACAACAATTCAAATATTCATGAAGTGTTTCCAAAATGGAAATATCTAAGCACTAACCAAGATCAGAAATAATAATATTAAGAATAAAAAAAGCCTTCATTGTTGTTGTTTTTTATTTTTATGGATCTGTATAGAATATCCCCCCCCCTTTTTTTTTTTACTTTACATACAGGAACACAACAACTGATGAAAACACTTTAGAGTCTACCAATCGGAGAAACCTGGAGAGTTCTAACTCGAATCCAGCCTCCGAAACGAATAAACAAAAAACCCAAATTGATTTTTTTTTTTCCTAAAATGGAATTGACTCGTTTGTCCCCAGAATTGAAGATTTACAAATAAGGGCTTAAGAGAAGAACTCTCGAGAAAGTTTACAGTGTACAAACTCCTGTCCCACGGCAGGCTTTTTCAATAGCAAGACCCTCATCTTCTCTCATTGTGTAGTGTCAGAGGCACTCGATCGCACATCCAGCTCACAAAGTCACACACACACACACACATGCGCATGCACACGAACACCCAAGCTGCCAAAGCAGAGTTCAACCCCACAGACTACTGCTATCGACGCAATCAGGATATTTACCTTTATGTACAGTCTCCTATTCAAATAAACACCAACAGCACAGTGACCCTGACACATTTTTATCACACACACACAAGCAAACACACACCCGCTCACAAACACACTTGGGGACAATGCACTTCAGTGGGGTCTCCAATGGCCAAAGGCTGCAAAGCACTTATAGTTTTTCTTTTAAAAGAAAAAAAAAAAAGAATAAAACCAAAAAGAAAAAGACAGAACAGTGCACATAGAACGGGGTGACTTTTTCAATTTTGTTTTCTGCATAAGAAATCTGGGTGAAGACGGAGAGATGGAGCTTGACTTGAGGATTCGTTGTTTTTTTTTCTGCTTCTTAGCCCTCTACGTGGAGCGCCCCGGTGGCACCGCCTCTCTCCGAGGGAAACCTTTCTTTCACGATTGTAGGGAAAGAGTGCAAAGAGGTGTCATAGCAGCAATGGAGGCGCTGCTCTCTCTGTGAGAGAAGTCTCTCTTTTTTTATTTTACATTACAAATGGTAAGAGAATGATTGATATAAATAATGCCCTGTAATACGCCTGAGAGATTTAGTTTAAGACTAGCTTTAAAACACTGCACGGGGAGAAGACGATTGCCTATGTGCTGTATAAGTGCTATATTTTTCTTCTACTGGATTCTATTTAAGCTTCTACTGGGCCACTGGACAGGAAGTTAGAAAACACCATGCTTCTGCGGGCCAATATTTACTTCAACATACTCTACGGGGCTCTGCTGGGGATGTATCTCAGGAATTGACATATGTGCATATCGTATATACATTTATACAAATCTACTACTTATAAAATACTTTCTAAAGGCTTGCTTGAGCCTGTCTGCAACTGATTTGGACAGGTCTCACTAGCATTAGTCGGTGTGTGATTGTTGCGCAGGTCACAGGCCACTTCACTGATGTGTTTAAGGCATCTACTTGGGAATTGCATTCGGTGACGTCGAGAATAGTACGGCGTGGTGTTCGACGAAAGCACGCAACGCGATCCGTGCTCGGTTGCAGCTTCAAGGGATCTACGACAGAATGGGATTCTACGCGAAATGATTTCTTAAAATGATTGTCATACTCAAGTCAAGCCGTCTCTCCTGTGAAAAATGAGCTCCTTCAAGGTCACATGCTAGCACCCCAGGTGGAAAGTTGAAAGTAAGAGTCACAGTAGACCAATCAGTGACTTTGCAGCCGTAGAAAGACCAAGGGTGCATTTCTTTTTTTTTATAAGTACTTCTAGAAAAATACCACCCCTCCCCCTAAAACTCCCGAATTCAAAATACACTGGAACACGTCTCACTGTCATTCGGCAGGCCTATAAGCTAAAGAAAAGAAAAGAAAAAAAAAAAAAAGACCTTGTCATACACTGCATAGAAAGCAGTCCCCACTTTGGTCAATAAAAAAGGAAAACACCCACAACAACAACAACATCATCAACAACAACAACGACAAACAACGATATCAACAAAATAAATGCATTACAATATTGTCTATCTCCAAACTAGCCTCTAATAATTGACGCATCTATAAGCACTACCTACATAGGCAAAACTTGGTATTGCATAATTTTCATAATTCTGAATTCCACCCTCCGCAATAGTAACTGGAAGATGAACAAAATGAGCATTGAAAAATAAGGAAAACAAAAAGATGACAGGTTATTAGAAAAACCACCAAAATACTGAAAAAAAAAAAAGAAAAAAAAATGCTGGTTGATTACAAACTTTAAAACGGCAACTATACACAGCCTTGATATGCAATGTAACTGTGAGATAGAGTAGTACATGAAGTTAAAAATCAACAATTTCATTCAGAGTACAAAACAATTCTTATCATAAAAATGTTAATTTTTTTTCCTATAATGATAAATGCAGCAAAAACAAGTGTAGTGATGTCTCTATATTCAAAGGCAAGGCACGTAATGTGGACTATACGTCATCGTGCAAATTAAGAGTATTGGAGAGATTTTTCTTGTATAAATATGTCTGGACTGGAGAGGCAATGGCTGCGAACGCGCCGTGCACAATTCTAGATTTCAGGGATTTGCCACCACCTGGATTCATAATTTCAGTTTTCAGCCTCTTCCACTGTAGAGTTAACCTTGCACAATCTAGCTTTACACATAAGCCTACTGTACATTTGCATGAATTGTACATTTTCATGATTTAACACTTTGCATTCCATATTTTTTTTTGTAAACATAAGCTTTAGAAGCTGATGGCCAAATGCATATGCTCTTGATCTTATCGTGAACATTTATTTATTTTTTAAAAAAAATGTCATTTTAAGACATTATGTGTCATTTCTTTTATGTTCGGTTATTTTTTTCCCCAAAATAAATTACAAAAAAAAAAAGAAAACTCCCCATAATGATGGGGAGGGCTCAAAAGAAGTGCTGGTTTCGCTCAGCGCTGCACAGGTAGCTTAGTGCTTGCCTTCAACTGCCTTTCACGCTCGATGTTTTTTCTCATGTGAGGAGACGGATATGTGACTGAGATCAAATTTAAATGTTTTCTTAAACATTTTACCCATTAAACTATTTAATATTAATCCCCCTTCCTTTAGAGTCTTAGGGCTGACAGACTGATAGCTTCCCTTCAAAAATTCAATTGCACTTGCCTCTTCCGAGATTTTCCTATTCTCCGTTTTTTCTAATTCCTTTTGGAAAGGAGTTTGCAAAATTCTTTAATGAGGGGTCCAATCTCAAGCCTAACATTTAGTGTTTTTTGAAAACCACATCAAGAGTTTTCAACTCTTACCGTTAATTCTCGAAGTAAGTAGCAGTAAAGAATAAGCAAGGTCAACACATTTTCTGAACAAAGAGTCGTCTCACAGTAAACTGAAATCAAACGGAAGAAGAAACACTCTGAATTCACAATTTTTTTTTGTTCCTATGGTGTACACAGTGAATCATTTGACGTGGGAAAGCCTCTTTTCAAGAGGTCCGAGTCGGAGAGCTTCGAGTCTCGGAGCCATCCACCAGGCAGAGGTTGTCGATACGCAGACCTCCTCACTTTTGTGTGTAAATCAAGATTTTACATCTTCCCCCAACATGGAAAAATAGTAGGAATTGCCGCTAAGAGACTAGAGTGTCATGCAATAAAACATTAAGGCATCTATACATCACAGTATTTGAATGGATCGAAAAGTTCTGCAAACACAACAACTGACTGGTGGGTGGTGGATGCGTGGGCTGGGCTCGGGCGAGGAGACAGCAGACCTGAAGCTTTCTCTTTTTCCTTTCCTCTCAACCAACCCTCGTCTTCACTTCACGGCCAGTGTCCTTCATGGGGAGGGACGGGAGCGGGGAGGGGCGTGGGAGGGGCGAGATCGGGAGGGTTGGGAGTGGGGGGGGGGGACGATTGTGCAGCTCATGCTGCTTTGCTGGTTTCATCCATGGCTGCGGACACCTGTAGTGCTAGCTCTGCACCACCAACACCCATCCACCCTGGGGGTCATCCGGCCTCTGTGTGTTCAGTTCCCTGTCTCAGCGGGGACCAGGGGCTCACCAATGATGTTTATGCTGTAGTTCTGGTGGACATTTGTTGGCAGAATCGGAGTCCCGTTCGACACTTGGAATGGAACTAAGCTCGCCCAGGTACCAGGACTGTGGAGAGAGACAAGAAGACACAGAGAGAGAGAGGCGGAGACGTTAGTCACGCGCCATTCGAGGAATCAAAATCACATTCTTTCTTTCAGTTATACCCAAAACTGCCTTGCACGACTCCACTGACAGCCATTAAGGTTCAAGGTCTTATTTTTGTTTTGCTCAGGCAGAGAGGCGTAAACAAAAAGCAAAATGGCCGCACTAGCTCATTAATCTAAGCTGAGGCGATTCCACTTGATTCCCAGTGAAGGACATCACGTGAGGGGGCCGTGACGCGGGCCCTCTTCCCTGCATTGATGGCAGTATAGAAAAGCATGAGGCGGAGAGTGTGATTGGTGGTGGAGGTGGGGGGTTGTGGGTAAAAAGTGAAGGCGGGGTGGGGTGGGGGGGCGGGGGGGCTCCCTACACAAAGCTGTCCCATCCCTATTCATCTCACGCTAATGGCAAAACAACACAGTGATTGTTCCTGGGGAGCAACGGCGTTAACTGAAAACGAGAGCGGGAACAAACAGCATGTTGTTCCCGTGGGGTGCTGCGCTACGTAGATGTCAGATAATTAGCCCTCCACCACCGCCGCCGCCACCCCTCCTCTCCCCCACAGGCCCCCAGTGTGCACTCATCTAACACCCTCCCACAGTCTGAGAATACCTGTGTCGCACAGTTTCTCTCCGATTCACCAACTTTTTCACCAAGTGCTGAAGTTACGGCACGGACGCATCAAGGGGAGAAAGAAAAGTGGGGAAAAGGAACGTTTGGGGAGAAGATGGATGACGAGGAGGAGAACTGTTTTCAAGAGAAGCAAAAAATCTGACTGCCCGTGGGTCTGAAGATGCCCGTTTGGAAAGGTGGAGCTCCCAGACCAGACGACACTGTCCGCGATAACCCAGTCTACGTTTCACACAAATCGCTGCTCTTCCACTTAATACAGTGGGAGTGCAAACTGAATTCACCTGGTGGCCTGAAAGAGTCAGCCTCGCTCATGAAGAGTGACAGGAGAGAGGAGAAGATGGCTTCAGAATCAAAGCAAACATCCCTCCACTTTCAGATTGGGTTTGAGTGCGCAAAGAGTTAAAAACAACCTCAAGGCTAATCCTCTCGAGCAGGCTTTTTTTCCCCCCTGTCCAACCCGTCCTCATGCTATCCTCTCTCTCCTGCTTTCTTCCCTCCCTCCTTCTCTCTTTCACCCTGCCAAAAATCATCGGACAGGAAAGGGGGGATTAAGTTTTTCCTACCTTGCTGAACAAAGAGCGCACAGAGTGGCCAAGGGCTGCAGCTTTCTCTTTTTCCCCGTTCGCTTTCTTCCTCCCTCCCTCCTTCCATCTCTCTGTGTTTTCTCTTTTCCTTATGAAACTCCTCTCAGGTAATGGCTTACATTAACGGGGACCACACAGCTACAAAAGCGGACTCGCCGGCCTTTGTGCGCACTAAACCGGCAGATCGGTTTTAATCTTGTTAAAATCGATGGCTGTCAGTCCATATCTGCATCCCATAACCTGAAGCTGCACTGGGCAGGATTATTCTATGTAAAGAACTCCTCTACTATCAGGCTAACTCACAAAGCGGGGAGGGGGCCTGAAATCCTCCCATCACTGCTAATTGAGACTTGCAGATTTGCCTTATTAGTATGACTGAAGTTTGAATAGAAACTGTCCTAAAAAGCCTCAAGTGAGGGCTCCATCTGAAGAAAACCATACTTCTTGTACTTTCAAACCATTTGCTACGATGCCACAACATACAGGCCATGTTGGAAAAAGGAATTCTGGGTATTGTTGTTCCAATTTGTCAAGAAGTTCCATTTTGCTGCCAAGATGGCGTTAAAACAGCTCAGTTTTTTTTCATATTTTGCCTCCACATGACTTGTTGCTCTATGTTTCTACACTCCAAGCAGCTACAAAACAATAAAACTAAAAAAACCTGACCTCCATCGCCGTATTTCCTTAGGTAACCTTCAAGATGGCCTCCACTTGCCCTGTCCAAGCTCCCAAACCTCACTAATTCTACTCCCTGCAAGCACAGCCCGGGCATACAGCGTGCTTCGTTTAAGGATTAGCTCCCTAAATTAGATTATCTAATGGCATCTTAATGGATTGCTGACCCATTTCCTGCACAATGGCAACATGCGAGTCTGGCAGCATTTTAATTTGGGGGCGAGCACTGAAGAGGCATTGCTGAGCGTTCCGTTTAAAGGACAAGCAAGATAAAAGAGGAAAGCGGCTGATTCCATCCATACGTTCGATGGTTTGTCTTGAATAATCCATCAAAGAGGAATAAAATCAAATAGATTACCGTCCCATCTTTGTAACAAAATTAACTAGATTCAGTTGGGATCTATTTTATCTGCGCTCATTACTGTACGCTCGTGGAGAGAAGAGGAGGAGTTCGCTGGTGTGTGAGTAAAATAAGAGACCTCGAGCTGCTGCAGGGGACATTTTTCTCTGCTACCTCCACTGGCCTATTAGGAGGCCTATTCAAGGGGGTTCTGCAGAGTGCATGTGTGTTTGTAAAAAAAAAAAAGTTTGTAACTTCAGCGGGCGCAAAATGAGCTCTACACACACACACACACACACACACACACACACACACACACACACACACACACACACACACACACACACACACACACACACACACACACAATCTCACACACGCAGATGCTCTACACTTCCAGGGAAGAGGGGAAAAGGGAGACGTAACAGGAAAAGGCTTAGCTCAGCTTGCTCGCTCTGCCATGGTGAAATGGTTCAGGTTCTTCTCCCCTGAGAGGGAGACATACAGTATGGAGGGAGGGGGAGGGAGGGCAAAGGGGGGGTTCTGTAGCTTTAAGTTAAAGAGAGTAAAGCATGACTTCAGCATAAAGCCAAACAAAGCTGCGCTTGTTAAAACGGGGAAAAGTAAAACATCCTCACGTGGCTGAAAAGCTGACCTGAAATGACTCTTTTTGTTCCACGTGGTTTGACTTCGTTTGTTCTAATGAGCTTCATCAAGGTTTGTGTTACGAAATGAGAATATCTTTTTTTTGTTGGGTGCGACGCCTCAAATGCTGAATCGCTGCGCCATCTTTCCGTGAAGAGTCACATTCACAGCAGTAAAATATAATCAGGACAAATTTGACAGAAATAAACTTCTAATATTTTGCTGCTTTTACCAGATATGCCACGAAATATTAAGCTTCGACTTTCCAAAGGCTAGGATTTAGTGTATTTTATGGTGCATTAAAAAATCTCTTAAACATAAATATGAAGATCTATTCTGGGGCAAAGAGACCAAACCTAGAATAAAGCTCAGCCAAATCCAATTCTCTCTTAAGGATTGAGTGCAAAAAAAAAAAAAAGTCGAACAAAGTAAAAACACTATAAATTACTGGGAGAGGCGGCAAATAATTGAAGAACAGGAACAGAAAGGCGGGAAAAGATAGAGTGAGACACAAGTAAATGTGTTTTATCAAAGCAATGCGTGACCTCACCTTCACACTCAGAGCCACAGTCCAAAGGAATTAGATTCATATGTGAACTTGTATGTGGCATATCTGTTTTTTTATGTAAGGTGTAAGAAAATCAGGAAAATCATTTATTATATGCTGTTATTAATTCAAGTGTGTGTGTGTTCGTGTGGTGCAGGCAGAGAGACGGCATGAAAGAATGAAAAGGTTACCTTTGCCAAGTAATCCCCAAAGTGTCGTCAGTGGCACTGGGGCCATAATGCCTGCCGTTTTGAGTCACGCTCCAGTCACACTTCCTCAGCTGTCAATTGAAACCTAGCAGTCAGATCACTGGGCCAAGACAACTTCCACTTCAGATAACACTACAACTCAACACTGTATACACAAATGCATGCAGAAGAGCCTAAAGCAGGAGCAGCAGAAATGTAAAAAAAAGACTCCAAAATGAGTCCTAGCTGGTGCTAACAAAGTAAAAACAGCGAATGGAATCAGGATATTGATTATTTGTTGGGGAAAATAACAGTGGCATCAAAGCTACGATAAAACAGACACAAAGAAAAAAAGCATGCAATCACAGTTAGTGGTAACAGCTAACCTGGAAGTAAAAAAACACGGAGTTAGTTAGTTGCAAAGGTGAGTGGCATCATATTGGTAGTTCATCTGTGAGCGGTTGCTGCTTTCCAAGCCGGCTAGCCAATGAAGCCATGCAATCCACTGGATGCATGCACCCTGTCGATAATCAGCGCTTCACTGTGAGTGCACTTTAAGATTCAGGGAGGAGTACGCATGCCCTCAAGCATGCAGACTTTTTTTCATTAGCTAACTGTTTTTATTGATTAGGGGTCAAAAATTGTACAATGGAGTTAAACAGCACGCACACGCACACATACACACACATGCACGCGCGCACCAAACCCTTTTCCTCCCCTCTTAAGACATGCCAACCTTACATACAGATTACAAATTACTGCAACAGAAAAGCCACACACAAACTGCGCCTCCTTTGCATGCATTATGCGAGCGCACGTGTCGGCAATCCAGCTGAGAGCTATCTCTGCCAATACCAACCTAACCTTGCCCTGTGGTCAACACATTCATTTAGTAATGCACCGGGATAAAACTGCACTGTTAGCACTCTGCGTGCAGCGGCAGACGTTTTTGCAGGGGCTCTTAAGAGGGATTTAATCAGATATACGCATACGCTGAATATTCAAAGCCATTTGCGGCGGTCGAGAAATGTGTTCTTTTCTCCTCCGAGCACCTGGGCGAGCACATCAGGAGAAGATGATGGTTTCCTGCTTAAGTCATACTTAAATACAGAATGTGTCTTTGTTATGTCCCTTGACTTTTAAATGCAAAGCAGTGGCAAGAAACAGGGAATTTTAGGAGTTAATCTCAAAAGCCTTTCAATGACGTAATGACCCTCCATTATATTACAGTTTAATGTATGAGTTTTCCTTGATCAAAAGCTGCTTAATAAAACTGAATAGGAAACAATGCATCTTGTTCCATCCAGTGTGCGTTCTCTGTATTTATCCAAGGTTGGGAGACTAAACCCCCGCGCTCTCCAGCCTGACAAAAGCTTGGAGAGAATGCGCAGGCTGGGCCAGACGCTCGGTGCCACCGCTCCTCGAGGGGCTCGCCATCTGTCCGCTGGCACCGGCACATCAGAGTGGCACGGGCAGCGGGGGAAAGGAAGGGGGACGGAGCCGGGGAACGTTAGCAAACAGATGCGGGCAGATTGTGGATTAGGATCTTTCCTTAGATAATACCAAATGACATCTGATCACGGATCTTTCCCTGCGGAATGCTAGATGGTGGCATTCCCTCGAGGGGTTAACCAAGGCGAGAGATGAATGGAGGGTTTTCACACATTCGCTGCCTGGGAATCGTAGAGCAGGTGTGGGAGCGTGTGGTGGTGTTTTGTTTTTTTCCATATTTGAAGCCTACTGTGTGTGTGTGTGTGTGTGTGTGTGTGTGTGTGTGTGTGTGTGTGTGTGTGTGTGTGTGTGTGCATCCAGGGACTTCTATTTTAGTGGTGCCACATTTTAAAATAGCTCCTGCTCTAAAAAGCAGGTTGTTTTCAGCTGTACTACCAAGTTATCGGATGATTATTGAGTCATTTCATAGTAACGTAATAATATAATTATCATTCATGGTTTGGAATTAACACTGTGCCGGCGGTTTAAACGAGGAACAGGAGATCTATGTGTGTGCTGTATAATTAAAACAATGATTCCAGGAATTAAACAGCCGTCTGACTCTTCTGTTTTTCCTAAAAAAAACCTGCAGTGCAAATCATGGCCTCTATCCATCATACAGACAGACAGACAAAGAACAGCGCACCCCCATGATCCAGCCCCAACGCTGACCACCCCTAAAAAGCTTCTAGGCATGCGTGTCTGACGTGTTTCCCTTTCCTGTCAACCCTGGCGACAAACAGGTGCAGCTAACCGACCAAAAGTGTCGGCAAACCTCACGGATCCCGCACAGTAAACACCCCGTGGCCAGATGAGGACAATGACAGAGTGTTCGGTGAAAGTGTTGAGCCACGACGGACTTGGCCCGGCGTGGGCCCGCTCCGCCGGGCCAGATCCCAGGCCGTTAAATCACACCACAGAAAACAAAAACAACTGTGACAAGCAGAAGCGCGATGAATCAATGTGAAGACTGTTTAGAGCTCGCTAAGCCGACAAGAACGTTCATTCATCTGGATATAGCATGTAATGGCCTTCAAGAAAGGTGTCACTGCTGTGCTTACAAATCCCTCATTCTTCTTTCACATTTTGAGCCGCTGTCTTTTCGGTATTCCTCTTTCCAAACCGAGTCAGTCCAAACACATCTGAGCTGCCTGAAATAATTCATGTGTCTGCCTTGTCACTGCAACAGGATCACAAAAATGTAATTTAATTTGGGGTAATTACAAATTAGGCCGTAAAAATAGCAGCGCTTTTTATTGTATTTTCATACTTTATGTATCTGGCTGATTTACACTCTAAAACAAAAAGGCATTATAGCCTCTGGGGGCAATGCTTTGGACAAAATTCAGTGGCTCATGCAGCTATGCTCAGACTGCTGCTGTCTTGTGTCGTCACTTAATGCCCCACTGAAAGAAGTAGCAGGGCTGCAAGAAAATGTGACAAACTGTGCGACATCAGCCAAGTGAATCCTCCGTCTCCTCCTCCTTCTCCTCCTGCGTGGAATAAAAGCATCCCGCGACTGCTGACAAACATTCAGATTGTTTCTTCTTTTTTTTTTGCCTTCTCTGATTTTAGGGGAAAAAAAGAGTGCAAGAAAGGCAGAGAGAGAGAAACAGACTGAAAGAGGAGCGAGGAAACAGAGGCTAGCTTTGTCATTTTTACTAAACATAAAAAAAAAAAAAAAAAAAATGAGGCGAGCTGAGGAGAAACCCAGCGATCATTATGTAGCCGCGTGCAGATGCATTCAATTAGTTGTGGTTGGAAAAGCCTTGGCCTGAGACCAGCACTTTCAATAAGACGGGGTGGGGGAGAGCACTCTCTCCCATCCGACAACACCGCAACACTCCTAACCTCGCACACACACACAAACACACCCACACACAGACACACACGGGGTCACCACATCTGTCCGAGGACCGCTGCTGGGGCAACCGCGTGACGCCAACGCTAAATATTCAGCCTGTGTGCTGTAAATGAGGGAGTGTGCTGATTACATGTGGTGTGTGTGCATGTGTCTAAAGTAGAGTGTGAAGGAAGTGGAGCCGAGCACATTACACTCTCAAAGTCACCCACATGTCCCATCCATCTTCTGAGTAGTGGCCACACAATGACAGTGAATTTCCTGACACTCGTTTTTTTCCTTTAAGGCAACTTTAGCGAAGAGAAGCCTTTTTCAATGCTAGGCTGTGAGATTTCAACTCAAACACACTCACACACACTCACACAGTAATATATATATGCATCAATACTAAAAAATCGAGAAAATGAAATAGTGTTTTAAGGTACGTCATTTTTTTATTTGACTGATATGAGATTAATTCTACTCTGCTTACAAAGTGTATTTTTCCAAAACATTTCTTACTATACAAAATGAATACAGTCCCTTCAAATTCAGCTGCTGGACACCCTGAGGATATTCAAGTGTGAGTCATTTAAGGCTCTTTCAAGGGTGGCTAAATATAAACTGTTAATGTGTTAATGACACCAAAACCTAAGCTAAAATTAACACAGCAGTAAAAAGCATCATAGCATTTAAAGCAAAAATGTTTTGATTATCACTAAGACCGGCTATCTTTAGCCGTGCAAGTCTTCGATCTTATATGTTGATCATTTTTAATGCCAACAGCGACGGCTATGCCTGACCTCAGCCTATCTGATCTAACGAGACAGTTTAATGCTTCCTGCGAATCAAATTCAGAGTGCGAAAGGCTTTTGCAAATAGCAGGGGTTTCACATCTGATGTGCAGGGAGATGGGAGACAGAAAATGAAAGGATAAGAGGAGCAGGTGAGCTGAGTGCTGGAGGGGGGAGAGCTCACCTGTTGCTGGTGGAGGAAGGCAGGATCTCTCGGGCTCAGGCCGACAAAACGGTTAGCCGTCGGGGTGCCAGGGGCTGAGTAGCCTGGGTAACATGCCATCACAAAAACACAAATGCATGCTTGCATTACAAATAGCATTTCAGGAATTTACATGTAGCAGTTGCTCTTATCCACAGTGGCTTAAAGTCAGGCATTTGTCAACAGTACAAACAACCAACAGTGAAAAGTGCACGTGGAGTCCCACACAGTTCAATTTTGGGCCCACTCCCATTCTTCAGTATTTGGACATTTTGTCAACAAACATGGGATATTTTTCCACAAATATTATTTTATTGTTGCTGTAATGTTTCCTATAGTTTGAAAAACTTTTCACAGATATTTTTTGTATTTTATACTTAGCACCAGCTGAAAATCTTGATTTCCAGTCACCTTGCTGCAGTGATATACAACCCTGATTCCCAAAAAGTTGCAATGCTGTGTAAATCATTAAACCAAATGTGACAATTTGCTAATCTGTTTTGACATTTACTCAATTGAAAACAGTCTAAAGACAATATATTTAATGTTTTATCTGATCAACTTCATTGATTTTTGAAAATATATGATTATTTTGAATTTGATGCAGCAACACTTTTCAAACAAGTTGGGACAGGAGCAGGTAACAGGTGATAGTATCATGATTGGGTATGAAAGGGGCATCATGGAAAGGCTCAGACGTTCACAAGCAAGGATGGGGGGTGTTTGTGAACACGTGATTGTATGAACAATATTACTACATGGGCTCAGGAACACTTTGCACTCTGAGATACTGCATTTTAGGCTGTTATCCAGCTACACTTTAAACATTATTCTCCTTATTACCATTTCAAGTTAAAACATAAGTGCTCTTAGAATAACCCAGCAAACACTGAGCTGAATGTAAAATCATAAGTCAAACAATGTAAAAAAAACTAAATGCTGGGTCTTTAGTAGCAATTGTCATAGGATGTAGAACTGCAGGCAGCTTGGTGTTTGCTGCAGGTTGGGCAGTAGGTGATGGGTCGTGGCTGTCAGTAAGGTCTCACCTTCTGTGGATGTGGTGATGGGCTTGGTGTCGGGCATGGAGAGCGAGACGGGTCGCACAGCGCCGTGGTGTGGGGAGGGAGCCAGAACTGGGGTGAAGTGGCCCGGGACCTTTCCTACCACCTGACCACTGCTGTTAGGCTGCAGGGAGGTAACAGACAACAAGAATAAACAAGTCAGCAAGTGTTTTCCTTCGTGGGATGACTTATTTCATCCAGATTTAAGGCACGTTCATGCCAAACATGCGCAGAGTGGTTTACTGAATCTCTGGAGTTTATCAGCTTCTGTTTTGGTTTGTTTGGTAAGATGAGAACACCGCCTGAAATATCTCAGCGACAACATTTTGTGCACGACGGCCTTCAAATGTGCAGTTCAATGGCCACAGATTGACGGTATTAATATCAGCCAGTAAACAGGAAAGCTGATTTGAGGCTAAAAGCACAAACAATCACGCTTTGTTAAGGTTCTTCACCAACTGTATTTGTTTTGCCTACCTCTAAAACTCCTCTAACCCTGTGACGACAAACTGTGTCCACTGACTTATGTTTACAAGCTCTTGTCCGCTTGTAAATGTGCAGTTGAGCAGATCTCAATAAACCAATACAAGCATGTAACAAACTACACTTTCCCTCCCAAAATGGTTAGCACTAAACATGCCCTGTCCCCGTTTCAGGGGGGAGTTAACTCATCTTTACGGCTGTGTTTGGCCCTTGCAGACCTAACATCAACAACAAAAGGTGACTGGACCGCTCTCACTCTTACACTTCATGTTCGCCGTGAAGAAAAGATTTCAGCACTTTCAGCCGCTGTGCTGTCACAGTTATTACTAAAACTCTGGGGGGCACAAGCAACAATAGGTCCTCAGTCCCTGACGATGGATTTCCTACATGATTTTAAACAATGATTTTAATGGCGCTCATAAATGGAATTTAGGAGGACTCGGGCGTGAAAAGACAGAGAGCGCTGCAGAGTGACCTGTTACAATGGTGTGAATGCGCGAGTATGGAGAGCGAGGCAGAGAGACTATATATATGGAGAAAGAAATAAAGGAAGCTAGTGGGAGCTACTCTTTCAGACGGCTGGAGACTGTCTGGGGCGTTCATTTCAGGGCCGCCCCAAGTTCAAAACTCAAACAGGCCTTTTTGGAAAAGAATTGTGTCCACAGGGTTCCCTCCCATGTGAATAGAATGTTTAATTAGAGTGTAATATAATCTGCGTTAAAGCAAGCATAAAAACATTCTGGCACTCGTCCATGGGATTATAGGCGCTGTGTTATTTGTTGAGCCTCCCCCTGCTCGCTCCTCCATCCTCCCTCCTCTCCCAACTGGTCTTCTAGCGCTCCCTCTCTTCCCTACCGGACCCCACCTCACTATCCCGCCACCAACCCCCTCTATCTCCAGCACCCCAGCAGAGGGCCAGTTAATTCTGCACAAGAGCCGGGCCCCGGCAACGGCAAATATTTACAACCTTTATCATTCCCCGCGGTTTTTCTCTAGAGTAACAGTCCCCCCCCCCACCCCACCCCAGCTCGCTCCCTGCTCTGGAGATGGAGCCGTCTACGAGGCCTTTGTTTACAGTGAGAACAGCGGGGATATAAAACTCACATAAATATCACACTGCTCTCTCATCTATAAAGACGCCTGCTCTCTCTCTCTCTCTCTCTCTCTCTCTCTCTCTCTCTCTCTCTCTCTCTCTCTCTCTCTCTCTCTCTCCAGCACACTGGCTGCACTGTGTACCCAGAATGTATAAAAGCCCTCAGCTATCTGATTTACTACAACGTCTTGATGCAGTTTTGTGTGTCACGTGTAACTGCCACTGCAATAGGTTGGTTGACTTTTTTATGGAGACACTGTTTTTTTTTTAGCAAGACCACAAATATAAGGCTGAAAATGTACTATAACCATCTCCATGAGCATTGCATCCAACAGAAAATATACGGGTCCCTGCCACATGAAGTGGTCTGCAGAGTTCAGTCTGGGGCTGCCTGCAAAATGGGAAGCAGTTTAGTTTAACTATGATTTAATTCACTGTAAATTATTCTGATTAATTAGCCTTTTTTTACGCTGGCTATTCTAATTATAGGTTTGTCCCCACATGCAGCGCAGGAAGCTCTGTGCTACAAAAAGAGACGTTTAAGGGTTCCCAGGACAAAATCCTATCAAACTGTGGTCATCTTAAGGGCTTAAAATGTCTAATTTGGGGTTTGTAAAACGATTCCTTTTTTTAGATTCTCTGGACTTGAGAACAGCACTAAGAAAAGGCAGTTTTATAAACATGTCATCCTAACCCTCCCCATAAATAAAGAGCACAACCAGGAGCAGCTTTCAGATGAAAGCAAAAACAAGCAAAACAGGATGACGTTTCTTTACTTTACTTCACGAGGCAGTAATGAAATAATGACAAATGCATGCTGGAATTAATCTAATCTTGAATCTCTTGAGGTCAGATGGGAGTAGAGCTGAACAAGATAACAAAGAACTACTCCAGGCCATGAAAGTCTGGCTTCTTCAAAGCCAAAAAAAAAGAAAAAACAGAGAGAGAAAAAGGCTGACCTGGCTGCTCTGTGGGCTGGACGGGTCGTATGACGGCACGTAGCTCTTGAGGGGATCAGCAGGGTTGAGGTGGGGCGGGTAGCGGATGGTGGTGTGCGAGAAGTAGGGTGACGGCGCCGGGGGCAAGATCGCCGAGGCTGAGAACTGCAGGGGCGAGTGCGGAGGGGGGCTCCTCGTCGATATAACTGCAAGAAAGACAGGCAGAAGAGGCGAGAGGAAGATAAAGATTGAGCGTTAAGATAAAGTGATCATCATTGATCCGAGAGGGTAAATTAACATGGATTTTTCGACTGTGTTCATGAGGAAAAAGTGGATTAGAGCTCCAGATTTGGCAGGAGAGCGGCACCGGTAACTCACCACTGTGTCCTACACCTGATAGGCCCGGGTGATGAGGCTGAGGGAAAGTGCTGAGTCGTGGTGAGGAGTCCTGCGGGGAGGTGGGGCTGAACAGCGGCTTCTCTGGCTTCTTCATGGTAGGAGAGGACATGTCTGCTGGCGGGAAAAACACACAAGCACACAGAAGCACGAAAAGGTCAGGAAATCTGTACACGCCTTACTGACTGTTCAAAAGCTGTATTCTTACAGGGAAGTGAATTAAAATGACTTCACTGGTGCAGGATTATTCATGGGGATTTTTTTTTTTTCAGCAAAACTTTATGCGAGTTCCTGAAAAACAATCAAAACATTTCCCTACAGCTTCTGCTCATGCTTCCATTTCTCATGAATGAAAGGAATTAAGTGCCAAAAATGAGTTACGGTTGAAATTAAAGCAGAACTTGATCTGCGTGGGATTAGTATTACCAAGGGCCCCCCCCTCTCCTCCCCATCTTCAGCAAATGCAGCAGACAACGGGAAATGTATTTTGCAAATTACAGGCTGCAAAGGGTCAAAATCACTTCTAATCTCTGGAATCATTACAAATCAGAGGACATCCCCGACAAAGAGGAGTCCTGTGAAAATTCGGCTTTTGTCATGTCTGAGCAGACAATTAAATCCAGTCAACTGATGCACAGTTGCAAAGCAGCCGGCCGCTCAAATAGGATTTAAGAATTTCAAGACCCTCACGTAATCTTAAATAGAACATTACACTGTAACATCTGCTCGCCGCGGCCTTACACGCTGTCTGACAAGCTACTGCAATTCCCCATGAATAATCCTGGAGGCTCAGCAGAAGACATGAATTTCGTTGAGAAAATTTTGTGCAGCTCCGTATGAACTAAAAGTACAAACTCGTACAAGTCGCTCATTACTGCTGCTCTACACTTTCGTGAGCAATGCTGTGCTGTCACAGCCGTGCGGTTTTCAATTTTCCATGGTGAGACAGAGTGTCTGAAGGCAACGTGATAAGAACTAGACGAGAGGCAATGGCCTATGTCTGCCCGTGCTTCCTCGACGAACATTCATCACGTGCTTTTCTGCTCTGTCACAGGCTCTCGGGGTGTATAACTTTCAAATCATCCATCTCTTTCCCTCAAAATAAGTGATATAAACCCCGTTGTTGAGGCATTTCCATAGCATTAACCCTCCCACCGCAGGGAAGGATCCACCCGAGTCACGGGAAGAATCACTCAGCTCCAGAGAAAGAGAGCGACAAAGGTGGCTGGAATTCGGGGGGATTTCCCAGTCTGAGGTTGCAAGAGGATACAGGCTTAAGTGCTTTCATTTTTGTGTCAAAGGCAGAAATACCTCGCAGAAGATTGATATCGCTGCTTAATGTTTCCATGTAAAAAAAGGAAATTTCTGCAGCGGAGGTATTCGGCTTTTTTCCCCTCCTCTGCTAATTAAATCCATCAGAGAATCCACCGGACTGCCTCGGGAAATTAAACTGGACAATTAATTACCAGAAATTAAACACTTCAAATAGTTTAAATAAAAACTGCAAACTGCATTTAGACCAAACTAGTCGTCGCCATCTGATATATTTTGTATTAAATGAGTGAACGTGTACTTTCTTGTAAAAAAAATCCCACAAAAAAACCCCCATTTCTTCCCATGTAAAGAATATATGACAGAGAAACTATTCCTTCCTCTACAGGGTGAGGTTTAGTCGAACGACAACCATGTGCGAGAAATGACCGCTTGGCACTTGGGAGGCCTCATATGGGTTTAATATCACCCCACTTCTCATTTATTCTCTCCTGACAGAATAATGGCTGTCTTTGGAGAGTTTCCTACCCACTGCTTTCCCTTTCTCCTCGCCCAGAGTGTCTACGTTTACGCTGAGCAACACTCCCGGGCCATGTGCAATGGGACAGGCTAAAATTTCATGAACCCACATTGGGCTGTGGTTGAATCCCACCAGTGCTGTGTCTGTTGCGTATAATCTGGTGTTTTCCTCTCTCAGCCTTCCTGCTTATTATGTCGGAAAAAAAAAGAGAGGATGGAATAGAAAAACAAAAAAAGAGGAGGCGTACAAAGTTAAAACAAAAGGTGAAACTGCAGCACGGCTCGCTGAGGGCGTTTTATTTCAATCATTCTGCCTGTCACAGTCGAACAAAACCTTTCCTGCCCCCTCTGTGGGTAAAATCCAGAGGCGGTGCGGGCAGCAGAGTGCGGAGAGAAGTCAGCAGAGAGTGAGAATGATCCGGAAACACGGGACAGTGAGGCCTTAATTAAAAGGGTGAGGGGCTCTGCTCTGCACCGGGAGACAACGTAATGAGACATGCAAGCTGTCCCGTGAGGATCTCGCTTTCTCTCACGCGCAGAAACAAGCAAGACAGCACGCTTGTTCCTCTGATACCTCCACCTTTCCGTTTTTTTCTTCCTGTAAGCCCTATGTAAGAGCTCATTAGGTGGGCTTTATTCCTTAATTCCCTTCTAACTAGTTCTGTACCTTTAAAGTGGGCTCATGATCATCAGGACTCTACAAATGGGGAATTTCTCTCAAGTTCAGCCAAGACGTATAGCCTGATTTCCTGAGGAGAGATCATCTGACACGTTTGCCCTGTGGGCTTATAAACAGGAATTTCTCCATAACAGTCACTCACAAGGTGTTCCAGCTATCTGTGTACAGATACACCCAAGATTTGAAAACTTGCGATCTACAAAACTCGTGACAAGAGCCGCAGCGCTGTTGTTTTTCTGAGTCGTGAATTTCAGCTGTAACAGCGTGTTCTCATAACAGACTGTCTGCATTGCGGAATCCAACATTTCCTTTGTGTAAGCGACAGGTGTGAGAGAATACAGATTTACATTCAGACAGCAGTTCAAATGGGTTTAAACATTTATATGACTGCCGATGCCTGGGGCTATCTCTGTCATGGTATGTATTTTAAGAGGGTTGAACAGGTTCATGTGCAGAGAAACCAGATGCAGCTCATCCGCAACGAAACGGGTGGGGGCATTCGTGTCCAGTAGCTTCTGACTAAGGCTGAGAGTGAGACAGAGTTCAGCTGCTGTTAGGGAACAATACAAGGGGTTCACTTAGATCAAATCTATTTGCATGCGATGAGGACGAAATGAGGAACGCGCTCGGGTCATTTGTTAAATTCTGTCGACATGCTTCTGTTCATCGTCTGAGCTGCGTGAGACTGCTCCTGTTTGTGTGACTGTAGGAATGAGATGGAGGCGCAGCCATGCCTGACAGGCGACTCATGGGTAAATAAAGGTGGTCAAATAAAAGGCAGGGAAATCACCTCCGTCTCTGTCGTGCCAGTTTGCCCGACTGCTGGCCGGTGAGCTGGGTGACGAGTAGAAGTCAGGTCCCGTCGGGCTGGTGTCCATGTTCTCGTCCATGCTGACGGTTTTGGGCCTTTTGCTGTGGGACACAGAGAAGTTTACGGTTTAGCACAACCACTCGTTTCTGGTATCATGACTTTCAAGACTGCAAAGATGGCGTCTGTACTGATCTGGAGCCTTTGAAGTGGATGTTTGGCACCAACAACTTGTGTCGTGTGAAGGTTTGGTTCAGTTTGCATTGTTGGAAAAAATAAAAATCTCATAGCTGGTCGTTAAAAATGAAGCTAATGCCAGGAGATGGTTAGCTTAGCTTAGCATAAAAACTGGAAAAGGGGGGGAAACAGCGAGCCCGGCTTGCGATTTGTTCATTTTTGTACAAACAAAATATACAAACAAGACATGAACACATTTTTTTTTACCTTTGAACAGAGCCAGGCCAGTTTTTATGCTAAGCTAAGCTAACTATCTCCTGATTTCAGCTACATATTAAGACCTAAGACATGTGAGTGTTATCTATCTTTTCATATAACACTTGGCAAGATCAGCGTATTTCCCCAAATGTCAAGTGGTTCCTTCATGGCTAATTTCAGCTCCATATAAACATAAAGAGCACACAGGTCACGCACTGGCCTTGACTTAACCTCACTGAGATTTTCATATCATGAGTAATAATGTCATAAAAGAATACAATGCCACTGCTATGATGTTATAATAGATGGACTTTGTCCAAAGAGCTTGTCTTGTTGCCGTTGCTTCCACTCACCTGCCGGGAGGGGAGGACAGGGAGCGATGCAGCCCCACGCTGGAGTTCAGGTCATGGTAGTAGGGTTGGCTGGGCATGTCGGCCATGGAGAAGTTCACGGCTGCGCCATGGGTGATGGGCACTGTAGAGGACAAAAACAGAGAGAGTCAGGCTGCAATTGCTGCAAAGACAGACTTCAATGTCAGCAGTGTCAGATTGAGCGCTGTGGATTTCCCCTATCTTTGCATCTAGAGACGGACAATTAATTGCACAAAGGCCTGACTGACTGTTATTGACGCTTTGTGTTTAGAGGCCCTGTGAATCAAATTAAACGCTCCCTGTTCACAGGTTAACTGTCTGACCATCACGAGCGTTTCTGCTGAGCACTCTGATTAACAAGTCACTGCTTCCTGAAGCGGCCGTGGCTGCAGGCAAGAACGAGCGAGTTTACTGTAGCTGCATTTTACATGCACGGATGAAGCTCTGTCAATTTTTATTAGTCCAGTTATTTACTGTATATGTGGCACTAAGGAGACACACTGAATAGAACTGTGTGTTATCTAGTTAAAATAATTTGTGGTGCATCCAAAGCTGGATGAGGCCTGCATCACTTCACTCCTCCACGCTGCAGTGGAACACACAGCAGTCTCCCCGGGTGGTGATTTACAGTGGAAAAGGTGTTGTTTTTCTCACTGCGGTCAAGGTGAGGGATACTGTTTCAAGGGAGGCCGGGCCGGTGTTTACAGAACAAAAGGAGTTCACCACCCATCCTCACTCTCTCTCCTCTGTCTGTCTACAATGTGTGGCCCGCGAGGCAGCCTGCAGCTCGAGCGGTCGCTCGGTTTGGAGTCGATGAGAGGATGGAGTGTGTGGCGCCGTCTGTTGTGGTCTGAGGTTCACCACTGGCACGATCCCTCCGCCAGCCTCCGCCCTGGCAGCCCACTGCAGCCCTGGCAAAGGCCCCTACCCGCTGCTACCCATACCGAGCTGTCTGTGGAGGAATGCATCCGGCCAGAGGACACTGAATGCAACACCATTGTTTTGGGGTTTTTTTTTTCATTTGTGGCTGAGGATACCCCCCTCCGCCCCCCAACCATCTCTCTCTGTGCTGGTTTCTCTCATTCGCTCTTTCTCTCCTCTTGGAGAGGGTTCTTGCCACAATATTTGCGGTGCCACTTGGCTGCCCTGCCAGTCATCTCATTTAATAATCTGGGCTTTGACTTTTAAGCTCAAAAAAAAAAAGAAAAGAAAAGAAAAAAGAACAGTAAACAGCAAATGAAACAATCACGCCAATGATTTGATTCTTCCAGGAGATTACCTCCTCTTACTGTGAGAGGAAGCGCAGTGTCTTTGCAAATTTAGTTCAGCGGCTGCACTTGCCCGTGCATGTCCACATTTTCTGTGGGCAAAATATTTTTACACTTGCAGCCGAGGCTCCTGTTGCATTAATGAGTGTCCTCGTCGAAATGCTGGATTGCGAGTCAGCCTTGAACCTCGCAGCCCCCTTTGATGGACTTCAAAGAATGTCTCAACAGCCTGGAGAGTTGGGAGAGAGGCGCGATGACGGACGAGCGGCTGCTTAGATATCTTCCCGGGGAGTGACCGGCTGAGTGAGTGACAATTCCTGTGTGTCCGTCGACCTTTTTAAAATTCCAGCTCGACTTCAGTCGGCTTTAGTGAAACCCGGCTCGGTCACATGAGAGCAGACACGGCGGCGCAGCGGCCATCTGGTCAGGGGGCAAATTAAACACTAAACAAAAACACAGCCTTTCAAAGGATATTCGGTGTCTGAGCATCGAAATGAGCAGCTTCTGCCTTTCAAATAGCGATGTGCGAGACAGTTAACCTGCATCGGAAACCCTTTGATACGGCAGGTAACACAGTCCACGGTCAGCTTTAGAAACCGTGTGTTGTTCATACGTTCGTTGCCCAAAAAAAGCTGAGAGTTTGAAAATTTTGTCACTGTTTTTTTAAGGATTTCAAGTTGAAAATGATGAGTTTCTGCTCATCTCCAAGAAGCTTCAAGAGATCATCACTTTAGGCCCGCAACTAACTTTTTAACTAATTACTTTCATTACCAATGAAGCTTAATTTGACTAATCTAAATGGAAAGACTTCATCTGAATTTTCAAGAAAAAAAGTTTACTGTCATACAAGATAAGAAGAAAAAAGCTGATATTCTCACATTTTTGCAACTTTGCATTTGAAAATAGCTGCAAATAATTTCTTTTTACCCCTTAACAAAACATCTCGACTGCATGACTAATAATTAAACGGGGTATTGTTTTTATTCTTTTAGTGGCCCTGATTTATTGGTCTTCACTTAGTTGAGACTGACACTGACTTGAACTGCGCTGACGTGTTCTCAACTGCAGCACCCAATGCAAATTACACACCACACTGAGTCTAACCAGCAACACACAGACAGCACAGCGCAGACATGTTTTAAACACACACTGTCAGGGGGATGACTGGAGTCTTTGTGCGTCTCCAGCATGTTCCAGAGCTGCAGCCTGAGCTCAGAGGCAGTACAGGTAAACGCCGCCTCGGGGTGCCCTCAGCTATCAGCGGCAAGAGGCCTCCTGGAAGAACAACCGTCAACGGCTTTTGCGGACGGCAGGCATGTCTATACAAATGCACGCAGGCTCTTAAAGACATCTGCGCAGTCGACCGTTCTCTTACTGCCAAGCAGACTGGCCAAACTGGATTCGCCACGCTGCAGTTGCACGGTGGATTGAAGCAAATATAAAGACACTGGCATTTGTAGGAAAGCCATGAGAGTGAACGCACACCTTACAAATCAAAGGATCAGTTGTTTGGGCTTATATGAAAACACCTCAACACATCAGTCAGAGTCAAACATGAGGACAGATTTAGAGTCTCTGCACAGCCGCACAGGTGTTTTCAGTTATATTACCTGATTAGATCTCTTGTCATGGCCGCGTGGGCATGTGCAGGCTGTGATTGATTGAGTCCCTGACTCTCACACTAACTCGGCTGCACCTGTTTGGGCAGGGAAACTTGCACCTTTGGACTTTGGTGTCCTTAAGTGATTCCCAGCAGAGCTCCGCCCAGCTCAAGCCCAAGCACAGGTCTAATCAGCAATAAGTGAAAGAAAAGCTCAAAACACCTGTGTGGGTGCGCAGGTTGTTTACATGTGCAAAAAGAACAGGGCGCTTACTTCTGGACACTCGCACCAGTTCTGCAACACTGAAGACTCCTGATTTGATGAAGCTGTCTTCCAAGTAGACTGTGGAAACAGGGAAATACAGAAATAATACACTCATCATCATGTTATTTAATACTTTCATGCCAAATGAAATGGACAAAGAATTAAAGTGGATGTGAAATCAGCATGGGGTTCAGTCTGTCTACCAGCTATTCTCAACCATTCTGGATGAACTACTGATCATTTTTGTTCATTTTCCAAACAAAGAATCATATTCAGAGGTTAAAAATGGAGGCGGCAACATCTTCTTTCAGTCTGAACCTGCCCTAGTGTCTTATTTTCAGACATTTTTCCAGATGAGGACACAAGAGCAGGCAAAAACAAGAGGACTGAGACGAGGCCATCAGTTTATAATAGGCAAACATACAGGTGCAATCATCACGCAGGGATTTAGGCACCGCTAGCCCATTACATACTTCAAAAATGGAAAAAAAAAAGAAAAAAAAAAAAGAAGCTGTAATCGGTGTCTGTTCCCTTTTTCATCCAGCATCTCTCACGCTTGTCGAAGGATCATCTTTATTTAACCATATTTAGATTTTAGCTGTGGAACGTTGACTCAAAAATGATTCTGCAAAAACAGTCACTGTGGGTTTTTTGGGGTTTTTTTCCCTGTCGAAGTGTTTAAACTACGGTAGAGTGAAGAGTGACAGGACAGGTGTGTGAGGAGGAGGGAGTGACACGCAGACTCCCGCTGCGGTGAGTACAAGCAGCGAGGCCGCTGCCCATTCGATCAAACACGCGAGTAAAATTTAATAACTGTCAATATTGACACTGTTATGCTCAGATACAGTATCGCAGCGAGAACTACCCACCTTAAAGAGCCGTTTACTGCAGGACTGATATTAAAGATCACTTGGAAATACGAGCCCGCTTCGCTCTCTTTCCAACCTAAATAAACCGTTTTAAATCTTGGAATCTTGAAACTGGTTGTTGCAACACGGCCGGATTTCTTTTCTTCTGCTTTCAGAAAACTATTTTTAGCGAATGATACTTTCATTTTTTGTATTTATTTTTTATATCTATTTGTTGCGTTCCGTATGAGCTGCCCGGCAAAGCTGTCAGTCAAGTAAAACAGCCAGACAAGTTATTGACACCCAAATGACTCCGGCTCGGCTTTGATGCAATGCCAAGGGCGCTCGGGCCGTGCCAGACAGATAGGCGGGCCGCTCGATTGGCACCTACAAAGCCTAATGTCTCCAGCGAGCCAACGGCTTTTGCGGAGAACTGTGCCATTGCAGAGGGCCTCCAAGGCCTGAGTCATTGGCTCGCGAGCGTGTTTTCCTTGGCACCTATATCGGCAGGACCTGCTCTTGAGGTAGAAAACTAATTACGCGTCTGAAAGTATTTTCATTCCAACATTGTGACGACACAGCGCAGGTCAGTCCAGGGGAACAACGCCGCTGTCAGAGAATATTCTCCTTCTTGCTGGCTCACCTTGACACACTCAGCGACCAGCCAAAGGTGCAATCCACCGTAACGTTTCCACTCCAGGTCTTAAGTGTGTCTCTTTTACTTTGTTTACAGTGTATTTGATGCCGCCGCTGGGATGATGACAATTCAAATTTAATGATCTAATCAAATTTTATTCCTCCTCAGCCCACGCGAAGTTAAAACCTACGGCCTCAAAAAAATATATTAAAAACAGGAAGTGTGCAAATTTAGTTTATCTAGTTTGAACCAATGGTCCCTTTTGGTCAGTTCACAAATAATCGTATTTAACTGTTGCTGTTTGACAAATTGTCATTTTTATGTAGCTGTCATTACATCACGAGGGACAGAAGACACCACGGTTAAATGTGGTATGCATCTCAGGCTGCTGCAGCAGGTTTTTTCAGTGTTACAGTAAAGGTTATGCTATTTTGTCGAGTCAATGAGTTCACAGCAGATGAGCGCTATTTAAACTGGCTAAGTTATGGTGTACATAGGACACTGTGCAGAGTGCGAGCTGCTGAGGAACAATGGCGCGATGACAGGAGGGAGGAGGGAGGACAGACTGCTAACGTACATACCTGGAAGAGGGTTCTTGCCTGGCTCATTGTTACTGGGACTTCCTGACTGCTGCGAGTCTGCAAACACACAGAGAGATGGGGGGGGGCTTAGTATAACACAAGGACAACAATGTCTTACCGTGACGTGGTTTTCATGTCAGCATTGATTATTACCAGCGAAGAGAATCTGGAGGCTGGGTGAAAGCATTATATCCTGTGAGTTACAATGAGTGAATAAGAAGAAAATTAAAACAAAATGAGCTCAAAAGAACTCTTATTTACAGTATGTCTCACACCTTTGACTGGCTGAAGCCAAACTGTTAAGACACTTGAAAAGACAAAGTGCATTTCATGACTTCCTGGGTGCCTTAATGTTTTCCTTATCTACCCGTCGAGGAGAGCATACCCGCGGCACACTGAAACAAGACACTTTTGTTTAAACAGCGTTATCATTAATGGGAGGGACAGGCTAAAAATTTTTACCAGCAGACCTCTGGGTAATTTTTCAAAGGGGCTGGGGGAGTGTTGGGGGGGTTGTACAGAATGTGTTCGGTCCTGCTGTGCGAGGTACGAGCACAGAACAAAACGTGGAGAGAAGACAGGAGGGGCTGAGGAAATACAAGGAAACACGTGTGGAATTTTTCCACCGGCTACGGTGCTCAAGCTTTGGTATGAGATGTCCCGCACTGACGTATTTTACCTCCAAGCTCGGCTGGGAGGGGAAACCGCTTCATCATTCCTTAGCAGTTCCTGCTCTGGTTGATCATATAACAAAAGTTGTGAAACAACGAAATGAAGTGTATAAATCGCAGAGCGCTGCATGCTCGAAAGAAAAACAAATGACTCAAAGCAGCGGAGCCTCATGATCACACATGGAGCTGCCGCCGTGCCGAACGGCAGCGTCTGAGTGGACCCCCATAATGAGTCAAAGTGGTCCAAGCCTACACATGCCCCGGGACAGAGAGAGCCCGATGAGAAGCAGCAGGGAGATTAACATCTACGCCTTCGACGCGAGAGAGCCGAGACGAGAAGCTAAAGACAGTGAACTCAGATACCCTCGCCCTGCAACAACAGCCCTTTTCCTGCCGCAGCTCTCCTGAGCTGCGCAACGGAGGCAACGCAGAGAGAAGGAAAGAGAGGCGGGTGGACGAAAAGGAAGAAAAAAAGTTGAAAGATTTATCCCTTTCTTGTTCTCTCTCTGCGTCTCTCTCCCTCTCTCTCTTGTTCCCCCTCTCCTAAATTTGACTATTAAACAGCACTGCAAAAACAGAATGTTCTTGGCCGAAGCTCAACAATGACAAAGTAGGGAGGGAACAGGACCATACGTTAAGAGGAAAAAAAATCCCCTCTTTCCAGTACGCTTTGCCCTAAAAACGTGCGAATAACACTCAAGTTATGGTCTTACAATACACTGCCTGTGCACTGCTTCCCAAAAGCTTAAAAACATACGCTGACTTGTGTTTTCTCATCATGTCCTACAGGTTTTTAGGGCTCGCTGTGAAGTCTCTCATGAGCATGCGGAACGTTTGTGAGATGCTAATCCTTAAAGCAGTTAGGGTGGCAGCTCCTGATTACGTTCATTGTTGATTGCTTCTGTCTGAAATCTGTTGGAAATGAATGAAACATGCCCATCAAACGTCCCAGAACCCAAGGTGATGTCGTCAAACTGCTTATTTTGCCTGATCAGCAATTCAAAAAAACCGCAAAATAGATTAAAATCGTGATGATGTAAAGCAGAAAACAGCTGCAAAACTTCACATCTGAGAAGCTGGAACGACCGAATGATTAGCATTTGTCTCTGATAAATCACTTCAGCGACTAACCAGTTATTCAAATTGTTGTAGATTAGGTTTCCATTAATCATTTCAATACTATAACCCGTATTACATTCGAAGTTGTACACAAGTTGTTGGCCTCAGCAAATTGCAAGTTTCATTTGCTTTGCTCCCATAAGCTGCGAGTCCCTGAAGTTACCCCTGCACACACACACACACACACACACACACACTCGCAAACACACTGTGCGCAAAGCAGCTTTTGTGGGCGAGCGGAGGTTTGTGTGGATTTGGCACGGCACATGTCCATAAAGTGATTGCAGGGAGCTCAGTGGCCTTGTCTCCCTGTCTTCTCCCACCCCCCACGCCACTTTCGGAGTCATCCATCAGTCTAGTTACGACTGCCAACTCCGCGCTCGCGCCCTGAGAACTGCTGAGAGGGAAAGAAACAGGCGAGCGGGGAGAAACGAGCGCCAGAGAGAGAGCGGAGAGGAGGCTGAAGAGGTGGCGAGGGGGGAGAGAGGAGCACGGAGGCGGAGGAGGTACGCCGCCGGTTCGTTTAGATCGGATCAGAGTTTCGTGTTTTTGTTTTTTCTTTCCCTACTTCCAGGGCTGAACAGGCAACCATGACAAAAAGAGCAGATGGCGGCGGCAATTAGAGATCCCAGGCAGCATCTTCCAGCATGAGGCCCCACTGTAGCACCAGGAGAGACCACCTGGATGACTCAAGGTGGGATGCAAGCATATGGCGCATCTGCCAGGCCTGCACCGGAGCTGGAAACACCTCCCCTGTTGCATTACATTTTACCTTTGACCCAAGAAGGGCAGCTTCACGCTCCTTCATCTTCTTTCAAGGCGATTATATTGTTTAGAACAGAGCTTGCACATTTGTCAGGCGGCACGTGCGATTATACCTGCTACGCTTCAGTTTGAATTTAATCATCTTTGTCACTCAACAGGTATTTAAATAAAGCCTCAATTTCAACTCTTAGACCCAGAAGATTCTGGATTACAAGGTGTTGCATTCGAGTGCAGATAAACTGCCTGTGAATTTCAATAAAAAAGGCACTTCAGAAACTGGCTGAAATATAGTAAAGCAGTTGGATATTAGGAGCCTGAAGTCTGGTATCTGTGTCTAAAAGACGTCCTGTGCAGAAGCCCGGCCAATCCGATAGTCTTCAAATAAACAGTAGTGTAACCTGTAAATAAACAGTTGCGGTCGAGGAGGCTGGGCTTTGCCCTGGGAGCTTGGCAGGGCTCGATCGCAGGGCCAGACACCACACACACTCCCTTTAACACACACGCACATACACACACACAAACACACACGTACACACAAGGCCCTTTTCCAAAAACAACATTTCTTGGCACCCTGCGTCCCGGCCACTTGTTTAAATAAACAAACCGCTTCATGAAGGCAGTGTAAAAACAGTCCCACGTATGAATCAGATTATCTGCTGTTACTCAGCATAAAAAAAAAGCAGCAGAGGGGGCTTGTGGGTATTTTGGATGTGTCCATGAGCTCTTACACCTTCTTGTCCGGTGGGATACTTATCATACCGCTGTAATGATTAGGGCAATTAGGGGTAATGGCAACAGAAATCTGGCTCGGCAAGAAAGTTTCTCAGTGCTTGGGAGCTTTCTCCACGCCCAAAGTGTGTTGCTCGCCTGGATTTTATAATCACTAAAACACTCACACACACACTCTCCCTAACCCACCCTCTCTTTTTTTGGCATGATACCCATTCTGTTCCCACTAAAACGCAGAACACACATGCACATCCACACACAGCGTGGATTAAATTAGCCACATAGTTTGGGAAACTTTCTCTCTTTCTTTCTTTCTTTTTTTTTTGGGACAGTGGCGGCGCACGTTGCTCGCCCGCAAACACTTGCAGACACGTACAGATATCCTCCACAAAAAAACAGTGCGCACGCGCGCCACGCACACCCTGCAGATGCATACCGCTGTCGACATTTCAGGAGGAGAAGCCTGTCTGGCAGCCATTTTATGCCGAGCGGGGTTCTGTGCACATGTATAGCACTCTGGCTGCCAGAGGCATGGGTCCCGAGCCAAGACGCATTTCAGCAGCCTGGGGAGGCGAGGGGAGGGGAGTGTGGAGGAGAGGTGGAGAGGGGTGGACTCCCGGAGAAGTAGGGAAACAGAGAGAGGGAGAGGGGCAGAAAATATCGACCTAATTACGGAGCGGCTCCGATGCGTAATGTTTCGACAATACAGCTGCTCCTGAGTAAATATTTGATGTGGCCGAGCAGACTCTCTGCTCAGTGTCCTCCTGCTTCTCTTTCCTGTTCCGCTGCAGGAGACTCCAGCCTGCCCTTCCTTGGAAATGCACAGGCGGAATATGCGTGTGTGTGTGTGTGTGTGTAGCGCGGGGTCATGCAAGTCTTGACAGTGTGCATAAATGACTGTACATGTGCCGGTATGGAATGCGTGCGTGCGTGCATGCGTGCGCGCTCTGTAACGTGTCCTCCTGTGCTCCTGGTTTCTATCATCCGCGGCTTTGTCGATGACCTCACACTGCTCGGGCTGGCTTCCAACAGCCGGCAGAACCTGCTCTCTTCTCCAAATCTCTTTCTTTCTTCTCCTCGCTATCTGTCCATCGCCGTCCCTGTGCCTGCAACACTATCCGTCCTCCATTGTATCTTTTCATACCCTCTCTGTGTATATCTACCATTCAGCGTGTATCTGTGACGATATCGCCTTATCCGACGATAAGCGCGCAGGATCTTTTTTCAAATTTCTGCATTTTTTTTTCCCTTCACACTTATCTCTTTCTTTCTTTTAATGTCTCCATCTGTGTTGGCGCTCTCCCCCCTTTGCCGCCTTCTTTTAATGCCCCCTCTCTCCCTCTCTCTCTCCGTTTCTACCTCTTTGTCTCTCTATCTCTCTCTCTTCTCTCCCTCCCTCACGCTTTGTTGTATAAACAAAGTGGCCTTTATCAGGATGAGCCGCAACCCAAACAAGCTAAACAAAAGATATGGGCGAGGAAATCTGCCCGCAGAAGAGGGAGGATCTTATCGTGCCAGCCATTGTGTGCCAGCCTGCCAACTGGCGATGCCCCCCGCCGCCGACCCCTCCCTGCACACACACACTCACACACCAAATTCTGGCATCTCAGCACCCCCCCCTACCCGGACTCCTGCATGGCGTTCTGCAAAGGGCTGGCACATGACCTGGCCGACAGGAAAGTGATATTGAAGCGGAGGGTGATGGGGAGACGAGCCAAAATGGGACGCCATCTTGGGGTGGCGTTGTCTCACAGGGAGGGTGAGCTTCAACTTCCTGATTGAACTACTTTACCTGAATTTGGATTTGAACTTCAACACTTTTTGAGCTGCAAGCATTGAAAAGCGCCTCTCTGACGACCTCCTCCGTGCATTATTGTTGTTTTTTTTTTATCAGTGATACCTCTGCACGGGCGGGAATGGATCGTATTGTATTCCCTTTGACAAACTATGACTACGTTCCCCCAACGGTGCCCATACACTGTGTGTGACACTGTAATGATTATCTCATAATTGGAACAAGGCAAGTATTTCTTATTGGCTTAGAGGAGCACCTGGTAATCCGGATAGCTACCCTATCAAATGACCGCGACTGACGGGGAATGCAGGTACAGTAGGATGAGTTACACACACATGGACATGGACACACACACACACACACACATCACTCTGAGGCGAAAGAGAGAGAAAGGCAGGGAGAAAGTGAGAGGGGCAAAGTTGAAACGTCTGCGAGAACAATGACATTTTGCCTTCTTTTCTCCGAGCCAGACACCACAGACTTGTTCAATAGAGCAGGAGGGGACACACACACGCACACACACACGCACACACACAGTAGGACTGTCAGGGTTTTGAGACTTATGGAATCAAGTGGGATCCCAGCCCAGACAAGAACAATGAGAAGCCATACAGTGTGTGTGTGTGTGTATGCGCGGTTGACTTGTACCTCTCTGCGCGCGAGCGCTTCTCTGGACGTGCTGCCCACCTCGGTGTGTGCGTGCGTGCGCGTGGATCATCAGTGTGTGTTTGTTTCTAATCGGTGCATACTAATGCCGGTGAAGAGCGGGCCCTCTTTCTGTCCGCCGAGCCTCTGCGCCTTCTCCTCAGTAAACTCTCACGGCAGTGAAAAGAGGAAAGCATTTTAACCGAGCCGGGAGGACAACAGGCTCCTCATTGAGGTCACCAAACAGTGTGGACGGGGAGGGAGCGCATTCAGTGGCGAGTGGGCCTTGAACAAGGGAGTGAATGGCCTGACGGATCATTAGCCACACCGGCCCGGGAGAGGAGAAGGAAGAACCTGGCAAGCACAAAGGGATAAACAACCACAAAACCAAGGATGCAGATGAGGGTTAACCCATCTAAATTCAACTTCCCCACCTTTTAATTCATGAAATAAAGTCTGCCCAACGTATACTGTGCATACAAACACAGAAGCAAAAAAGAGTCAGCTCCACGTTCTGACTCTGTGCTGCAGCGTGACATGTGCACACACATCTGACTCACACATGCTGACATACATGCATGCACACACACCCAGCATCCCGCGGCGAGCTGATCCGTGCTGTACATGTGTGATGCAGTCAGCGGCCGAGCTGCAGACAAACTGCACAACACAACGCGACACAGTGGCTCATCTGTCCCATGAAAAATGAGCAGGCTGGCCTCCAGTCAGCACTCTGTGCCCCACTTTATGTTTCCACCTCCTCCCACTCTCTCTGTTTGTCCTTTTCTCACAATGTGGCCTTTCCTTTCGCCTTTTTTTATTACATTCCTTTTTTTTTCCCTTTCCCTCTTTCTGTATCCCTTTTTATTCTTTCTGTTCCTGTCACTTTCCTCTCAGCCCGCTGCCCAAGCTTTTTTATCTCCTTCGCAGCACCTGGCACCATCCATTGCATTTAGTGCCGCGGATATGTCCATAAGCAATGAGCAAAACGTATTTGAGCTCGACGATTAATCAGCGAGTAGCTCGAAAGGGAGTCGATGCCTAACAATTTTGATCATCTGAGCAATCATGAAAGTGTGAGGACTTGCAACTTTTCTCAATTCTTATCACTGAAAATTAAATGCAAGCTGAAGGCTTTTTGGACATTTTATAAGCTAAATGATACATCTAACTGATAAATTGAAAAAATGCTTCGCAGAATTCGCTGATACTGAAAGTAATTCTTAGATGCCCCTAACATAGTTCACACTTATAACCACCACCCGGATTATCTGATTTTCTGAAAGTGTGGTCTCATCGTTCACACGTTTAATCAGCGTCAAGTCTAGCCTGTGAGAAAAAAGAACTTTGCATCTGCGCTGAAACAATGGGCCCATCAATGGCCAACCTCGGCATCTTTTTGGTATGCACCAAACAAACAATTAGCTTTGTTGCAGCGTAATTGACTGGCAGGACCGGGTGGCATTTACATTCGCCCGCTGTTGCCACCCTGCCATTCTGCTGGCTGGGGTGAAAGAGAATAGGTCCATATGAGGGTGGAAGGTTGGCCACATCTCTCTGGTTCGAAGACACCGCTTTTTTTTTTTTTCCACGGTGGCAAACTTCCAAGCAGGAGCGTTTTTTTTCTTAAATGCACGGCTGTGGAGGAAGGAGGGAGGGGAGGGTGGAGTGAGGACGAGACTATAGATTTAATTATGCATGCGTGTTTTCTCATTCAATGTAGTGGTGGGAAGGGGAGAGGGTAAGGGGATTGTGGTGGGAGGATTGGGGGGAGACAGACCAATGACATTCCGTCGTTGTAGTCCTCCTCCTACACACACACACACACACACGCACACACACACAAGGAGCAGTCTGGGAGCGAGCCGCTATAGGCTAATGAGGTGACACTCACCGTCTGGAGACTAGCCAAAACAGTCCATTAACTCCTAGCCAGTAGTTAAGAGGAGAAGAAGGAGAAAGGTGGTGGTGGGGAGGGTGGAGAGGAGAAAAGAGGAGGCGGACGGTGGGGGGGGGGGGGGGGGGGGGGGGGGCTAGTCGATGGTTGGTGGGCGGAGCATGCGAGGGGGGAGGAAAAAAAAGAGGAGAGTCTGAAGTCTTTCAGGATGTGAGGGTGGGGGGTATTTCTGCAGTTTTGTAGTTGTGAATGAATCAGCGGGGCGGCTGGTGGGGGGGGGCTGTGCACGAGCGTTCACTGTCGGCGATTATGCTCTGTGGACGCAGCTCTTGAGGAAAAGTAAGACTGTGTGTGTGTGATGGAGCAGAGGTGGTGGGGTGGGTGGTGGATGCCGCGAGAGAGAGAGAGAGAGAGAGAGAGAGAGAGAGAGGACAAGGGAGATAGATCCAAAACCCCCCAGTCAGGCAGACAGACCTTTGACAGAGGAGCTCTGTGATTCGCCTCTTTCATCTTCAGAACCCCCCTATCCAGTCGGATAATTATGAGACAAATGCACTGGACCCCTGCTGCTTGAGTGGCAATGGGCATGGGAGGCCAGAAACACAGAGAGAGGGTTCAAACCTGCACGTCTCGACTGGTCTGGAGGGAGGGGGGACACAGGGAATGAGAGATGGTGGGGGTGTTTAGGGGTCTGGGAAATTCCCTACTCTCCCAAGAGAGACAAGTTGGCCCACAGATCATAGTTCAGGGACAGCCTGGTTGTGATACTAGCTCAGGCTTAACTGGTTTGAGCGGCCGACTTTCTTTCAACTTTCCACACAGACGCACAGATCGAGTGGAGGAATAATCCACCGTTTGGTTCTCAGACGCACCTTTCTGACAAACACGTCAAAGTTAAAGTGATTTATGGGAAAATAATTCAGAATTTGGTGGAAATACAAAAAGAGAAAAAGAACAAGCAGAAGTACAAGCCAAAAAAAAACAAGCTCTTATTTTCTGATGCCAATAGTTTACAGTTTTGGTGGATGAAAGGCTTTTCTTTTCATTACAAGTTCAGAGGCAAAGTCATGTCATTTTGACTCGCCTGTGTAATGTGTGTCTGCGAGGCCGCTGCCAGTGATGTGTCAGTGATTGTCAGCGCTTACGACGGCGTCAGGCCTCAGCCAAGAGGAGTTCCCACTGGCGAGAGCAGCAGGCCGAGCCAGGGCGACTGGGTGCTCCCTCACAGGGCAAATGGCTCCCCTCCAGCTGGGCGAGAGGCCACTGAGGATCCCTGCCACCCATTGCCACTGTTTGCACTCCCTGAGCTCTGCCAAGCGAGCAGCGGTAAAACGCACACAAACACACACGAGCGCACGCACACACACCTTAAACTGGGGACGTGGAAGGAATTATCCGATCATAGAATGCCACCACATCTAAGACCAGATCTTGGCCCAAAACAGACAAAGAAAACAAAGCGTGCACTCATTCAGACGATTTTGCTGGCACTGCTCCCCTGGAACGGGACATAGGGTGGAGAAGGGGGGAGAATCAACCACAGAGTTTAATGTGTCATTACAAGCATAAAAACAGACTACTGACATTGCCAACAGATGTCGAGCCAGTTTATTTTTGCCATTACAACTCCAGTAGGGAATGAAGCTGCAGGTGCAAATGAACAGTCTTGCAGCTTTCTTCTTTACTATCCAGGCTACTGTGCTGCTGCATCATCATTTCTCCTGATCTGTTACTCAGACAGGCATCATGGAGATAGGCCCGCTCATCAAACCTCAGTCCTGCTGTGGTACTAACCAGGACTGAAAACTGTAAAGAGCCAAAAACTGGCAGCGAATGACTGGTCAGGTTTGTAATCATGGTTTTAATTTTCTTATGTATATTGTATCAGCCCTGCTATTAAAAGCTGTACATATATAATCTTACATGTGGATTAGATGTTACTTGTGTGCCACATGTGTAAGGGCGGTACCTTCTGGCAAGGTGCAGACCAATCAGCAAGTTCTAATAATGCCCACACCTTTCCAAACTTCCTTCTCCCAATAGTGCAGTAATGATGGAAAGATGTTTTAACTCTTCAGGGAGAACGTTGTTCAGATGCAGCAGGCCGATTGAGGAACTGGTTGGTGGTTTAAATGCCGGCTGCCTGCTGCACGGCCAGTAAAACCCCTCCTTTCCCATTAATGAGCCTAGAGACGGAGCTTTCAGAGGCCCCCAGTCAGAGCTGGCCCAAATCAAAGCATCCGTGGGGGCAAGAGGGTTGGTCGAGGGAGTGGGGCTCGGGTGTCTCTACTGGCACAAGATCATGGAGTGAAGGTTTTAGGGCAATGAGGGAAATTATGGGAGTAATTTCACAAAAAAAACCCAAAAACGCTGCTTTTATTAAGAACAGCGTTGGCGGTTCTCGCGGAATCGCAGCACCAGGTAAAGGCTCATATGGTGAGCTGCAGTCGGATGCAGAGCAGCGGTTTAAAAAAACAGCATCATAAAACAGGTTCTCACATAACTCAAGAGGGAGTGACAGCGGCTGTGCCCGCCACAAGGTCAGAGCGTTGGCAGCCATCCAGAGACAGTGGAGCTCCTCTGCTCCTCGTGGACCCTCCAACTGTCTGGAGAAATCCAGCTAACAGCAGTTAAGGTGCAAACCATCTTTGCTCTTTGTGGTTGTCGGTCCCAGATGCACTATTTAAACACAAACATCCAGAGAGTCAATACAGTCAACAGCCCGTCACTTACCACAACAAAGCACCATAAAATCATGACAAAACATCTTGGTCTTACAGGAGATCAAAATGCATATCTAAAGTCTCAGGTTCAACAGAGCTTGTCATACCACAAGCCTACGATTGATAAATCATACTTAAGTGCACGCTAACCAAGTATTCATAGCCAGAGAGTGAGAGGGAACTCTATTCCACATTCCTGGCAAAAAAGACACAGAACAAATCTGTTCTGTGCTACTAAGGCCTGCTGGGGCAGCCCCCTCTGCCACTGCAACAATAACAACATGTGGTTTGGCTGCACAGCGCCAGTTTACAGTGGGAAGAGGAGAGGCGCTAAATGAATTTCATATTCTGTTGTTTAAACATCGCTCCAGCAAAGCGTGACATCCAGAGAGGTGGCCACAGTGTTTGGTCACATGGTTCGCACACATTATATCAGTAGCTTCTCGGGTTGTTGCAATATGGCATTATGCACTGCAAGTATTGAGATACTGCAAATGAAATCTAACAAGCAAACTGTGTTTATATTGAGCACGCTGTACGAAATAAAGGTGTGTGTGTGGAGCGTGCACACATGCTGTGTCCTCAGGCATGGCAAGACTGGTCCTCCCTCGCTATTTAGTACGAGAATGTAAAGGCCTTTGTTTTCAGATTATTTCTGGGTTGTTGCCAAAATGCGTAACGATACGCAGAACAAAGACACATGTCACCAGGCCTCACCTAGCAGGTTTCTGTTTGTTTACATATTGAATTTTGCAGTTTTGCGATCACATTCTTGCAGCAATAAAGTTAAGAAGGGAAGGCTTTCGGTTAAAGCGAGTTGAAGTCTTGCTGTCCTCTCAGCGCTGCTTCAGCCTTTCCCACGAGGCTCTCAAACCATAATCTCTTGAAATATTTGCACAGATGACGGCAGCGCTCGGCTGTTTTGACATGGAGCGGCATGAGCGAGATCACTTTTTCCATCACTTTTCAGTTCAGGAACAGGAATTCCCCTTTTCCCGCTTTTCCCTGTTACCCACCCGCCCGCACGCCTCCCACCAACCCATATAACCCTCCCAGCACTCCTTCCTCCACTTCCTCAGCCTGTTAGGATTTGTCCACTCAGGGCCACACTACAGGGGCCTTTACACCCGCCACACAGCCGGCTCCCGCAGCCCTCGCTTTCCACTCGCCCAAGCATGTTGTTTTCACTTTATCTGGGATGCCAAAAGTTCATTCACTGAGATCAGGGGTGGGTGGGAGGGCGAACAGGGTTGGGGTAAAAGCTGCAGGAGCATGAGGAGGGAGGCAGTTCCTGTTCTGCCCTGGTTCGGCTCAAGAAGGCGAGCACGGCAAGTTCTGTTTATGTTTAATGTTTCTGGCAGGGTCGTCTTTGAGCTGCGAGCAACAGACTTTAGACAGAGTGGTCCCCGTTCGCCTGACTGCGACTCGATTCCCTCGTTCATCACGACTGCTCACGCGCACGCCCACAGGCACTGGTTCAAGCTGCAAAAATATACCAGCAGACACACTCACAGACAATACACTCACACACTCATCACCCCCATCTTTCCCATTTTACCTCTCTTAAAGTCTCGGTGGTGCAGTCAAATGTCAGCAGATGCATAACGCTGCTGTTAGTTTGCATTGATTCTGTTTGCTTCCAGGTGTTTTTTCGTTGTCTGAAGTCCTTAAAAAAAACTCCATCACTGCGATGACTTCCTTTCTTTCCTCCTAAAAAAATTCAGACTTTGTTGGACAACCAACCACACCGAATATTCACAGTGCTACAACTATTAACGTCAACATTTGCTTACTGATTTCCACATATTAGTGCTATTAAAAAATATTCAATTCTACAGTACATTAGTGTTACAAAAAATAAGATTTTGTGAAGTCTAATTGCTCAACCTTCTGTTTTTGCTCCTTTAAGAGTCCCTGTAACTGATAATAAGAATACTAACTGTGGATCGCCACACACCGTGCTACTGTGAAACGGTGATATTTCCTGAAACCGTTATTGCACCGTGAACATCTCATACCGTCGCAAACAAGTAAAAACATGCCCTAAATCTATATACATTATCCAACCTGAAAACAGCTATTTAGTATAGTAGTTGCACTGAATTTGGTGGAATCTATCCAAAGGCCATTAAAACACAATCTCCTGATACTTGCCACGGTGTTGCATCATGGGAACTGGAAGGAATATCAAAAGGCCGCTACTGGCGCTGACTCAATAATCCCCCCTCCTGGCAACATATACATGTATACATCTCTACTTGCCTTTGTGTTTTTTTTTTCTTGAGCCTGCTTGAATGTGCATGTAGAAAACACTCGTCGCTGACACTGACGGCACAACGGGCTCGCCGCAATCACAGCTCTCACACGGCTGGCAGCCCTGCGGAAACACTTCCCATTTGCGGTGCGGGGCTTGGTCCAAGCCACTTGAACTTGGCAGGGCTTACCTGGAACAGCCTACCCGTAGGACTGCCACAGACTCTCCCCCCTCAGCCAAGGCAGGAGGCCTCACTGTAAACTGCAACAGCTGATGTCAGACACACCTCCAGAAAACTGGCTGCAACTGACTTTTATCTGCTTCTCCCTGTTGAGCTGGTTGAACGGCTTGTTTCACAAGTATTTTTAATTAACTAAGACATAAATGTCAAATATTACTGTGTAACTGGTACCCTCAAATATTATCCACAGTTGTAAAAAAGCCTGCGTGTAACTAGTTAAAAGTTGACCAAATGTTTCATGGTGGTACGTACAGTACAGAGGCTACTCTTCCTTTCACAAAGGACAGAATTGTGCCTACAAGGTGACTTTTTTTTATCAATTGAGAGAGAATTACACAGATCGTATGACACCATATGGAATTCTTTTTACACATAATGTATTTCCTTTGCAGGCGCTGTGAAAGGCGAGGCCTACAGGGAGTCCTCTTTAGGAGGAGGGGAAGGGGAAAAAAAAGCAGTATGTATGGTGAAGAGGGAGGGGGGTGGGGGGTCGAGGGGTTTAGTGGGGCGGTGCAAGCACGCTCAGCGAAAATATGCCTCATGCACTCGTTGAACTTGGGGGCCTGCGCGGGCTTCTCTCAAGGTTACAGGAGAGGCCTGTGCGGAGAGGAGCAGGAGAAAGAAACCATGCAGCAGCAGTCCACACGCAACATGCTCTCCACCGCACTGTTTCCACTGCTCTCACTGCGAGAAACGCTTTATTCTCCTCTTCCCATGAATGCTGCAGCATGCAATAATGAAAAACTTGCAACATAACCTTTTAAACATCGAGTTAATAGCACCCCACCACACGTTTAATCTCTGACTGTCACTGAGGCTTACAGCGAGTGGCTGTTGCTCAGATAACAGAAGCAGCAAGCGATCGCCTTTGACACCAGGCTTCCTTCCCTCCTTGGAGCCTGCCGGGACCCGGGCCATGTATCCGTTGCCGCACCCCTGAGCTCTCGACCACACAAAGGTAGGAAGCGGCCGCCGGAGCAGGGCGCATTGTGGCGAGGCCACTAAATCACCTCTCGTTTTATTCACCGCTATTTACGCACGTTTCGCCAGAGGAAACCATAAAGACAACAAGGTCTAGTAAATACATCTGAAGAGGCTCGCTGCAAAGAAGGGAGGACAGGCCAATAACTAGCTGAATCATATGAATGGTGAGGATACACAAGCTTTTGATATGATGCAAGGCAAAAGCTTAAGAAAATCATACACTCACAACACCTGCACAGTGCAACTGAATGTAAAAGCTAGTCCAAGGGCGCTGCAATGAATCCAGTTTAATACTGTTAAAACTCTACTCACCCATACAACTTTTAGGTCAGTTTATACACCGGAAACAAACACGCACTACACACAGTAGCCTCAAAAAGTAAAACCTCTCAGTCTCACTACAGTTTAACAACAGTAAGAATTAGATCATACAGGTCTTATTCTAAAGTGTCCAGCCTCTGCATGAAATAAAAAGATCATTTTACCACCATAAATCACTGCAATGCACAGTAGCTGCATACGTGATGGTACACAGCATTCAACATGTCAGAGAGGAATGTAAACACGGCGCTTGTGCCAGAACAACAACTTGACTTTCACCCTGACAGAAAGGGGTCAAAGGGCAATAGGTAGTAAACACTCAGCTGAAGGAATTGGTCACTTTGCCTTTCCCCAAGAATTAGCAGGCCATTAGCACCTCGTAAAAGGGCCACTTCTGTGCTTTACAACAGATTAGGCCTGCTTTCATACAAACTGCCGAGCAAAGTGATTCAGTGCTATCACACAGAGTATGGAAAACAGGGCTCCAGCGTATGTAAGAGTGAAAAGCCACAGAGGAATTATGTCAACATAGCTTACTTCAATGCACAGATACTACTTTGATATACTGTAAGCTTATTAAAAGGGCCAAAAACATTTCTTCACAGTCAATCCTAGCTAATTCCCCCCACCAAAAAAAAAAGAAACAAAAAAAAAACAAATTAGCCTCACATGAAGTGGGTCATTCGCATGTCTTGATTAAAGTAGGCCTCAGCTTTGCCCAAGTGGCCAAGCAGCAGACTGCAAGTTCAGCTTTGCACACTGAAGGCCTTATCGGACCCCTTTTTTCATAAACAAGAGGGGGGGAGGGGGCAGAAAATAGCCCCACATGGAACAAAACGAAAGGAGCATCAAAGCAGCTATAGAAGAGCATCAGCCGGAGTATTAGAAGCCACTAGGGGTTGTCGACGTGATGGCACTGGAGAACATCTTCATGGACGTGAAGCGGGCAAACAAATTAAGAGGGATGAGCTCGCACTTGCTGGATTAGTTTTAGATTTATGGAGGCAACTTGGAGGCAGCGCGGAGCAGAGAGAAAACAAGTCTGTCAAAGCTGTGAAGACGCCCACGTAGTTACAGTAACGAAAGCACATTTTCATATTTATTCATAAACCACTGAAGTTAAAGGATGTATCACCGTGTAGGACTTGCAAAGTTATTTGACTGTGGAACTGTTCCAGCAAAAAGGCTCTGAGGCACATTACAAACCGGCTCGACTTATCGCAGCACTTCTCATTAATGAAGATTGTAACCTCATTTCTCTCAGTTAACCTTGGCAACTGTAGTACAGTTTGTTCTGTCAATTGTGCGGCCTGATAGCAGGCTACGCTGAGCAGCAGCCCCTGCAGCAAGCGCTCGCTCTGAGCACTTCATTAAACAAGGGTGTGGTGCAGGTGCTACGAGAGGAGAGCGGACTCCAACTGTAAATGCCGTCGAGTTTATGTCAACAAGGGACGATTTACAAATGTTCAAACTGAAAGGAGGAGGGTGCGTACTCATCCTCCTCCGAGAGAGGATGGGAACAATCCTCAAAACATTTCAATGCCTTGATGATTTCAGCAGTTGAGTATCATTCCAGGCTGCAGGGACGAATCCGGCAACGGGTCCTCCCGCGCAGCCTGAGACACTCAGCAACCCAAATGTGAGTCGATGGGAAATGCACATGCGAGGGTATTTTTAGGACAGTGTAATTTCCCGGTGACACATTTACTGCGAAGGACCTCAAGAGCGATAACGTGCACAAACCGCAGCGTGCCGAGGAGAATGACAGCGATCCTCGGAGCCACAGGAGAGCCGTAATGCCGAGACGTCCTCCGAGTGCAGCCCCCTGTATAATCCCACAACCTACTTTACGGGGAACGCTCCCCTCTTTCCCTGATGCGAGGATCATTAATCACATCTCAAATCAAAGGCATATCCCTTGTCACAAGTTTTCATTCCCTAAACTCAAAGCTATCTATGTCAAATACTCCTCACCAGAGCAGCCCATTCAAACTTTCCACAATCAATTATCTCGAAAGAGGAGCTGGTTAAAGTGCATAAAATGTGCATCCCTGAAAAAAATCATCCAAATCTGGCGGTTTTAATACTTTTTAGCTGAAGTACCACCACAGTAGTGTTTCTGTGCCACCGTGTGAAAACACAGAAAACACACTTCTGAAAGGAGCCTGCTAGTGTCATTAAAAGAGAAAAAAAAGTATGATGGTTTTAACTTCAATTTAACCAATGCCACTCAAAGCCGAGCTCTCAAGATTCTCGCTCAGCACGCAGGACTGGCACTTGAGACATGAAAGGGCAGCTGCGTCGTTTGGTTTACATTATATCTTAGTGGTTTCCACATTGTGGCCAGGGGGATAAGCATCAGGAGAGCTTTATCTCTGTCACAGTGCTCTATGGAATATGTAAACACTATGTGTAATCAGTGCTGCAGTGAAATGGAGTGCAGGGGGTGTGTGGGAAAGTGAAGTGCTTTAGGAATAAGCCGCCATCTTATTCCTTGAGCTCAAAGGAAGATAAGACATTGGAGGCAAAGCGGCAGAACCTCTGAGTCTATATGTTGGGTTTTTATAGCAAACAGGCTTTTTTTTATCAGTTAGAATGAACGACTGAATCAACAGATGGCTTTTTGAAACAAACAACTCTAACGCAGGCAGCATTATTCATAACTTAGGTGTTAACTTTCACTCTGCTTGAGGACCCTCACGCTCATCAGTCCTCATCTCCTCGGTCTCTTGGCTTAACTCCGTCAGTGCGCCTTTGTCTCCGTCATCCACCCCGCGAGGCAGCGCCGCTCCTTTTTGTGGAGGACCGGCACTCGTTTTAGACGAGAAGCATCTCTCCCGTCTAGAGCCCAGGTTTTAATATGGTGTCCAATCAAAAGTGATTAAGCATCGCAGAGCACAAACAATGCTGGCCCTTAAATCTCTGTGAACCCTCTTTCACTGGAGCGAATGAAAGAGCACTCTGTCTGCAGCAGCAGATGACAGACGTGCGCTTGAAGATAAGTCTCCTCCATGAGCCCTTATCCTACGAGCACCCGCTGCCTGACCAAATAAAGAAATAAATAAATAGATTACAAAATGCCAAATATAACAGAACGGGACACCACCTTGAAGGCATCAATGGGTGCTTTGCCAGTAAATGTTGCCTTTTACAGCAACGCGGCTCGAGGTGATACCTAAAACCGGCGGCGACCAGACAAGTTGAGTGAGTGAGCCACCATGCATAACTCAGCTGAAAGGAATTAAGCTGAGACTAGAAGACAAGCACAAGTCAAACGTATACAAGCGTGCAAAGGCAGAATGAAGAACAAAAAACCTGTTGACGTACAAGCATGAACACAACTCCCAACAATAAATCACCAACAAAATCAAGCAGCTGCCTGAATTAAAATATCTTTCACATGTGAGAGAGTTATTCTAAAAAAAGCAAACTTGGCAAAAATGTCCCGCAAACCATCCTGTCATTACCAACGATCACAAAGCATGATGGATGCCGTGTGTAACACAATATCCTGAACTAATGCATCTGATGCATGCGGTTCCTTCAAGACATACGGCAGCATGAAGATTTAAGGAGCGCTGGATACTGGTGGCAGCTAACTATCACCAAGAGGATACTGTTCTTACCGGGCCTTTTTAAAATGCCAAGAGCAAGAGTAGTGTTGCAGCTTACAATGACACAGTGGTTGGACAAATGTTTCATCATTAATATAATATGAACATGAGACTGTGTTGCCTAAATGCACGTTTTCAGCACATGTAATGCAATCTTACACCTGGTAAGCTTCCATCTGTGGTTGGACTGACTGGAGAAAAGTACTGGCTGGGTACGCTCATGTCTCGGTTTGGCAGAAAATGCAAATCAAGTTTGATTGATGTTTATTCTATATGAGATTTAAGATATAATTTTACACATTTTGCTTCCAAATAATCAAAATATTACAGCGTTAAAAAAAAAGGCAGGATGAGCAGGGATCTGGTAGCCCACACGAGGGGTTCGATAACCACACACACATGCAGACACATTTGCAAACTTGAAACAGAGAGAAGCAGACAGACGTCATCGCAGGGAGGTCATGAGAGGGAGGAGCTGGCGCTATGACAACAAGACATCAGCCGTCTGCAGCCTGCCGCCGTCAACAAGTCAGCATGAGCACTACCATCTGACTGGGCTTTCCTAACACTGCCCCCATACACTCAGCCAAAACTAGCTATTGCTGCTGCTGTTACTGGCTCCTGCTTTCAATTTCACTAGAGTGGGCCAAGTAATGGCTTCAGCGTTTTGTGGTCTGCCGACATATGGTACGTGTAGTGATCTGGTCCTGTGCCCCCCATCGACCATTCTGGGACATGCACGGAGAAGAGGGAGGCAGACAAAGCCCCAGGGGTCAGCCACAGTTATTGGGGGGGCGTGTATGGGTCTTTTTATTATGACTGCCACGAGAATTGGGCTCCGTCGAGCTACCGCTGCAATCAGCGTGTTGGCGCACAGTGTGGAATCAACCGAATAGTACTTGTTCTCTGGTGCTGGCAAGATCCATAAAATGCACAGGAGATGGAGCACCAAAAGTCCAGTTATCTTCAAAAATGCACCCTTTGACGCAAGTCCTGCAAGCCAAGCAGGTGGACGTATGCTGTAAAGAAAACACTGCGATTTGCGCAGCATATTTTTTGAGGCATGTCCTGCCTCTTGCACGCTCCACCCAGACACCACCCCTCACCTAAATCAAATGGACTGCTTCCAGTAGGTGAGAAAACATCTGATATGGCCTATCTCTTGTTGTGTGCCGAATGTGTGAAAGGGCAACTCCGGACAATGTCCAGAGTTCAAACCAGAAAACAGTTTAAGTGTTTATAGCAAAGACAAAACTCATTTAAGGAGTCATAATGACCATATTAAGCCTGTCTTTATCACTTGCGTCAACACTAATGCCATTAATGGTAGTCAGGCTGCTGCTGGCCCTATCTGGCTGCATGACCTAGATTAAAGGTTATTTGCTCAAGTCACACAGGCAGCTCCTTTGGCTCGCCCTTGTTGGGTTTCTTTATCTGTGTTTGTCTGGACAAATCCTGGACACAAAGCACCCATTTTTGTGCTCCTCTCTGGAGATCCTGTTACAGTGTTCCAGACACGACGCGGTCCACCAGCAGTGCCTCTGGGAGCGCGGCGTTTGGCGGGGCGGCGCGATTACGTGCTTCCTCTACTTCAAGCATACGATACATGTGCACTCCTCTTACGTCTCCGAGCGCGCTTTTGTGCCGTGATGGTGTAAAATGATCGGCTAGGGGGGTCAAATGATGTCATGCTGCGAGAATTCAGATATAGCAACACCCCCCGTCCCTGTTACCAACCAAAGAAAATATACAAGTGGATCCAACGGTGCTTCAGGATTCCCCAAAGTCTGTGCTCTGATTGCTATAATAATTGCATTATTGCTCAAGCACCTTCTGCCTGTTAGCACTTGAGATACAAAGGTAATTTCCATGTCAATTTCAAGATGGGTTTCAGCACATGTTACAAAATATTCCTGAATCCAAACATGAAATAAATGATTGTTAGACTTGGAGACTATTTTTATTATCAAGTTTTTGCCTGTCAGTGGTACTGATGGATATAACTATGCCTCTCCAGCCGACAACACGCATGCACAGAAAGTGTGTGGCTGCAGAGGCCTTGAGGTTGATCCGGTGGCCTTATTCCTCCTGTGCTCCACAAGGACGAAGTACAACTGAGGGAGTGAGCGAGACGCAGAGAGAAGGAGGGAAAATGAGAGAGAAAAGAGTAGTGTTCGCTGACCTCATTCTGACAACAAGCCCGGGAAGAGCCTTTCCCTGGAACTGTTTCGCAATAGCGCTGCTGTTTATACAGGTGGTGGGTGAGTCGGGCAAGATATGCAGAGAGCATGCATTTTGCAACACCTCGTTATGAATACTAAACATATGCAGCATGTCAAATCACACATACACAAGCGCTTTATCCCTGGTCCAAAGTGTGGCTTAAGTTTCGTTTTAGTTGTGACATTTGCAGGGAATGCGTCATTTTGCAGGCTGCGGCCAATTTATCGCTTTCTGTTTGAAATTCAAAGTCAAGCTCCTTTACGCGATCCAAGAGCTGTCAAACACTACTATCCTCGGGTATCGTCCAGTGAGTGCTCGCCTGTCCAGTGAGTGCTCGCCTCCTGGAACGGAGGCCTCTGGTTGGCTCGTGTGTTTGGCTGCGGGGCCGTCTCCTGCAACAACATCCACTTGGCCAGAGTTCAACCCACGTGGAAGGCTACAATAGCCCAAAGGTGGCTGCCCAGACCATTGTTTATGCAACAGCACACTACTGCCAGGTTAAAGGGAAAAGAGCAAGACAGTAGATAAATATGCCTGCAACAGAGTTATGCTTTCTGGTAATCTTCTCCAGACAAATACGGCTTAATACAACACTTTATTATTAAACAAAGATTTTTTTTCATTCTTGCATATGGGATTTTTATCAAGATTAGCAAAAAAATTAAAAATAGGGAATTGACCTATTCTCCCTGCTTTTTGCACATTTGAAGTATTATTTTGTAAAGTTTAATTGAACATGTTGCCATGTCAGAATAACGCTATTAACGAATATCATATTAGAGATACCGATCTTTGCTTTTAGATTGTGTTTGCTTTCGAAAAGAAGTGGCACAATGTCGCAGCGATGCAAAATGGAAATCTGGCACCAAAGCCATTTAACTTGATAATAGATTTTTACGCTGCTGTTTCTGCAACAGCTGAAGCCTGAATACAAACCCATGCATAAGTTAATGTAGCGACTATCTTGTTTTCCCACTAACTAGCAAGGTGAGCCAAATCTATTACATTTTAGAGAGATGTGGAAGAAAGAAAAAAAAAAGATCCACACAACAGCTGCTTGGTAAACATACCAAAGTAATTGTTCCAAATGCCTTACTTTAACACAGATTAAATGCAATTAGAGGCTGTTTATCTAACCACAGCAAGTCTCTCTGCCAAAAGAAAAGTCTCTGTCATTGTTTCTAGCAGATATGCTCAGAGGCATTAGAGCTGGGAATAGGGTGGCTTTTTTCAGATGTAGCTTCCTTATGTACAGGAAGGAACTTTTATACACAAACAAAGCATATGCTCATTGCATAGGAAGACTATAGGGATGGAAAAAAACAGTTGGCTGGCTGAGGCGAAGGGTCTTCTGAGGTGAATATGAAGAATTTAGGTCAGTGCAGCTGAGACATTTAACCAGCTCAAGCCGCTGCAGCCTGGGTGGAAATAGCACGGGAGGCCAGAGAGAGGGAAACCAGTGCGTCACAGCTCCCGGCCCGATTCCAGGCTCCCCCCGACGCAAACAAGAGCCATAACTTCCCTAATGATCCCAGATCATGTACGCCTCGGACATGTTCCACCAACGGGGAGCGCTTCCTCTTCACCTTTGACCTCAGAGTGGGCGTGAATGCCTTTGACTCTGCGTGAACAGGTAGGGACGGTGTGGTGGGATGAATAGCTGCCAAAAAAAATCCAACTATTAAGTTTGAATGTGCCATTGTGATAAAGCTTTAATCCAAGTATGTACGAAATCTTACTGCAACACTCCTAAAATCTGGAAAAATCCCACTTTAAGACCTGACAAATCTCTTAATATCTTAAATATTTGCCAAATCTTGATAATCTGACACAGTCTTGCTTTCATTTTCAGTCTCCCTGTCACACACAATTGTGCCGTGATTCAAAAGTCCAACACCACACACACTCGCACACGCACACACACATTGTAAACAGTCTTTATTGAGACGTGAGTGCTTGTATAAACACAGCCAAGCCCTATTGAGGGTCCAGGGCTGGGTCGAACAATAAGAGGGGGAAAGTTGCTGGACGTTCCTCACAGACGGTGTGTACAAAATCCAATTATCAGAGCCACGGCATTAACATTCCAGCAGTCTGGCAGGTGACGGCTCCGTCTTTTCAGCCCCCCCACCCCACACCACACACACCACCAGCATGGGATAGAGTCGCCCGGCAGCACCTCAACAATACACGCACACACACGCAGCTCCCCCCTTCTAAGATCCTCCAAGTATTGAGACATATATAGAGGGAAGAAGGCAAAGAGTGGGGAGGCAGATGGGGGGAGAGGGGGGAGGGGGGTCCACCAGCGACACTGGTCTTTTCTTCAGGAGATCAGCGCGACCGGCGTAGCAGGCAGTATCAGTCAATGGGGCATTCTTCTCCTCGCTGTCTCTGGGTGAGAATATGTTGATCGCTGATAACGCTGCTTTGATTGCCATAATGGGGAAACCACTTTCTGTTGTGAGCGTTTGCCTCTAAACAGTGCACGCTTTGTCAGCCCTGGGTGATGTTCGTGGCATACAAGATGTCGATTAAAAAAAGGTTTAACGGTAAAACAAAAACAATGTTGTTGTTCTTGGCTACAGGGTGAGCTGATAGTGGATTAAAATAAAGTCTGCGGGCCCCTCAGTGACAACAAGCAACGCAGCTCACCCAGAGACTGGCACACTGCATGTTTAACCCTGCCTTCACTTATTATTAGAGGCAGGTATTATTATTCACTTATTTAATTAGAACTTCTAAGCCCTGGAAATTAGCCTCTGCACCATCTTTCAGCATTGAAGCCTCTGGTATAACGGAGCAGGCCGTCATGCTATCATTAACAGTTGTACGTTTCTTTACTTTACATACAGTACATTCAGCTCTTATCACTAGGGGAGGTGGTGTACGTGATAGGGTGCATGTGATATGCAACGCCTCTGCCTGGTGTCATGCCCTGTACCCTTGTCGGGTCCTATATATAAACGTACATCTGGTCCCCGTTCTGCTCTTTCTGTCTTACAGAGAAGGCTGTAAGAGATACCTGCAGTGCAGCACATTACGGCCTGGAAGAGACTTTTATTTTCATCGTGGATTCATTATTTTTGGTAGATTCTTTTCTTAAAATGCCCATCATGCTTTGCCAGAGCTGGAGGAGACATCTCCAAAACACTTATTTTGATTGACCAACGGGCTTAAAACCAAATATACTCCACTTATAAAGATACAAAAAAAAGAAAAAAACGAACGCTTGAAAAGCAGGAAGCAGAAAATGTTTGACCTCTTTTCCTTCACAAACAACGATTAACGGCGTGTATAAAAAGACACGTCGATTGACTGATTGACTTATCAGCTAAACACATCAGCACTACAGTACAGTGCAGTACAGTACAGTACTTGATCCCTGCAGATTCCTTAAGCCCCGTCACCAAACACCCTCGCAGGGATTAAGTTTAAATTGCGTTCATGCCAATGTGAGTGAGCGCATGCATAAGTATATACTGTAAGTTAGTTTAAGAGAGACGTGTAGGGCATGCCAGCCATCATTACGGGCATTTCTGTACAATGGAGTGAGTGAAATATGGTGTAATATATAGTGCTCAGTTTTTACTCCACTGTTGGCTTCATCTGCTCTCTTTTCACAGCTAACAGTAACTAAGAATTCAACTTTGTCCCCCTCAACAAAACTCCTTCTTCCTTTTTTGCTTCTATTTCCCCCTCTGTGTGTTTCACCGTCCTCCTCTGCGGTGAGATGTTAGTCAAGTGTCTTGTGGCTTTCTCCACCCTCACCAGAAGGCCTGCGCGCGGTTAATTATTCTTGGATGGCGGATGAAAAAAGTGAGCTCTTTCTTCTGCTTTTTTTTTTTTTTTTTTTTTCATTAGCTCAGCAGCAGTTTCCCATTCATAATAGTTGGCACTGGTTTCGCACTGCCTGCCAGAGATCACACCCCAACCATTTTCATTTTCCTTCATCCATTTGTTTCATTCATGTCATAGATTTGGCAGGGGCCTGCGTCGTTTTCCTGATGGCCGTCGACCCTTCAACACCCTTCTTTTGAGTCTCAAACTCCCGTTTGTGGCTTTGTTTTGCATCAGAGTGAAGAAAATGTGGAAACAACAATTCACACTGGTTTGCCTCCAAGTGACTTCCTTTTGAAAAATAGAGTATTTCAGTCTTGAAGTTATTAATTGTAATCTAAAACTGAACTGAAGAATCTTGAGCAAGGCCATGTAAAGCACTGCTGACATGCTCTTGGATGGAGACACAGACTTCACACATTGCAACTTTTCCTGGGAAAGTGGATGCATATTGCCTGTGTATGTGAGAAGCAGTGTTGGGATGAATCCAAAGTTAAAAAGAACCATTAAGTAAAGAGAGAGGGCGAACATCCCCTGCCTTCATATAGTATATTATCCTATAAGATTGCAGAGGTAGTGACTGCACTGTGTAAAGCACTCACCCCACACTTCAAGTGCATTACAAAGTGCATTCAGCTATCTGAGGCCCCAAGAAACAGCAGTTTATCATCATACAACTGTTGGAACTATGCCCACTGACAGGAAAGCTATATCACACATACACACACACATTCAAACGCAGTGCTCCCACCCACTCGCTCACAAACCACTTTGCTGAATCTATCAACTGCAGCTGCGTGCATGTGTTTTAATGTATGCACACAAGCTGAATACACGTGAGTTCATATGTGCCTGGGAGCAGCATGTGAGTCCAAACACTGTAATGTACTATACACATAGCCTGCAGATGCAGTGCGTTCTCTCAGGGCTGCAACCGAATCCCAAGAACTCCAAAGTGTCAAATAAAACTGAGGGCTCTTTACTGTCGTTCCCAACATGGAAACAAACAAGATGGCTACCGTGTCTCCGACACAAGCAGGCCTTCGCCGGCTCCCATCTGAATGGAGTTAGAGGCTGGCTAACAGGAGCACAGAGGAGAAGAGTCTCCTGGGGCAGTTGGCTCTGCAAGCGGGACCAGAGGATGGCTGCACCGTGGATTAGGGCCCCACAGTGGTCCATTGTTAATTGGGCGCCATGTGTGAAAGCTACAGAGAGATTAGTTTGTACAGCTGCTGCCATTTGTCATAACTGCCCTTAACAAGACACACATGGCAACCCAAGTTACAGCCAGAGGTTTTACAGAAAAAGGGGAGAAAATGTGTGGTGAGCTTCTAATAGTTTGTGAAACAGACCTGCATCAGCACATGAAGATGTTCCTGGGAAACACCGAGCAGACTCAGCTGGGATCCCATAAGAGATGATGAGTTTGAGCATTACTCATTCAGCCATCCGCAGGTCAACTGGGGTCATTATCATAACTGCTCAAAAAAGGTACGTTAAGCCTGTGGAAATCCCAGACCACAGGTTGCAAACAATTGTGTGAAAACAGTAAGGGACGGGCTCTAATGGGCAAATCTTAAATTAGATAGGGTCTGTGTTTTATTAGACAGGCAACAGCGGGAGGCGACAGAGATAACATGTGGGCTAATGACTGTTATAGTCTGATGACCTCTTGTTAGCCAGATTTCCTTGTAATGTAGGCCATGAGGTTTAGGGGAGGGATGGTGGAGTTATTTTTTTGGTAAGAATCCACAGTGTAATTGTGGGTTCTAGGTCTGCACACATGTTGGAGGCCTAATTACAATCTTGACTTGGTAAATCCGGAACAAGCTTTTAAAGCACTCTCACTTTCAATTTTTGCCCAACAGATCTTGCACACTGTTGCTGTTGAGAGGTTGCGGCTCATTGAATCTAAATGCAGTCTTTGGAGCTGAAGTGCAGGTGAGCAGTAATCTGACGTGTGTGTGTGTGCAGTAAATGAGTTCACGGTTTTCTGCAAGCACGTGTATATATGGGCATGTAAGTGTGAACATGTGTCCCCGTGTGTGCATATTTACGAAATTCTGGGACATTTTTTCTCAAAGTTGGTGCAGCTCAATGAGCAGCTGGAGACTTGTGTCAGCGGAGAGAGCAGGCCAATTTGAGAAGAATTCAAGCTATCTGGGGCCAGATCATATAGGCTTTCAAAAGACACCATGGTAACAAGCCCCGTTCTACCCCAGTAAAAATAATGGGCTTCATTAACCATCCTGTTCGCGCTGCAGCGGCCTCTAACCACAGGGTCCAGACAGCACTGGGCGAGCTTGCTCCTTCCACGAGGAGTTGCACGATGGCCGAACAATCTCATCATGACTAAACCCACTGACTCAGTGTTTCCTACTGGTTAAGACATTATCTAAATATCTAAAATCACATCTAATGAAAGCTGCGGCAGAAGTGAAAACTTATGGTATTTGATGGTTGTTTTAAATTTGATTAAAATTTTGCTTTGTCGCTCAGTCTAAAATTTTCCTTTTCAGTCAAGTCTTGTTTTGGAGTTTCTGATTTAAGTATCTGTTTGTGCTTGTTGTGCTTATGCCATGCCTGAATTTAATTCTCACGTATAATATTTATGTGGAAAATATGTGGGAAAGGTGCGTTTTTCTATTTTTCCTTTAATTCGCTATATCAGTCTGTTGTTTTCATGACTTGATACAAAAAGGCAGCGTGAAAAGCAGATCTATCTGTCACAGCGGTGGAGGTACCTCTGCAGAAAACCTGCAACATCTGCTGGGTTGGTGATCCTAAGATATGAGAGTTTCATGTTGTTCCAAGGTGTCCATATTTCCTCTCCACCTGCCATTCCATATACATGGCTCACTTTAATCACATACAGCATAAAAGACTGACTGTTTTGCCTGCTCAAAATGTAAATGAGTTATTTTCCTCCCTTCTCTGCTGTCCTATAACTTCTCTTAGTATATGGGTCAATAAAAATAAACAACCGTATTGGGGGCTGTAGTGTTTATGACATTGGATATATCTCACCTTGTGCTAATCCGGAGTTGATTCCTAAATTTGGGAGCTTTTTGAGAAGTGAACCTGACATATGTGAGGGAGGAGTGGAAGCCTTTTGGCTAGTTTTGACAACTCAATGGGGCGCTGATGAATCCGTCCCAAGCAGGCCATTCCCAAGCCCCAGACACTATATCCCCTCTTTGACCTGGTGCACTGACATTAGAAAGAAATCCTCTGGGGATTCCCCCCACCCCCACCCCAAACAGCAACATGCCCACCCAAAAGTACATTTTGCACAGCGCTGCGATGGCGGGCCTTTCTTTTTCTGTCCCGCTCAGGTCTTGTCGAGCCGTCACAGTGATGGGCTGTACTGTATCGCCAGACAAAAGAAGAGACAACCATCACTCTGGGCCACTGATCGGCCCTGTCTGGACTGAAAAGACTTTGATGGGGCAAAGCAGGGTGGGGGGTGCTGCCCAGAGAAGTTAGTGTCTCCTGGGCAACCACTCTGATTGTCTGTCCCTGCCCAAAGTTCCCCATCACACCCCACCTTCTACCCCTTCCCTTTTTTTTCTTCCCTTCATTGGTTGTTCACAAGGCTCCTTCCTGGGTAAAGGGGACTGGCTGTTGCATGAAAGTCTCAGTCTGGTACTTGAGGGTGCTTTTCTCCTGGTTGATTTGAAAAGATGCAAGGTCAAACAACATCTTCACATGAATTCTCTATGTAAGGCCCCTGTTTCTCTTCCCTGAACCTCCTTATCCCCCTCTCAACCCTGCTGTCTAACATGACCAGTCTAGAAGGCCGATGGGACAACAGGAAGTTTTCCTAGCGTTTGCGCCACTGTGATGGCAAAGAAGAGAGGGCAGCCATTGGATGGAGAAGCTCAGGCGGCAGGGAGGGTCTGTTTTGTAAGGCAGGACAGTGAGGTACAGTGTAGTGCCTGGGATAGGGGGTGAATGTACCCATTTGTCTTCATTTGGGAGGACCGGCAGACAGGGTGGGGGTGGGGAATCTATCCGGGAGGAGTGGGAGGTGCCGGTCCTCCAGTCAAGTGGCCTCGGGGGGATTTGAAATGCATTTGGGGTCCTCCCCAAAAGCCTGGGAAAGTGTGGTGAAGCTGAGATCTTAACCATAGACTAATGACACATACAGCAGTCCTTAAGCGAGTGTAGCCACAAACTCAAAACTGTGTCTCCTGCTGGAATACACAAGAAAAGCCTTTTCACCACAATGCCTGAGCTTCAGAGTGCCAAAGAAAGGCCTCGTCCCATTTTTTGACAGATGCAACAGTGCAAACTGTGACACAAGCAAATTAAACACACTGTAGCAGAGCAACAGAGGGAGCTGTAAATTTTGTTGAGAAAGAAGGCATCCACATTTCTCGGTGGCCTCTGCTCCGAGTTGCCTTGTTTCCATGGAGATTTATGTACACATGGCACACAAAAGAGGGCTAAGGAGGTAACATGGCCTGTTTAAGCCTTGAGGTATTTGCTCGAGCAAAACCCTGCTGCTAATAACACAAGCTTCATACTGAGCCAGGCAACCTGGCTGCACTGCACACAGGTTAGTGTTTGAGAGAGAGCAGGAGGGGGAAAAAGGCAGAGGAGAGTCTGATGGAGATCACAAACAACCAATGATCCTGGAGAGGCAGTGAAGACATTAAGGGAGAAAGAAAGTAAGAAAGAAAAGAAGAAAAGCAAGAGCACTGCAAAACATAAATAGCTCCCGGGTTAAGAGAAAAAGGATCGGGAGGACATTTAGAGGGAAGCGGAAATCAATAAGGCAAGCGGTGAAGCTGGGAGGGAGTTCTAAGTGGATTAGATTGAGAGAATGTGTTCGATAGGTTATGGCTCTGAGAGAGAGGTAGCCAGACACCGCAGGCTCTATTGCATACTAATAAGGAAGCCAGAATGGAAGCTAAGCACGGGGTTGTGCAGTTCAATCTGAAGAGTTTTTCTATACGGCTCCGGAGTCATCGGTTAAGGTTTTTCCCAGCATTTGTATTTCACGTCCTTGCCGATTTTGCTCTGAACATTCCCGGTTAAAATTCATGTCCAAGAATAAAATCCTGCTCAACTTCCAGAAGAATCACTTCTTCATCTCACCGAGAAAACTTCACATTAAAGGGGGCCGATTCACTCGCCTGAACCCAAAAAAGGAAGACAAACAGTAGTGTCCTTAACGCTGTCTGCTTACAACAACTTTTGTTTCACACTTCTGGCATGAACCCAGCCACCCTTTCTCTGGCCAAGCGCCTGGGCCTGGGACAGCTGTCATGGTTGGAGTCCTGAGGGAAAGCCAGGGAGCGAGAAAAGAAAAGGGACTGGGAGAGAGAAGGAGCGGGAGTCATTTGGCCGGGCAGCGTGCCGCAGGGGTGATTCCTGATGGCAGAGGAGGATAAGGGGATGAAGGGAGGGAGGGATAGATGTTGTGCTTAGTCACAGACCTCCACTGTGACCCAGAAGGTCAGGCCTCCACACTGGCCGCCTGACCAAAGCCTCTGAGGCAGCCGGGCGGAAAACAAGATGCACACAGCTACCCCACACAGTGTAGAGAGCAGGCAGTGGCCAATCTTGAAGATAGGGACCAGCCAGGCTACCCAGCCTGAGGGACTGGTGGGGGGGGGGGGGGGGGGGGGGGGGGGGGGGGGTACCTCAGTGGTACCTACTCCCCCTCACTTAGGCCAGTGAACCAAGGGACCACCAGCCAGACCAGAAGCAGTGGTGGGGGAGTGGAGACAAACACTTGCCAAGAGACCACCAGTGATCCCGCAACCGCCGCAGTTTGACCCCGATTGAGGAGGTCAACAAGGGGGGCTTATGAGCAGCTCCCCCGCCTCCTCCCCTGACCAACACCCCCGCAACCCCCTCACACAAAAAGTCTTCCTCCTCCACGTGCCCCAGGCCCGCAACGGCGCGTTTTCACTGATCTGTTTTGCTCAATTAAACTTCAGAGGACACCCTGCCACATCTCTCCGCAAAGGTCACGACCCCGGGGGCAGAGGTTAAGTCTGTCGCTCGTAAAACAAGGTCTCCATTAACATGGCAGCTTGTATCCAGAGGTAATCCATCCACTTCCACAAACTATCATGACAGTGTGAAAAAAAAAGTTACCTACTGAAGGGGTGGCGGTGGGGGGAGTCAAGGTAATGATGTTTTATGGCTGTGTTAACTTCCAGCGCCAGAGTAATGGGGAAGCTGCTTGACCTTGACTTCTTTAGTCTCCCGTTGGCCTACCTCAGCAATCCTTTTCTGTCACTGGCTGTGAGGAAATCCACTGACAACTTAGAAAATGCTCAGAATCCTTTGAAGTGATTTCTAATTTGTACTAACATTCATACTTTATAGCACTTAAGCTGCCGCCTGTCAAATTCATTTATAATTGAGGCAGTTAAGGAAAATGTACGGCAGGTAATTTCTGTCACGTTTTCCAAGATTCCTACAAATCACTCGAATGAATTGCTTGTATATCTGAATCATGCACCTTTTTAACATTACTCCGCGAATTGCACACGTGTATTCAGAGCGTTTAAACGCGCAGTTTGGGTGAAGAACTTCACTCCTGCGTTTGCTGAGGAACCAGTGATGAGCAGCGTAACAAAACCAAATACAAAACGAGGGCTGCAGTATTCAAACATGTCCCGACGTGACGATTATCTACATGCCTTGTTACAACTATTCCATCAAGCTGTCAGACAGGATATGCAAAATATGGATCCAGGTGGGGAGCGACGATGCGTCAAAGAAAAAACAAAAAGAATCACACTTCTTGCTTTATCAGATAAAGATAAAACAGTGTATTGGAATACAACAGCAGTGTGTGTGTGTGTGTGTGTGTGTGTGTGTGTAAGAAGCCAGGGCCCTGCATTGAACACGGCCTGCCAGTTGGCACAATGGATGCCACAACCCCCACTCCCAGCCCCCAGCCTACTTCCCAGCGGGCATTCATCTGGGCATGCACATGGGTGCTACAGCCCTGCCTGGCTAAACGCGTCTGTGCCCCAGAACAAGGGGGCTGAGTGCCCTCTCTAAATTCACCCAGCGCACTCGCTGCCAACCCGCCGACCTTTCTCAGGCAGCAACCCACCAGAATCAAAAACAAATGCACTGTGAACTTATTGATTTTTGCCACACAAATAAAAAAAGGAAGAAAAAAACACTGTTGAGTAAATAACGCCAGCAACATATTTTATGTTATCCAGTCGCGCAGTCGAAGTGAGCCACGGCCAGGTAGCAGGACAGAGAGAACAATGTCAAAAGCACAGCCCGGACCCGTTTTCTCTCCCCGCACTTCGCACAAATACCAGATTCTGTTTCAGACCGAGCCGTTTGCTAGTTCCTTTGTGTTTGATTGTATGTTTGTTTGTTTCGTGCAGTTGCAGCAGAACAAAGGCAGCGGCTTCCATTCTGCCACTGTCAAAAAACTTTCCAACGTGCCCACTGCATTGCGGATGCCAACCAACGAATCAAAGGCATGCTGCAAGCAGACAAAGAGGGTTTGATGCCAACCTCCAAACCTCTAACAACCATTACTGGTGATTTGCCTGCCTCCCTGGCACAGTGCAAAAACAAAATGGCGCCGCACCACACGCTACCACAATATGGCTGCATTGTCTGGAGATGGGCACTGCTTGGTAACTTGAAGAAAAGGAAAAGACGCTTTAGCTTGCAAAAAACGAAAAACGGTGGGGGGGGGGGGAGAAATAGCATGCCCGTCTCTGTGATCCCGGCGAAAGAATTCTATTTTGTATTTGCCAAAGTTTCAACTCAGAAAATTTGAGGACAACGGCAAATAATCGCTCCGATCCGCAATGCGACGTCGAATCCGAGCGCATTTATTTCCCCGACGACGGAGAACGTTATGTTCATCATTTACTTCAAACATGAAAATGAATCTTCTTGCCAGTGTTTCACTCTTCCTCCATAGCGGATACATTTCCCTAAAATAACAGCTGGTGAAATACTATCTGCACAAGCGCTAACTTATCATCTAAATGGTGCATATTCTGAAAAAAACACAGCACTATGTCATCCTCAAGTTGGTACTGAACAGTTAAACATGCAGCAGATGCAAACCAGAGAAGCGGTGGCATTCTACAAAAGACACAAAAGAGGGTCTGATGCCAACCCCGGTGCCAGTGGCAACCATTATTGTCTGTGTGCTGTGCCTTCTGCTTTCCCTGGCACTTATCAAACACAAAATGGCGCTCAGGGTTTGATGATAATGAGCTAGCTATACCACCATTTCTCCCCCAATAGCAAAGTATTGGTGGCTATTCGGCGTCGCTGCAGTAGATTTAATACGGGGGAATTTCAACAGGGAATACTATAGGAGGCATTCCTATGGTGTCAACAGATAAAGGGAGGAAGTTCACCACTGTGAGAGACCTGAATGCCTGAATTTTAATTATAGTGTTACAACCCTATTTTGCAGGAGACAGGGAATTTTAGTTTGAAAGAGCGGTTAAGGTTAAATTTGTAAAAAATAATAATAAAAGGATCTAAATATATTAAATATTATTCCATCCTAAATTAATGTTCCCCCTCACCTTAAATTCAGTTTGGAATATCAGATCGAATCGTGATGTTTCTGCCGTCGAGTAGTGGGTGAGAAGTCCACAATGTGTGCCTCAAAGCTGCTTTTCAAAAGGAATTTCCACTGATCCACTCTGAGATGTGTCAGTAAGTGCGTCTATTTTACATGTGTGCAGCTTTCTCTTGGGTGCATATGAATGGGAAAATTGTATTGAAATAAATCTGAAAAAAACTCATTTTTTTCCTCTTATTTCACACACTGCTGGACAAAAAAAAGAAGCAGGGTTCAGTCTTTACATGGAGCAGATCCGCAAAAGGCTGAGAGAAACCAGCTTTTCAGGACTTCAGACGGAGGTTTCCATTTCGGCACAAACACCATCTCTAACATTAAGAGCACAATATTTTAAATACACTTCACAACCAGCAGCTGAAACCTATTTCAAACATTTAAAAAGTTCACCAAAATCTGCAATGCTATGCTGCAGTGTGACTTATTCCGAGTAATATGTTTATTAATGCATTTTTTGTCCTTTTTAATGATGGAAAATCCCATTTTAAAAGAAAATTGTTCTAATGTGATTTTTGATTGACAACACAAGCGTTTTAAAATTACATGCTACATTACACAAAGAGGGCCTGTTTGTTTTTTTCCTTTTTCAGTTTTTAAAAATAGGTTGTTAATAAAACAGGAAAAACAAGGGTTTTAACGGTAAATAGACTCAGCATTTGAATTACACTACAGCTGAGGGTTCATTATAATTTAACCTGCCCATAGTACAACTTTCCACAAATGTCACAACTTAAACAGACTGAGTGTGTGTGTGTGTGTGTGTGTGTGTGTGTGTGTGTGTGTGTGTGTGTGTGTGTGTGTGTGTGTGTGTGTGTGTGTGCGTGCCGTTATATAAGCCTGTGAGGCTGTGTGTGTATGAGATAATACACACCCCGTCCAAATTACAGTAATTGAAAAATGACTGAACATGAGTAGGAGCTGCTGCTGGGGTACAGCAGAGCAGAGACACGTTGAAAACGCATTCTGCGTTTAATATTGATCACAGCTTCCTGTTTGGTGTTGCACCACATAAAAATACATGCTGCGCGTACACAGCCCCGACGATCGAGTTCCCTCTGTTTATTTTTCTGGAGGACGTAGCGTGACTTCAGCCGGTCTCAGCGAGACTGCCAAAAAGTAACACATGTGACCCCTGACCTTGCAAAGCCATCATTCACACATGCGTGTTAGCTCACACACACACACAGTGACACAAACACACACAGTGTGAGTTTGGACCTACCTTGGTCCTGGACATAGTACGCTAGAAACAAGTCCAGCTCCTTGACCGATACTGTTATGTGGTGTGGCTGGACACAAAGTGCTGGGTTGGTGCAATGTGGAGACTTGACAAGGCGCTCCCCATCTGTACTTTCCAGAGGGATGCCTTTGAAGAGGATGACCATCACCAGGTCCAGACGCCAAACTTTGTCGGCCTGCCGCAAACAGTCGATCCGGCGGATCTTGCCCTTCTGGTCCGGGTTGGAGAGCACGCAGCACGGGTGCTTCTTGCCCGTCACGCTGAGGACAAAGTCCTCCCGGTACTCCTGCCGAATGTCCTTACGCAGCTTGGCCAGCAGCCTGGAGGCCCATTTCTGCTTAACCTCAGGCTTCTCGCTGAGAAGCTCGTCCTTCACCGCGCGCTCCTCGTCCTTGGACATCCGCTTCTCGTGCTTCTTGAAGTACTTGCGCTTTCTGGCCTGGAGGTTGAACCACGTGTAGGCGATGGCGCGGACGTGAGGAAGAAGTGCCTCGATGAAGGGATGAAATTCATCCTGGAGCATCCGAGGGGACGCGGCGAGGAGAGGGAAGAGAGAGGGAGAGAAATATAATCAGAAACTCATGTCGTCAAACGTGGGGGAGAAATATGGGTTTACTCAGCTACTAATCTGAGGCAGAAGGGGAGTCTGACCACAAATAAACAATTCCTCATAAGCAGTCACATAATATCTCATTGGCAGTTTCAACAGCTCTTAGTTGAGAAGTTTCTCATCACATAGCAACACTGGATTTACCATCCTAGATGTGTCTGGGCGTAGCGCAGGTATGACAAGGACATTCCACTGTTTATATCAACTGCCAGCACTACATTAGCACCAAGTCCGGTGACTGAATGCCTCTGCTCTCACTCCCCAAGCATGCTCCGAACGGGACTCCTGTGCCGCCGCTGCTGCGAAGAGCATGCGCCCCTCACAGATGCATTTCTCTTATCAAACCATCCACATTCCAACATGAACTTATCCCATGTTCACAAAGGATGGAGGACAGGCTGGAGGGCCATGCGGGGCGCAGTCACAAAATGGGAAGCTGAGGAGATTCCCGTTCTCCTGGCACACACAGACAGCCTCGTGTGCAGGCTGCGTGTTCGAAACGCATTAAAAACACCAGCAGAGGCGAAAGGTGGCGTATCAAACGAAGCAGTAGGGCGAAAGGTATTCGCAAAGGTCAAGTTAGGACTCGATTCGAAGTTCGTGCCAAATCATTTCAGGTGCTGAGGTTAACACACATGGCGACACTTCTTGCACTGCTTCATTCCAAAAAGCTGAGGTTAGTCTGATGTTAAAACCATGCTGCGCGTTTCCAATGCTCCATCTCTCTTTTAGTTAAAAATAAAATGTTAAACTGAGGCACAATTTTCTGAGAAATTATCAGAGACTCAGATTAATATTAGTGAAAACAGCAACGCCAATTTTACTTTTTAATAAGGGTTATCTCTGCTTTGTGCTTTGTGTCCCACTCTATAGCACATTGTCAATGAACAATTACTGCAAACAAGAGCAAAAAAAGAAAACTTTACTCGATCCTCACCAGCAAAAAAAGCTAAATACCAACATTTCGACAGCAAGCCAGCACTTCAGTGACCTACAGGCAAATAAGAATAATCTCTTCACTCTTGTTCCCTGTAGGTGACGGAATGTAAAAGACGGTGTGGATGAGTTAGAAGTCATCAGAAATTACAAGAGCTGCGAGTGACAAGTGGAAACACCAACTTATCTTTGTTTTAGGTCATTAAAATGTCAGATTTAATAAGTGTGAGCAGCCCCTTTTGAGCGTGCGTTTGAAGAGTTAAACCACACATTGTTCTTTTTGTAGGCAGCCAGGCAGGCAGGCAATAGGAAACCACAGAAATCCACTCCCTATCTGTGCCTGCCGCTGGTGCTCCTCTGAGAAGCCACATTTCTCGCTCGGACCAATAAAACTCTGCTCCAGCAACGTCAAATTATCATCATTTATTATACAGTGCGAATAAACATTTTATTCTCTAGTTTTGAAACGTGTTATATTTAAAGTGGGTACTATGGATTTTCTATTCATAGTCTTTCAGAGAGGTAAAAAATAAATGCAATAAATTCAGAATTCCCTTAAATGTCACCTCCTCACTACATAACGCTGCCAATTAAACTGACAAGACATAAGCAGTAAATGTTGTAAATGTGTTCGGCAGCAACTGTTTCTGAAATCCTTTTCACTTTCTGGCTTCCTGTTCCAAAACACTTGAAATATTCTGTTAATTTTTTTTCAACCAGGCTAAAGCCAAACGCTGTAAAGATAAATGACTTGGCCAGGGCCTGTACAGCGCACTTCAGCCGGGGCCATAAAAGCACAATCCTCTTAAGTACAAACTAAACCACATCTCAGTCAATCACTTACTTATGCCAAGTAAAATATAAACAGTAAAACTGAGTCAGCCAAAACAGTCAGCTACTCTGTCCAACCGCTGAATCAACCTTATCGTGCGTTTGATCTTCCTACATTCAAAGTGGCTTTATCTTCGTCCAACTTCACTTCCCTAAAGTATAGGGGTTTTACTGTAAATAAAAATATACACGTGGAGAGAAAAATACAAACACGGCACAGGCGAGGCTGGGAAGTGTGTGTGAGGTCACTGCAGGACGCAAATAACCTAATTAAACCTGAGAGAAAATGAGCATACCTGTACAAATTACACGAGGTGACAGTCTTGGATCGCTATCTAAAAAAGAAAATATCTTTACGCATAACTTTACGCACGCGTAAAGATTGGCACTTTGGTGACTTTGGAAGTGCTTGCAGGACTGATAAATGATTTTTTTTTCGTCAGGACTTAGGTTGGAATCTCAGAAAAGTAAAAATCAGCAGAACATGAGCCAAACACATGCATTTTGGATTAAACCGTCAGCTGATTTTTTTTCTTAAGCGCTATTTTCACTTACAAGGCAAAACTTCATTGCTGCTATGAATTATGAAGCGTTTCTCAAGCAGAGACTGCACAGTCCTGACGCATGCACACAACTTTCAATCCCCTGGCCGCTGGCTGGAACATTTTTTGTCACAAATATGCAAAACATGGCAATTAAATGTATGGATATTTTTTTTAAAAAAGACACAAATACCTGAGTGAGACAAATTGGAGAATACATGACGAGACGGCAACACAAAAAGTGACTGTACTTGGACTGATTCCTCTGATCACTTTATCGCGCCATTCCTGGACCGATGTGCACCGTGCAAGACCGTGGAGCAGCTATCCGCGTAAAAACAAACGAGAAGATTATCCAACAACATCCATGAATATCTGCGCTCCAAAGATTGTCGCCTCCGCAGAGAAAAGGAGGTATTTTACGCAGTGAAATTTCAAGTTGACATGCACGGTGAGCACTTGCAGATCGGGACTCGGGAGAGCCGGTGCCGAGCGGGGCTGCAGCGTCCTCCTCCACTACACGGGCTGTGTGCGCGTCTCGGTGCTGCGGTCACCTCGTTCACAAAAGCATCGCGGGGAGCTTCAGAGGGCGCCGTGCGTGTGATGTTCAGCCCTGCTTCAAGCAAACCTGATATGAAATCGACCGGTGCACCTTCGGTCCTGCGCGATTCCAGCAAATCAGACACAACTTTTTTTTTTCTTTCTCTTTTTTTCACCCACGTAATTACACAGTCACACTCCTCCTCCTCCTCCTCCCCCTTCTCCTCCGAACACACAGCCCCTATCCACCGTCCGGCACCTTCTTCTCCACCTCGGCTGTCTGAAAACACAGCGTACAATTCATTTAGCCCCTAACTTTTTTCCCTTTTTTAAAAAAAATTAGCTTCGGGGACTTTGGACCACAGCCTCGGTCACGCACACACGGGGAAGGGAGATTTCCCTCCCCGGCTCTGGCACTCTTTACCGCCGGAGATCCGCGTCAACAACGTGCGCTCCGGCGCTCCTTCTCCAGCTCTCATCGCTCATCTGCGCCTCACACTTAAACCAAACTTTGGCTCTTCTCTGTCTCTTATTTCAATGTCGCCTTAAAATTATCTTGTTAAGTTCCTGAAATAAATCATAAGAGCAGAAATGTATATAGGATAGAAGATAAGGCACAAATTATGAAAATATACGCTTTCTTAAAATAAAGGGTCCTTTAGAGACCCCAACTGAAGAGAATAATTGATTAATTTATTGTTTGCTGTACAATTTGCCTGCCAGGTAAAAATGACACCGAGTTTGAAACTTTGGCACGTTGCTGTTACTTTATAGAGCATTTTACTTGATATTTTACCCTTTAAATGCCATCAGTGTCCAAACACCTGAATTGTTTTGTCCACATCCAAGTACTATATCATAACATGCTGAAAGGAGTTAAACATTACTTTGTTGCTGCAGTGTGTGTGTGTGTGTGTGTGTGTGTGTGTGTGTGTGTGTGTGTGTGTGTGTGTGTGTGTGTGTGTGTGTGTCCGACAGAGCTGTCAACAGTCCACTTAGAGTTCATTTGCCAAATTAAGGGGAATGGGATGGTAGCATAGGCTGCCGGAGAATTTGTGCCAAGTTTAGTGCAATTTTGGCCCGACCGTGCCAGTGTTGCGGTCCCTGTTAAGTTAACCCGCTTCTCCACATTTCTCAGCCGTCGTGAGGACAGGACAGTTGGCTATTAGGAAAAAAAAATGTATCACAGACGGAATCATCAACATTTGAAAGCAATAATAATCCACGTTCACGTACCATCGCACTGTACTGCATGGATTAATGGGGAATCCTGGAGCCTGGTTGAAACACACAAGCCGGTAGCTTCACATTTCTCACGTTCAACTTTGTGCTTTGGAGGGTTTTCTCTTGCAGTGATCGAAAAAAAAAAAGTCAACACCGGAAGACAAGTCTTTGCAGATAGCGGTGAACTGAAGTTTGGATCACCTCGCGGTTTTTGTTTTTGTTTTGTTTTTTTCGTTTTTTTTCCTGTCTTCCTTCCTCTTCAAGTCTTACTTTTTTGGATCGTTTTTGGGGTTGTTCAGTGGAGTTGAACGCGATCCAGAAGAGGCTGAGTTTTCGGCACTGGGTTGGTCTCCGCCTTCACTTTCACTGTCTGACTGACTGCCGCCCTCCGGCTCTCGGCTGTAGCTGCCAAGTCGGATATACTGTAAAGAGGATGATTTCCGGTACGACATTTCTAAATAAAGGCCTCATTTACTGAAAGTGGTCGAGCAATTTCTCCTCTGGCGTATTGGCCCGTTCATATGAAACGTTCATGCAGTGCCAGTTAACGTGGAAATTATGTGTAATCGATGGAAGATGGACGCATTTATCACTGTTTTTTTTTTTTTTTCTTGGCTCAGTTTAAAAGCATCAAACTTTTCAGTGCAAACCGTGCATGTCAAAAATGTTATGTTTTCAAAAGATAAACAGCAGTTACTTTAACTCTGTGGCGCTGTATTTACTATGTATCATTTTACAGGTTTTTTTCTGGAAACCTAAAATTCACAAAAATACCGCTAGCCAGTGATTTTCACCAGTTATCCTGGCTTTCCCAATTGTCCTGTCTTAGCATAGCTACTATAAACTCTAATGTTATAGTGTGTGATATGTTAATGATATCAATACTGTAAACTGAACGTGTAATAATAACTTAACCCTCTGTTATATCAGAATACATTTTTTTAACATCAAAACGGGACAAACTACACATTTTATTTTGAAATAACTGCCCGGTGATCAGCCAGCCGTTTCTCCGTAGCTTGACGCAGCTTATTGTTGTAATAGTGCATGCATCCTCGTTTCTCATTGGCCAGAAGCTTTGGCCCCGGGGCTCTCTACCCTGGGCCCCTCACTTCCGCTCCTCTGACGTGCTCTGTGGGTCTTGACAGAGCCGCTGCTGGACGGTCAGCCTGTACAGCGATGCAGTCAATGACTAATGGTGGGAATCACTGCACGGTTGTAATTACTGCTTTACCGCGTGCAGTAATGGAAATGAGATAATAATAATAACAATATTAATAATACATTTTTTTTGTAGTTGTAAGTGGAGTGGGAGTCTAAGCCACTACAATATCTGATTTCCTTCATGTTCACGTAGCTGCAAGATTGTACCCAATTAAGTACGGTGAAGACATTTTTAAGTAATTACTGTGTTGTGTTGTGTTCTTAAATACCATGATCCCTATAGTATCCATATATCATACTGATAATTTTGTCATTAAAGTCTCAGGCTATCATAAAAGTAACTATTTCCCCAATCAATAAAATATTAACAGCAGAAAAAAGCATTGAAAGCACTGATACGGATGCTAATCATACAGTAATAGTAGTACAGTAATATAATTATAGTTGAATAGTATTCTAGTGCATGAGTGCTGTTAAGGAGCTCATTAAGTAAGAAGAACAGCAGTAGTGTAATAACAGCGGAAAGCAGTGTTTTAACAGTCATAGAAAAGTAATAATGGTGCAATGTTGCCAGCGCAGGCTGTTTAGAAAGGGTAACCTTGTACTGATTAATCATTCACTGGATGCACATTACTGTACACCAGCCTAATCACAGCGAGCGATGTGATTGCAGGACTTGAATGGGTAGTCTGACAAGAGATTTTACTGCTCGCTCATCACTGTTATCGTGACATTAACACAGTGCTCATTGTTGTCGTGTGGGTCCAGTATTTGCATTACCCACATCCAGTGATCAGTTGTGATTCTTAAAGCAATCAAGCTAAGAGCATTCAGTTGTAGTGGAAATGGCTATAAATTGCTGATCAATGATCAGCTCTAGGCGAAGTTCACTCCGGTGCTGTGTGTCTTAGTTCAAACTGTGGCAGCCCTGAAGCAAAGCCATTTGCTCAGTTGAGACCGAATACATCTTATCCCTCTTTCTATTATGTCTTTAAAAGCACTCTTTTAGAGCCATTTGAAATGGAAATACAAGCACACTCAATACATTTTGGAACACACTCTTATTATCAAGTATTTTTCCCCCAGAACATTTTATTTTTGCTTCTTAATTTCTGTTAATGGGTGGATTAATGGATACTATGAAATGCTAGATCATTATCACCAACCCTGACTCCATACTCTCTCTGCCTCCATTTATCCAGCATTATGTCATGCCAATCTGCTGGTGCACATGGCATGAGCCTCCTCAGATTCAGCCCTGCTAATGTGGACCTACCGCCCCCATGTGGCCACAGACACGACTGCTAGTTGCTTGTTAATTACACACAAGCTTGCAGGACATTTCCCTATTTATGTAGACCTCTGGCTCAGCTACAGTGCTATGACAGTTACCATTAGGCATGAAAAAGACAGGTTCATCCTTTGATGGTCTTGATTCTTAATGTAATAATAATGGCAAATCAGTCCTTGTAATAAAAAGAGTTATCTGATTACATGTTTCCAAGCCTAAAGTGAAAACATGAACACGCATACAAAAAGAACAGGTGTTACTAATAACATTAACAATGGCTGTTTTGTATCCAGGTGTCCCAGTGAGACATGACAGTGATCCAGCATGCACAATGCCAGTGTCCTCTTTATACCATTAGGTGGCGATATACCAGTGCTGTGACTGCAGAGACCACCTGTGTCATCTGGATGTAACCCAGTAATGCTCATTGTATCACTATGCTTGACATTTAACTTAATGAACTGAAGTACAGACCGGCCAGAGAACACAAAATGTGATTTTGATTCTCAAAATTCATTATGATGTGGCATCCAAATAAGCTGTAATGTGAAGATAAACACAGCAAAAGATGATGTGAATTAGATGCCCTTGTCCATTAAGGTCAGGTTGTTAATTCAAAAGCAGCGCTGCTGGTACTTACTGTACGATCACACTTTACCAAACCCATTTCCAACCAAATGCACCATTTTCTATGAGCCTTTCATAACAGCTGTAAGTAATTTTTCATAATAAGACAGCAGGTCAGTCGGTCCCTGCTGACTCCTTCAATATGCTAACCTTTAATATGAACTTTTAATTAAATGCTATTTCTGACTACAGTAATTCACATAATGTTCTGTCCCCACTTGCTGAAACTGCTCTTTAAACACCTCCTGGGCTCTTAAACGCGCTAAGTCTCATTCTGTATATGAACTTGAAGATATAAGAGATAAAGCTGATTGAATTTCCTGCTGAGGATTCCTTTAAAACAGGGTAATTTAAGTGGAAAACATGCTGCATTTGGAGGTGCAAAAAATGTAATTTGTAGGAAAAATGTTTAAGACATGGAGTGTAAATGAATGAATATCACACATTGTTCACATGTATATACGGACACAGAATGTGACTGAAAACAGGACAAAATAGAAGAGCGAGCAACACCGTGGCGTGTGCAGAAAGGGTCAGGTCTCTGAAACGCACTGGGACACACAAACAAACCTCAACTTAAACCCTGGTGATGGAGCACAATAAAAGCTCGCCTGTAGTCAGACAAGTAAATAAATATTCAGAAAGAAATGTCAGCCTGCGTTGCCTCTTCAGCATGGGAAAGGCGCGGGCTGGACAAGGGCTCTTTGTCCGACACTGTCAAATTAACACTGCAGAGGGTGCGCAGAGAGGTGCACTCGAGGAATGCTCTTACACCAAAGGGAAGGCAAACAGCTCCTTTAAGTTATTCATCTCAGCAAAAAGAAGTCATGTTATATTCAAAGCTCCGTGTTCGTCATTCATCGCCTTTAAAATCCTTGATTCTTTGCATTCAAATTGAAGTGTAGCTGGGCTAAAAGCAGTTGAATGATCAAATTCACAACTGCAAGCTTTGAGGATTCACTCAGCTGTAAATGTTAGTGCAAGGGATGCTCTTAAGAAGATGTCTTAAATAAGAGCTGAAAGATATCTTTCTTGAAGGCACATGTGAGGACAACTAGTTAGGAAAATGTGGCAATGCAAAAGCTGCACTTAAACTGCCTTTTCCACAAAATCGCTCATTTCTGCAAATGTGGCCAGTCTTCACCAGGGCACAGACACACAAAGACACAACCCACAACTTCCAAAAGCAATGCAAAACGATGGTACTGCAGGTAAATCGAACTCAAAGAGGGTAATATGATATTTGTGTGGGTCAGACGGTGTTGCAGTTGGAGGCAAGACATGGATTTTTAGACGCCTTCCAGAAGCCTGCAGCTGTGGCATTGTGAGTATTACATCAAATAATCGTCCTTTTTAATGCAATTCAGCTTGACAGGGATGATTTTTAACAAAGCCGACTTAAGAGCGAGACAAAAAGAGCTCCACTTACCATCCACCACGTCCTGGCTGACATGTCATAACAAAGCTGCCATTTAATGGACCTCTCTGCGAGTTTCCCAGCCATCACTGTGCTCCCGGCCGAAGATGAGACACCTAATCAGAGGGGCAGCGGTGGAGGCATGCTGGGCCACATGTAGGCCAGACCTGACAACGTTGCATTGTGGGGGAAAAATAAGAATCAGCAACAACTTGACCAGTGACTTGAACCTGACTGTGGTAATTACAAGAGCCATGACCCTGCAACCCCGACCATCCCCCTCCTACACCAAACCTCCTCCCCCTTCTCCCCCCTCCTTCCCTCTCTTATACTTGTTCTACAAAGTGCTGGAAGTTGCACATGATGTAGTGATGAACACAGCTAAAAGCAATAATGCTAACTTAGGTGGATATAATGGACTTTAAGAATTTAAAAAGCAGGCAGGAATAAAGTTTATCTGCTGAAAAATGAGTCAGAAGCTGATTGTGATTCAGTGCTGACATTTGGCCTGAAGTCGTCTCTCTGTTTCAGCCTCATCAACCCTGTTTTTGTGAGTGAAAACCTGCTCGTGCTGGGAAGCTTGATATCACTGTGTGGCAGTGAGATAAAGGTCATTCAGAATACTGAGGATCTTGACAGGTCCAATCTTCAGTATTACCTGTGAAGATGAAGATCAAGTAGTCATCAAGAGACCTGTTGCGTTGAATTTCCCCTCAGCGCCAGAGGCTTTACTGAAACACAACTGTGCTTTTTCCACGAGTTAAGACGTTTGGCGTGTCCATGTAAATGTTATCTGAATGTCAGTTGAAAAGACCTTTTCTCTCCTGCCGCATTCCAATCCTCCTCACTGAGGCCGCTCGGTGGCAGCTGGACTTCCCCACAGGGATGGTGGGTGGACTTAGCAACAGTAACTTTGCATTAGTTACAACAAATAGATGACAGAACAACAGGGCTAATGCTTGGGAGTGAAGTCAAGAACTTCACTTGACTGTATTACATGCCGCTTTTACACTCGAGTCAGAAGCTAATGAGCGCTGTATTTTTGCACTTCAGGGTCAATCTCCCTGAATGCAGTTTAAAATCCACTGTAAAAACACTAAAAATAAGCCATGTGAAGGAAAAGAAGCAGGATTTAACCACTCTAATTAATCAACTGCAGTGTAGACAACATGCTGCTGGTCGCCTTCCAGCTGATTGCACTGTATAGCTGCTCTAATAAGTACCTGCTCACAGCTGACCTTTTCAGCACACCTGACTTTAATGAAGCGCTAATTAGCAGCCTAATTACGAGCTGGCCATTTTAATTGGTTCTTAAACACAAAGAACAGTGAGGCACTCAGCAGCCATCATGCAAGGCAAATGTCAGCCAAACGAATATTACTTTTGGACAGTTTATTCTTTAATTTATTATTTTTATCATTTTAAAAAGTCACTTGTTTGATATGTACAGGTGGTTTTAGGTCCCCATGTTCATTTTAACAGCTCTGAAAACATACTAAACATTGTTTTACCACGTTGATACTCAATGATTTGCTCTAATTTTACTTTATAAACATGATTCTGAAGTACAGAACATGATGTATTACGTGTGTTTGGGGATCTCAGAGACGCCAGCTGTAAAACATGGTTAATTATGATGGATTTTCATATTCTCTCTATGTCTGCATTTGGTGTTGACAATACATTTTACACATTCTCCCTCGCAAATCCCAAATAAATCATTTTGACTTAGCTTTTATTGCCAATTAATGACTTTTATGAACGGTTTAATAGGGAGTTTGTCCTCTGGAGTCTAACTGACCCCAAACTTAAGTAACACACTGCACATGTCCTTGTCAGTGAAGTATTTTACATGCATAAAAACATTTAATTTTTCTTACGTGGTGAGATAACAAGGCTGTTTAATTGGTTGATTTTTGTAATTATTACTATTATTTCACATGCGGTGTACAGCAGTGGGGTCCAAACAATGAAGAAGTAAAGCCAATGTCAACAACACAGAAAGGTCAACATAGTTTGGAGAATTTGATCGCATCAATAGAAAAATAGTTGAGCAGGGAAAAACAACATTTCTGACAGATTACTCATCTGACCTGCAATGTGCTCTTCATTCTTCTGGAGAAAGGGAAACGTTCAGGGTCGAGCCCACGCGAGAGAGCCGTGTGCACCTTATTGATTTTGAGGGTAAGATCGATAACATTTTTCATCGCCTTGATTGGATTAACTGTTTCAAGTTCAACTTTTAATTGGATTTCTACTTTCTACAATGAGAGCTTATTTGAAAATCAATAGGCCAATCAATACTTCCATGTTCAGGAAGTTCCTCTGAAAATGGAGGAACATGGCGGACACCTGCCACTGGCGACCCACCCACGAGACTCGCTGAGGTCTGAAAAAGGTAATTATGCCTTCAGTGATAGTGAAGAAAACACAATAATGATTATTTCTTACTTAGTCAAAGTGGAATCAGAGAGTCTGTGGAAAACACGTGTATTTAAAAAGCTGATTGGATTGTTCTATGTGTCATTTCATGAATACAGAAAACATTTCCTGAATGATAAGAAACACTAATCACAACTATACAAATGGCGGCTTGTTAAATCTGTCAGATTCTTGCTGAACCATCAAAAAAAAAAAAAAAAAAGCTACAAAAACTGATACTGGGGTTGACCCTAATTACAAAGTCATATAGGATGCATGGCCCATATGGATAGAAACCTAAAAATGATCATGCTACCCATAATAAGTAATCGGATAATAAAATTTATCTTCCATCTCTTAGACTTAATCCTCGTCTCGGCTTGGCAAAATGGCAGCAGAACACGCCAAGCCACTAACTCCAATCCTAGACAGGTAAACAGCCTCGAATCGGAGAGATGACTGTTCCAAGCATAGTTTATGTTTATCAAGCATGAGGCTAATTATTTCTTTTGTTCAGCCAGATGTCACAGACTGTAAAATCAGCAGGTGGTCGCTTATTTAATTACTCCAGTTGACCAACCATTACCAGAGATTAAGAGTACATTTAACCCAGGCCACTGCAGACCGCTATTATCTAGACTGGACTCCTTCAATTTTTACCATCCCCAGGCTCATTAAAACACACTGCTGTATTTTGGTTAATATAGTTTATTATAATAACTGGTTCGAAATCAGTCCAAAAGACAAGCAGAATTTAATCCATGACTATATTGTTGCATGATTTTTGATTTATCTGTACTTTACTGTAATTTACTGTCTTCAAAGATATTGCAAAGTCCCTCCATCACAATCAAATAGCAGCCAAAAAAAGAGAGACGGCATAAAAACATTAGTTAACTGAGGACAGATGTGTTTTGTAAATATTCAGCCATGATGGCGTGTTTCTTTCACCAAAAGTGTAATACTGAGAAAACTGTGACGTTCCCCACCTTACTGGGACTGTGGACAAATCAAGGTTTTGATTGGTCAAGACCAAGTGGGTTGGGGTTGCTGAGGGTAATACAACGTGTGTGTTGAATTTATGTTTAAAACAGGTAACCATTTTGGACAACATACAAACAGCTTGTGTTCACGGATGATGCACACGTTACACACGCCTCACTGAGACTGAAGGACTGTTCAGGACAATGACCATTTGGCTGGAGACAACTGTTGTGACACATAGGTGGTGACTGAATGAGAGAAACAAGCAGCATCTGAACCGGTCAGGCGGTCTGATCCTGCAGAGGCAGGTTTTTCCTGCAGAACTGGCTGAAAATTAGATTAGTTTAAGGTGGACTTTACACAGCTGTGTGATACTGAAGGTATTCTCCAAGTAAAGATGACCGGGGGGGCTTTGAACAGGTCATAAGGATCAGTCTTACCATGTTTGACGGTGGGTGTCCGTGTCAACATCTTACGGCTGATCACGTCACTTAATAGACAAAAGGAAGAAATTTCCCTTCAGTCTTTAAATACGCTCCATCTAGTTCTATTTAGGCACTGATCTTCACTGTCCTTCTCACTTCGAGTTACCATTTGTAGCTTCCAAGACATGACAGGGCCTTTTTGTTCATTTGGACAAGTGATGGATATGAGCTGACAACACAAGGTAACCATGTCAAAACCCCGATTTCCTTCATGAAGAAAAAAAGCATATAAAATGAGCACAATGTTAAGATAAGTGTGTTTGCTAGTGGTGGTAGCTTAGCAAGCTAACTATATTGGTGTTAGCTCTTTGGCTAAAATGCTGTAGCTAGTGTGACTAGAGTATACAGAGATGCTACAGCAGTATCTGCACTGGTGTACTTTTATGACAAAAGTTTATTTAAGCCAGATTGCTGTTGCATTTGATAAATGCTGTCTGAAATTTCCCCAATTTCCATTATAGCTGCAGCTATAGCTTGCTAAACAACAAGTTGAGAAAGGAGAAAAGAATCAGCTCAAACTTACCCATAATCTAATTTATTAGAATATGAATACCTTTATGATATTTTCTATAATCACAATTAATACAGATCAATTGACAATTGTTCAGAGGCTTTCTAGGCAAAAAGAAATGAATAAGATATTTATGGTGTATTCCTATTATTCACAAAACTGTTCCACTGTTTGAGGTATAAATGAACAAAGTAAAGCTTGAAAACACATTCAAAAACAGCAAATGAAGTGTGAACTAAACTGCACAGATCCAAACTGAGAGCCCTGGGGGACGCCAGATAACGGCTTCCACCTCTGGTCTCTTAGTCTCTGGCAAATCGAATGAACTCCAGCCTTTTTCTTATCCTGCTCCAAACAATGTGAGCTGTTGAAGATTATATGTTGTTAATGAAAGATATACCATACACAGCAGCTACAGCAGTGTTGATCCTGGCCGAGATTACTGAAGTATTGACAAGTGTTTAAAGGTTTAGCTAGGAGTAAGGGAGTAAGTCATCCACCCGGTTTATATGCATTGCAACACATATCAGATTTTCACGACTGTTTTTTCAATGGCTTTATGGATATACAATGCTTATTGCTTTCAAAAATGATTTGTAAAAAAACCCAAAAAAAAGGCGAACATAATCTTTCAGTACCCCCTTCTTCAAAGCTAATCACACACATTTACCAAACCCATTATCCCACCACCAACATATATATATCTATATATATATCTCTCTATATATATAGACAAATATTATTATATTATTATATAATACTTATTCACACAAACATCCAAGAACCTGAATCTGAGTTATAAAAACCACCAAGCAAATTTATCAACACACGCTCATGCAAATGCCAACAATTGGATTTACGATATGAATAAAACAACAAAAAGGATGCACATCAAATATTACAACTTCAAGTTAAGACTTTCTTTCAAGAGTACAACTGACGCAGTAAAACAGTGTGTGCTAATGTGAAAATCAGTGCATAAAATTGAACTGCTACCTTCAGAAATTTGGTGAAACATGCATTTACTGAATGCCTGCTGACTATTGCAACATTTCCCCAGGTCTTTGGCTTTTATGGAGACCAACATGACGGTGATGTACTGTGAGTGTAAAAGAAGACCTTGAAAGGCACTTAAAACTACTTGGTTATTATATTGTATTCCTACACATAGCAAGCTTCATTAACTTACAGGTTTAGCTATGGGATTGCCAATTATTACAGACAATGACAACCACACTATGCTAGTATTATTATGCACTGAATCATCTTATCCTTAAGTATCCTGTTAAGGATTTAAATAAAATCTCTATACAGTACCATAGTGTTACAGCAAAACCACCATAAATAGTCGATAGTCGTAGTTGTATCAACTGTTAACTAGCTGTATGTCACCACATGCAGACCAGTCTGCTAGTTTTTGTATAAAGATGTGCATTTATAAAGCCACTTGTTCAGACCTAACTAACTATAATGTATAACAGCTGCAGCACTACAATGATGAAATTATATTGGGGCACTAAACTGAAAGGTCAGTGCACTGTAAGTGCTATTGTTTACAGAGCAGACTTAAGACAGACAGAAAATGAAAATAACAGTTCAATGTTTAGGGAAATATGCTTGTTTGGCTTCTTGCCCAGAGTGAGACGAGAAGGTTGATACCATTCTCACTGCTGTATGCTAAATGTATCATTGCAGCTGGTTAGCTTAGCAATAAAGACTGGATGGAAGAAGAAGCAGCTAGCCTCGCTCTGTTCACAAGTAACACAATCCAACTACCAACAGCTCATTAGGTAACATGTTACACCTTGACTATTTAATCTGGACAATTCAATCTGGATTGAAGCATAAAAAGACAGGCTGTGGTCTCATAGGGTGTTCATGTCTTTATGCTAGGCAAAGCTATCCCCCTGCTAGCATTAGCTTCATATTTAGCGTACAGATATGACAGTGGAGCCTATCTTCTAGTCCAACTGAAGCGTAAAATATTTTCAAAAAATTTCTAAATAATCTTTTAAGATATACAGCAAGATTTTGGATGATAGTATGTGACACCTTCAATAAGAAGCTACCTGATTATACAGCAGGTTTGACTACGACATCTACAGCCCGACATTGATCATATAAACTTATTTCTTATTTTAGAGATTACCATGGCACGGTTGAGTATTAACTGTCTGCTTATTAATACACATCTTCATGTCCGAGTAATCACGTGGTATAAAAGTAAACCTTATCAGTAGTCAAGTTATGACCTTTGCTCTGTGGCCATGCTTCATAAAACATAACTTCATACATAGAATGTTCATAGAACAATACAAGAAAACATTCATGAATCATCAAATGATTATCAGTTGAAGAAATGTAGTTGACAGATGCCAGATCCCTTCACTATTCACAAGCAATTTCCAAACTGGAAGATCACCAGCCAGAAAAAAATCAAACAGAAATCCTGCTCATGCATGACAAATAAAAAGGAAACAGTTAAAAGAAACAAGGCACAAACTTTATACAAAAAGTTGCCTTTCTAATAGACACACTGGAGTTACCCTAGTTCTGTCTGTAGTTGATTAAAGGTCAGTAGTGAAGGCTCTTTATTAAAGTAACCTGAGAGGGGTCCCTTTCGCCAGCTGCTTTCAAGCGAAGACTTCCGTCCTTCTGATGCAATTAGCCATTAAAAGTGGTTTCCAAATGCTGAAAGTAGCAGTCACAGTGAGTAAAAAAGCAACATTTTCCCGTCACTCCCTTAGGTGTTTCTTGACCCTGTTAACGGCCAGTCTGGGTCATGTAGAGAAAGGCAAAAAAAAGAAAAAAGAATAAAAAAGATTAAAGTATCCACTGACAAACCAAGACTGCTGCCCAGCTCTCATAGCACAAAAGAGGATGGTGAAGGCGAGCAGATGGATTCTTAAGAGTGTATACAGTGTTTCACCGTGGTAGCCATACCATCTGTGCAGGTCTGAGGTATGGCAGTGCTACCGGCCTACACGTGGGTGCGGAAGTGGTAGCTGGCTTGGAGTGGCTGCCGGTTTCGGAACGGGATGAACCACAGGAGTTTCCAGCGAGTGCCGCAAACCTCAGCTAGCGCCCACTGCCAGGATTTCTTGGAGCCAAATCTGAAAAGAAGAAAAAAAAGAAGCAGTTATTCATTTTAAAATGTGTATTATGAGACCACTTAAAAGAAATAGCTCAACATATTGGGAAACACCCTTATTCGCTTACTTGCTGAGCAGAAAAACTTATACGACTTTCGCATCTCTGCTCAATCTAAAGCTGGAGCGAGCAGCTAGTTACATGTAGATTAGCTTAGCATAAAGACTGAAAACTGCTTTGTCCAGAGGTAACAAAATCTGCCTACAAGCCCCTCAAAAGCTCACCACTGGCACATTATTTTCTTGTGTGGATTCTCCACACACTGACAACAGAAGTCCAGGAAGTCACTGCGCGGAGTTCATTTGAAAAAGAGCCAGGCTAACTGTTTCCCCGCAGTTTGCAGCCCTGATGCTAAGCTAAGCTAAGCTAAGTGGTTGAGGCTGCAGCTTCACAATGAATGGACAGACATGACAGTGGTATCCATTTTGTGAGCTAACTCTCAGCAAAAAAGACAAGAGGTTCACTTTCAAAAACACTGAGCTATTCCATTAAAATGATCTTAACTTGCAGTAGAAAGCAAGTACAAACCTACAAACTATTTCTGGCATGAAGACAAACAGAGCTGAACAGACTCACATTTCATTTGAGAACTGAGCCATTTTCTCGATGGTGGTAGTATCCTGTAAGGGAGGAGGAGAAAAAGATGATTTGGGACCATGATTTAACTGCCAAATGCTGAGCCAAAAGCATTAGCATCATTAATCTGTGTTGTAGGTTCTCTGTTGGCTCCAGCCATAGAAAACTTTTCTCCACACCAGCTTGCTGTTGCCAACCTCTAAGTTTAGACATTTCGAACGTTACAGCTCTGCCAAAATTCTTGATGAAAGCTTGTAAATTACTTTGGTTTGTAATAAAAATGCTTTTGTTATGTCATCACAGATATTAAGAAAGCAACTCTGCGCACACACAAAGCCTGACCCCAGACTTCCTCTCTTGTTTCTTTTCTATTGATCACTGCATTGCTGGCATTGACTGTTTTATTTTTGTGCGCTATGTCATGTTGTTCCATCTGAGGCTTTGTGTGCTGAATTTGCTTTCAATAGGACAAACAAGCTAACTGATGGGAACAAGCAGCATCACGCTTATTTTACAGATCGTGCAAAGTGACGTTTGACAGTTACATTAGCTTGGAAATGTCTACTGCACTCTGTGAAGAGAAGAATAATCACATCATCATAATTACAGAAGTAAATGTCATTTGAAACAAGTCTTACAGTCATTATTCAGTACTCACAGAGAGGATGCCTGCCATCTGAGTGTAAAATAAGCTGCTCATGCCGCCAAACATGACCAAGCCCATGAGTGCCGAGACGCGCAGCAGAGCCAGTTCATGGCGTGTTGTAAACTTCTCCTGGCAGAGGCAAACACAACAGCAACCCTTTGGTGTAAAATACTCTTATTTTGTAATCTTAAAGGTCTATGTGATGACTTCTACGCAGACAAATTGTATCTTTTATAGATTAACAGTGTTGTAGCTGATGCTTTTAGCACAGATACTGTGCCAAGTTGTCATACAGCATTTTTAAGATACCTAAAAGAATACAGCAACTACTTGTACTCCAAACACACGCACGTCTGAAATGTAGTCTGTACGCTCTAAAGGCATTTCTTCGTCAATTGAAGATATTGTTTACTTATATTCCTGTAGGATGTACCTGGTCAAGTCCTGTCAGTGGCTGGAAGTAATAGTATTGGCAGAAGTCCAGCACCAGGGTGAACAAGCTGAGGACCTGAGTGTAGAAACAGAGCTGCAGGAAGAGCCAGTGGTTGTCTTCTCCCACACAGTTATTGATCCTGGAAGGAAACAAGCAGGATTTAAGTTGTTATCTTACATTATTTTTCTTTGTGTAAGTACTGGACTGATATGATCTGGACTGAGGTTGCAGAGAGATAATGGCATGTGCAAAGTAAACATCTTTCATTTATACCATTATAGGAAGCAAATAAATAAATTAATAGCATGCAAGTGAACATCTGTCTGTGTGTGGCTCTGGAAAATATCTCTTGAATTTGCAGTAATATTACATGAGAAGCGACACTGCGTACTGTGCTGTACTGTACCTCTGCTATTTCATACAAGTGTCACATCTGTGTAAATTCAGATGCTGTGTGGGTAGATTTGAATAATGCATTTTGTTATTTTTCAGTTTATTTTCAATTTTTCAACACTTCAAAGCTGTATAAAGTATTTTGATATGTATGGTAAGACCCTCGTGAGCATGTGTGCGCATGTGTATCCTTACCAAGGACAGTGGTGGTCCATTCTGCGTACACAATGGCCACAGCGACTGCAGTGGTGCGACCTTTTAGGTCTCATTAAGTTGCACTTATTGCACAACTCCCAGTGCTCTCGCTCTGTGACATAAAAACAATCAGCAGTTTATCATTGGTTATTACTGGTAATGCTGGTATTGGTAGATGTCATAGTGGCACAGGAGCACGAACCTATTTACTTTGGTCTAAAGGCAGAATGAGAAGTACAAGCTGTTATCAGTTTCACATGACCACTACTCCTTACTGCAATGAATGTGCTGTAATTATGCAACAAGAGGAATAAAACTGGTAGAAAACGAATTTTCAATTAATTGACTGTGTTCAGTTATTTCTAGATGGATATACAGCTAAACATACAATGACAGACAGATTTCAGCTTTAGAAGAAGTGAAATGGGCTGTTCTGTGTCCGTACCTGAGTGAGGTATGTGGGGGTCAACAGGAAGACGGCCAGGATCCGCTGTGGAAGCTCTGAATAGGGCCGCGAGGCAGAGTGCTGATGCTATGTAATAACCTGAAGGGATAGACAATGTTTAATTCTGCTTAAAGTGTGTGAGCCAAACTCTGAGGCCATGCCAGAAACTCCAATGATTATTTCCAGTGTTAACCTCCCAAACAATTCTCTCAAGCATCAGTAAAGATACTCACAAACAACTATGGCCCAAGGGATGTGTCCTTCGTTGTAGTGTGGAAGCAGAACCAGCTTGGGAATAAATAAAGTGTTGTAGAGCCAGATCCCAAACACCATGCTGATGCACAGCCAGCCCATGGGGTCCACCACAAAGTGCAGTCGAAGCTTCATGGCTGCAGGGACTCCAGGGGAACCTACAGTGTCGCAAGCACACACACACACACACAGATCCAAATCTCCAGTTGATGTGAGGAAACCGATTTCAAGATTACAGACAGGAACTAGCTGACTAATCTGCTCTCCTCTCTCACAAGCTTAATACACCTGATGTACATGTTGTACTTTGTACTTGTTATATTATTTCTTGGATACCATCAGCAGCAGCAGCATCACATTTGTTTGCAGTTGTTCAAAATTGCCTGTTTGAAATAGATTATCTGTCACAAAAATGACATTTTGCTTTAAATGTTAGTACATATAGATAAGTGAGTGGCAGGAAAGCAGTATGATTGAGATATCCTTATCTGGCATGTACTGAGGAGGCAAACTGAGCCATGTTTTCTCAACTGGTACTCAAATAAAACCTGGCCTAACTACTATGCTATAAAGCAGGTGTCTGTAAACAAGCCAAGACCCGCCTTACACACGTTTAACGTTAGCATTATCTGCTAATCTAACACAAACCAAATCATCCCAAACAGCCTTCATAATGCCGCTTGACTGCACTCAAACCCTAGTCATTGCACAACCTGCTTGCTCCATCATTCATAGTAATGTTAACCCTGCCAGCAGCCGCGATGGGCTTGGCTCTCTAGCCTTACTAGGTTAGCTAACAGCAGCGGGCTAACGCTATTTAATTCACACGCGCTCATATATACAATGAATAATTCAACGTGTTTAGCGTCGGTCTCGTTTTCTACCCAACAATTAAAAGATACATACTTTTTATTTATTGCTGTCCTATTCAGCACACGTATCGGCGAGAGGCACTTCCTCATCCGAGCCTCTGTGGGCTGGACAGGAGCTCTGCGCTGTCACCTGCGCGTGAAAAAACAAAAACACACTTCCGGTTTATTAATGTTTTAAAAAATAAAACTCTCTCTGGCTATTCTAGCGACACAAAAACACATATTCAGTCATGAGAAGAAGCGACCTGAAAGCGCCTGTTTGGTGCAACTATTTTTGTATGAGAACTACTGATGCAGTACCAATGAAGCACTCTGTCACATCACTGAGACATCAATATATACTTTATACAAGATCTGCCTTACCAGCGTACATCATATATTTATATGCATTCTCCGGGCTCCACTCTTACAGCTCTTGATGCAGTTTATCATTCTGCCCTTAGGTTCATAAATGGGGATGGCTTTGAAATGAATCAATGTTTACTGTATGAGATATGAGGTTGGTAGTCAGTGGTATTCAGAAGAGTACTGCACAGCAGCCTGTTTATCTGTACAGCACTTCTTGGCAAACTGCCTGAGCATCTCTCATGTATTTCAACTATAAATCAAGTTCACATTGCACTAGGTCTGAAGACTGGTCCTCAAAGATCACCATGTCAGTACTGAGATTGGGAAACTTGTTCTAGATGTTGATCTATTTTAATCAAAATATATTTTTCTAGCCATATAGTAGAGTGAAGGGGGGTGTTTCATTTGAATTATGGTCATCCTAGCTGGACTTGATGACGTGGATTATCTATCATTTCTATAATAATCTATCATTTCAATAATCATTTGTTGACAGTGTAATCATTTTTAAGGTTCACATATCAGCAAGGAGGTGATTGCTCCAGATGTCCACATTCTTAAGAAGAAATTGGTGGGAGCTGATGAATGCTGGGTCTCTGATTTTAGTGTACCCCCTTACATTTTCCACTGACAAAGTTTAGCATTTATTTGAACAACAATATTCCAGTTTCATGTCATATATCTTGGCTGTATGCGGCAGCTTCAGCGGCTGTCTTCAGCGGTTGGAGCGCGTCAGAAAGCTGTCTGCTGCCCCCCTCCGGTGAAATATGAATACTACATTAGCAGGCACTTTGTTTCATCCACTCTTGTCATTTGAAAAAAAGTGTTTGTGGATATACTTTCTCAATGGCATTGTGTTAAACTTAGCACCACACATATTCAATTGTATTTTAATTAAACGATATGAATTTGAATGGCGAGGTCAGTGACGTAATCCAACTTCCGATAGCGTTAGCTACCGGTGTTTGTTGACAGCAACACCGCTTAGCATCACACTACTGTGGTAGTTTCGTCGAGTTTTGGGGGCAAAATGGCATCATCGAACTCATACAAACTCAGGTGCTCCATTCCGGGCCACGAAATGGACGTTAGAGGACTCGCATCTGCTGTTTTTCCGGAAGGATCTTTCGTGTCTGTGTCCAGAGACCGAACCGGAAGGATCTGGGTACCAAACTCAAGGTAGCTAGCATTAGCCTGCTACTGACTAAATAATTGTGATGGTTAGCTACGATTCATTTTAATTTATAAGTAACTCTGTGGTCAGGAAAGTTGCCCAGGCCAAGAAGAGTAGCAAGCCAACTAACAACCCCCACTGAAGCCATTTTACAAGTAATAAAGTCGTGTTAACATTGGTAGCTAACTTAGCTAGCAAGCGCACTGCTAACGTTTACTCAAATTAGCTTTGTCATTCATTCAGCTGCAACTCTTAGCCTACACAGCGTGGATGTTCGAGTACTTGCTTAAGTTCTCCAGCTTTTGAGTGGTGTTTTATATTTTGTCTGTCAGTTAAATTTACCAACCCTGCTCTCACAATTGGCAACCACTCGTTCCCACACGAGTCTGCTCACTGAAGATGTCTTTGCTCTCTTTCCCCTCCTCTTGACAGCCCAGACAAAGGCTTCACAGAGATGCATTGTATGTCTGGTCATTCAAATTTTGTATCCTGTGTATGCATCATTGCACCCAGTGAAACATATCCACGAGGACTTATTGCCACAGGTGGGAATGATAACAACATTTGTGTTTTCACAATGGACCGACCTCAGCCCCTGTACACTCTCCAGGGTCACAAAAATTCAGGTGAGGTGTGTTTTATTCTGCACTCTCAGGATAATCACCTTCTAATAAGCATCCAATTTGCTCTGCTGTTATTTGCCTTTATATCAAGCATCTCTGGTTCTCACATTTAATCTCCACAGTTTGCACTCTGTCTTCTGGGAAGTTTGGGACACTTTTGAGCGGCTCCTGGGACACCACAGCCAAAGTATGGCTCAATGAGAAGTGCATGATGACTTTGCAGGTAAATTAAAGCTTCTGTGATGGCACATGTTACTCTGATCTGCTCTTAGAAAGGTTTTCCATAAGACTTGGATTGTAAAAAAAAAAAAAAAAAAATCCCCTCTCTGACTGCCCATTTACAACATGCCGTGACATTGATGTCATCTCTCCAACTGTAACAAGCAAAATCTCTGCTTGATGACTTTACTACAGGGCCACACTGCAGCAGTGTGGGCAGTGATCATCTTACCTGAACAAGGTCTTATGCTGTCTGGATCAGCGGATAAGACCATCAAGCTTTGGAAAGCCGGCCGATGTGAGAAGACGTTTACTGGTGAGTGGTTACAGAGACATAAGTGTATATGTTTTATCAATGTCTTTGAACTGAACTGTTCGGAACTGAAGTTTACATACAGTCTGTTTGCATATCTGGTAAATGGGAGAAGTAAAAATACTAATACTAAATACTAAATGGTATTTAAAATCCCTGATTGCAACACAACCTTTTTTTTGTTCTTCCTTTAGGTCACGAGGACTGTGTAAGGGGACTAGCTGTGATCAGCAACACCGAGTTCTTCTCTTGCAGCAATGACACAAGTATCAGACGGTGGCTGGTGACAGGCGAATGTGTACAAGTCTATTACAGCCACACCAACTACATCTACAGCATGGCTGTCTTCCCCAACTGCCAAGGTTTTTTCTTTTTTCATTTCTATTAATATTTAAAGGACTGTGGAAGAGTTGAGTGGGAAGCTTATTATGTGTGCACAATCAAGCGCTGCTGCTTGGTCATGAATTCCAGCAGCATCCATTTGTTTTCCTGCTGTAAGATGATAAGTGGCTCACCCTGACCTCAGACGGATGCTTTTCCCCTCAGATTTCATAAGCACAGGAGAGGACAGGTCTTTGAGGATATGGAGACAGGGAGAGTGCTCTCAGACCATCCGCCTGCCTGCCCAGTCCGTGTGGTGCTGCTGTATTCTACCCAATGGCGATATAGCCGTTGGAGCCAGGTAATTGAGCTGCATTTGGCATGCTGATGTGTGGTCAGTACATAAATGATTCCCCTGATAATGTCTCACCATATTTATTCAAGCTATTGTTCACGACTTTCGTTTCTGACTTCACTCTTGCATTCACACAACGCATGATGGAGATTCTCACATGAACAGACACAGGAAGTAGTTTTGTGGCTGACTCAGATGCTGCTCCTCTGCCCACAGTGATGGCATTATCCGCATTTTTACGGAAGCTGAAGACCGCATGGCGAGTGCGGAGGACCTGCAGGCTTTTGAGGATGAACTCTCCAAAGCCACTATAGACCCCAAGACAGGCGATCTTGGAGACATCAAACTGGAGGACCTTCCTGGAAGGGAACACCTTAATGAGCCTGGTAAGAAGACAGATTGACATTTATTTTGTCTTCCACATCCAAGATTGCACAATTCATTCAAAGACGGCTCTGTTTGCTTATTTCCGTCAGGGAATCGTGATGGACAGACGCGGCTGATTAAAGATGGACAGAAGGTGGAGGCATATCAGTGGAGTGTCAGTGATGGCCGTTGGATGAAAATCGGAGATGTGGTTGGAGGCTCAAACCAGCAGACCTCCAAGAGTGTGATGTATGAAGGAAAGGTAAGACTGTAAGCTCATTAACAGGACAAGCTATGCACGTACGCACGAGAACGCTGATTGATGATTCCTGATCTCCCCTCAGGAATACGACTACGTCTTCACCATAGATGTGAATGAGGGAGGGCCGTCCATGAAGCTGCCTTACAACGTGTCAGAGGACCCCTGGCTGACAGCACACAACTTTTTGCAGAAGAATGACCTCAGCCCCATGTTCCTCGACCAGGTCGCCAATTTTATAATAGAGAACACTAAAGGACATGTGGTGGGACCAGCCCAGCCCGCTGGTGGCGACCCATTCACCGGTGAGGCCAAAAGATTGGCCAAACAGCCAATGTCGTGTGCTTGTGTACTGTACATGTTTTATATATTGGCCACAACATTTAAAGGTTATTAGACTGAATCTGTATTTTCCTGAAGGTGTTTTGTGTCTTCATCTGACAGGAGGAGCTCGGTATATCCCCGGGGCTTCCGATGTAAGGCCAGGCTTTGGAGCTGATCCTTTCACAGGTACAGTGTGTTTACTTCGAGGTTTTCAACAGTCTCAGCGTCACCACAGATGTTCTTTTCACAGCTGTTTTCCTTCCCACAGGCTCCGGTCGTTACATCCCAGGGTCAGGTCCAAACCCAAGCACTCCCGTAGGTGTGGCAGATCCCTTCACAGGTGAGTTATTGAGGATTCATTTGTGGCAGCTGTTCAGTGGTTTACCCATTTCTCCTCTATGTAAAAGGATACAAGGCCTTTGTCTTCTTGTTATTATTCCTTCGATACTGATTGTAACACTGACGGGGTTATACTCTTGCCTTCTCTGCAGGAGGAGGCGCTTACTCCTCAGCAGCCCTCAGACAGACGGCAACCAACATCTACTTCCCCAAGACTGATGGTGTGAGCTTTGAGCAAGCCAATGCCCAGCAGATCATTGGTGAGCATTTCAAGTGTGGGTTTGATGATGTGCCTTAACAGTCTACGTAAACAGGGCACCTGCAGATCCCTAAAAAGTCTGGAAAGGTCTGAAAATAAAGGCAAGCAAATGAAGGCATCACGTCCCCAAGAAGAATGGTCCGCCGGCCCCGCCTGTAGCTCTCTCCAGGAATTTGACTTAAAAAATGTTAAAGAAAACTCTCAGCTATGCTCATCAGGTTATCATGCTTGACAAATATGTGAAAGATGTTTTTGTTTTTGATGTTTTTTTTTTATTATTATTATTTATTTCTTGCCCTGAAGAGATTGTTTTCCCTGGTTCATTAAAGTTTCCTTGCTGTGTCGGGGTTTGTTCTTTCCTCACCAGCCAAGCTCAAGGAGCTGAATGGAGGTGCCCCTCAGGAGCACAAGCTCTCTGACGAAATCCTGGAAAGCCTCGAGAGGCTGCTGGTGTCTGTCTGTGAGCCCAACTCCTCCAAGCCTCCCCCAACCATCCAAGAGATCAATCTGCTGTGGAAGGCCTCTCACTGGCCTGAAGGTACAGTCCAATATCCGACCTTTTTTCCCTTACCATAACAGAAAAATGAACATGGGTTTATGACTGTTCACTAACCAAACTCCCTTTTCCTTCCCCTTGGACTCCAGACATTGTATTTCCTGTCCTGGACATTATGAGGCTGGCGGTGCGCCACCCACTGGTTAACGAGAGCCTCTGTGGAGAGGCAGAGGGAGTCCAGCTGTGCAACCACCTGCTGAGCCTGATGAGGCCCGAGGGGCGTCCTGCCAACCAGATGCTCGCGCTGCGGACTCTGTGTAACTGCTTTAGTGGCAGGCACGGCCGAGCCCTCCTTATGGCCCAGCGTGAAACGGTGCTATCACGTGCTGCAGACCTGGCCTCCATCTGCAATAAGAACCTCCACATTGCCCTGGCGACCGTGGTGCTTAACTATGCTGGCTGCCTGCACAGCCAACCTGATCTCGAGGCCAAGGCCCAGTGCCTGTCCGTGGCCAGCAGAGCCCTGGAGACGGTGCAAGACAAGGAGGCTGTGTTTAGGCTGCTGGTGGCCTTGGGAACCACTGTGGCCTCGGACCAGACAGCCCAGGACCTGGCTCGCTCCCTGGGGGTCAACTCTCAGATTTCTAAGTACTCATCAGTGTCTGATCCACCTAAGGTGGGCGAGTGTTGCCAGCTGGTTTTAAAAGAACTACAGTGATATGAATGATTAGGAAAAAGGAGCACTTCTTATTATTAACTGTTGAATCGGTTGTGGTTGAGACTTCAATAATTGTATGTTCTGCAATAAAAAAAGGATAAATGAAATCTCTGCTTGTGCTCAGCCTGTGTTTTTATTACTGCAACACCTTTCCAAAGCCCTGTGATTTGTTGGATAAATGCAGGTAATAATGGTTTATGAATGAGTATGAAATATTAACAGTACACTGTATAAAGTTAAATCAGTCCGGCCTTCAGCATGTTTTATATTATTTCCTACTGCCATGCCACACTTTGTCCGGGGGAAAGAATACCTGCAGTTTATTATAATATCAAGTGAAATACAGTTCAGTAAACTTGGTAACAGTCATCCTCCAGTGGTAAAACGAGCCTGAAGCCTGTATTATTCTCCATGTCATTGTGGGACTCTGTAAAGTCAGTTTTAAGTGAGGTTGTGTGTCATGAGGTCCTCCCATAAAACCATGCTGGAGATATGAAGCATACATACTGTATAACCCAAACACCGTGCAGAGGTGAGAGGGAGCGGAGAGTTTGCTGCACCACCAAGACTCCTGCAGCGCCTCCCTGTGGTAATACACGGTAACTGTAAGGGATCTGTGGCAGCGTTGTCCACCCCATAGGGACGCCTGAGGGTGGGGCGTAACAATTAAATGAAGCTTCTCCACTTGACTGCACCAACTACCACGTCGCTCAGGCCACTAAACAGGGTGGGGCTGTTGCCTTCATCTTTAAGTGTATTTTCAACCTAATATCCAAATTTTACTCTGAATTAGTTTGAGTCCTTGGTGTTAAAACCATCTCCATCAACTCTAAATTACTTTGTCCAGGAAAATGGACTCCACCTTGTGGTCCTCTACACCACCTTCCCCAAATTTTTAGAAGAATTTGAGGATTTTATTTCATTCTCTCTCTTTTTTTCTCTCTCATTCTTATAAGATTTTAGTTGTTTTGGATTTCAATGTATACGTATATATGGCCTTCGACCCTCTAAGTAAAGCCTTGGCTCTTATTGATTGACTTTGGGCTTCACTACATTATTATTACATTAAGTAGGATAATTAGGTTCAAAAATACTGTTCCTGTATATTTTTACGACATAAGACAACACATAAAACATATAAATATGTATGTATATGTATATGTACAAATATATAAGTAATACTACTTGTAAGAATGAAAAAAAGAATGAAAACAGAGTCATTTCAAAATTGGACAAAACGAAATAATTCGTCTACATTCGTCTACACGTAATTCATCTACATTACGTAATGACGCATTTGTATACGTCACATCCAGGAAGTGAGCGGACGGGAGGAACAGAAGGATCACAACAGAGCGCGAGAATCTTTGACAGCGCTGTTTTGTGCCGCTGAAACACGCTGTTCTTCTGTTGTTAGCGAGAGCGGACATGTCACGAAAACCCAAAGATGAATATTACCGCTTCTTTACCGTTTCCGACACACGCACACACGAGAAGGGGCACACCGAGTACAAAGTGTCGGCAAGGGTTGGTTTGTGCTTGTTATCTCTCTAGAGCAGCAATAGAAACCTCTGCTGTCATGATGATTAATAGCTCTGTTAAGCTAATTAACGTGTGGTTTGCCTTTTTTGTTCGCGTTATTTTTTTTAAATTTTTTTTTTACGTAACGTAAATTGTTTCATACTCTATGTTGCGCCATTGTAAGTTACTGTAAAGTGAGTTACATCACTCACAAGTTACCAAGTGACTTTGTATGGCTATTCGTCTCTAACACAATGAAGTCAGTGCTGGTAGTAGAAAACAAAGCCCCTGCAGCTAGCTAGATACATTCACAATAGGCCTTTATGTGAGACAGTGGAGCACAGTGAGCATGCGAGTGAAGCAGACTGAACTTGTGATTCATTTCAGGAGCTCCAGCACCCCCATGACCACACTAATACCCCGTGGTCTGTACAGGCATGCATGCAAAATCAAAGTGGCTCTTAAGCTTCATAGACTTGCAGCTGCGTGGCCTTCGTATATGAACATTTATTATGTCTTACACAGCTTAGATTTTCTTTTTATGTATGTTTTCATGTCTAATCATGATACTCTCACCTGTTACCAATGAACCTGCTTACCTGTGGAATGATCCACATCTTTCCACATCTTTTACATCTTTCCCAGTCTTTATTTGCTCCTGTCCCAACTTGTTTGAAACATGTTGCTGCACCAAATTCAGAATAAGGATGATGTAATGACATTGATGAGGTCAAGCGTAAAATATGTTGGCTTTGTACTGTTTTTAATTGAGTTTTTTTTCAAAAAGGATCAGCATATTATCACGTTCTGTTTTATTTATGTTGTACACGGCGTCTTGACTGCTTTGGAATCTGTGTTGTACTTTAAAGCAGTGGCACGGTGCCAAAAAGCTGGTCTGAGACACAGTATTAAACATGTAGTTAATGAAATAATCTGTCCTTTATTCTCTGTGATTTGTAGTTTGTCTCTAAGCGTCATCCGGAAGATGTGAAGGAGGTGGTCGTGTGGAGGAGGTTCTCGGAGCTGAAGAAGCTCCATGGGGAGTTGGCCTACACACACAAGAACCTGTTCAGGCGACAGGAGGAGTTTCCACCATTTCCTCGCGCACAAGTCTTTGGTATGATGTGCAAAGATGATGACACACTGAAGTTACAACCAATTCCAGCATGATCACCAAGATTACTGACTAACTGAGTTGTTTGGTGTGCTGCAGGGGCTGGTTGAATAATAATACATGTAAAAGTCTCCCCAAAAACAAATGCAATGTAATTTCCTAGCATCATAATCTGAATTGTCATTTATACTGGTACTTATATTGTCTGTATCTGTTTCAGGAAGGTTTGAAGAAGCTGTAATTGAAGAGAGGAGGAAGGCTACAGAGGCCATGCTTCTGTTTACTACCAGCATACCTGCACTCTACAACAGCCCACAGCTCAAGGACTTCTTCAGAGTAAGAGACACTCACATGCACACATTCGTACAGAAAGTGACATGAAAATGTGCCAGACCACGAGTCATTGTTACTGGACTCCCTTTTTATTTTCTTCCCTCCTCTCAGGGAGGTGAGGTCACAAGGCCTCTGGATCCCACCCCTCTGTCCTCTGCCGGGCCTCTGCCTCCTCCGCTCATCCCCCTCCCCAAACGGAGGGCCTCGGACTGTGAACCCGCAGAGGAGGAGGAGGGGAGGGAGGCTCCCACCTTACCCCAAGACCTGGGCAACAACGTGGGCTTAGAGGTGGGAGAGCCGGAGGTGGCGGCTGAGGCTTACAGCGAGATGGGAGGCTCTCCAAGAGAAGAAGAACAAGAGGAGTCAAGCGATACAGAGTTGGATAGCAGAGGTACAATGGAGGAAAATGTGCCAGAATTTGTACTCTGTACTTCTCTTTTTCACAGTTAATCTTGTTTTTTATCTTTGGTGCATGTTTTTCCACTTTCCACCTGCCTCCTGACCCACCAACAGCCAGAAACCACCAATCACAAGAGTCCCAGGAAGAGTTTGACTCCCTGTTTGACTCTGTGGCAGAAGAGCAAGTCCCATCCCTAAAGGAGGAAGTTCCCCCTCCACTGACTGATAATGACTTGGCTGTATTTGATCCCTGCTATAAACAAGGTGAAAATAAATGTGAATGAATAGATGTGAACCAGTACCACCATCTTAATCTAATTACAGCCTGGTCCTCCAGTCATTCAGGATTGTGTCTTGTGCAGATTCTGTTAAATTTGATTCCAAGTAATAATTTCCCACATTGACCATTTGTTTGCATGCTGTCCAGCCAAAGTACCTTTCTGGTCAGTGATGGTTGCAGAGGTAGCGTGGCCGAGCAGTCTAAGGCGCTGGATTAAGGCTCCAGTCTCTTCGGGGGCGTGGGTTCGAATCCCACCGCTGCCAAGGTTGTTTTTCAGTTATAGTCTGCTGCCTGAGGACCTTGAACTGTTGAGAAATGATGCTAACATCTAAAACTGCGCGTTGTTTGTGGTCATTGTGTTTGAAGTTGTTTCCAAGTTCATGTTCATGTGCGATACACCCCTCAAACCAGGTATATTTGAAAGAACTGGATGATATGCTGCCATGGAGTATAGTGGCTTGTCTACAACTCTTAATTATTAACTATATTATTAATTCTCAAATGTGCTCTCTGAAGAGCAGGACCTGAACGTGTCACCTGAAATAGTAGAACCTATTTGAAATTACCTTATTATTAATGTAGCTGTAAAATGGTAGAAATTGTGTTAGGAGTGGATTATAATTTCTTAAAGCCACATTGATTTCGTCAAAACACTTGTTTTGTCGGACCTTAGCATTTCTGTCAACTATCTCTCTATTTCAGATGGATCCAACTCCTCCAGTGACCACTCAGAACTGCTTTCATTGCTGCCAACCAGTCTGGATGGAGGGGACACGGTTTACTTGAATCGGGCTGCCACTGAGCTAACAGCTGCGATGGAGAGGGAGAAGGAGGGAGAATTTAGTTGTGCCATTCGTGGATACAGGACGGCGGTGGATATATTGATCACTGGAGTTCAGGGTGAGAGGATGCATGAAATGACTCAAGGAAGATGGGTTGGTAGAAAAGGGGGGGGAAGAAGGACTGAGGAGAGAGTATCCAGTTGGTTATGCACAGTTTTGCATGTCTGAATTGACTGAGTCTACTGTAGCCATTAAATTAAATATGCCAGTTTACCTGAATGCACTTTGTCATGTTCATATCTGCATGAAACACAGCAGCAGCTTTATGGCTGTCATGAGGGAACATGCGCTCAGTTGCAAAAATTGCTAATTGTGCGGCCGTGCTTAATGTGCAAATAAGGCAGTGTATCAGCAGAAATGACACTGTGTGTCTGACTGTCATATCGTGTTTAACTTATTTACTCTGCACTACATATTCTGCTGTGCTGTTCACATGCTGCCACACTGATAAAGGCATTATACACAGCTGATACACACACGCAGGCAAGTGGACACCGCACTGCAGAGCATGTTTGGCATGTTAGTGTCAGCAACGGATAACGTGACAGGTCAGCCTGCTCTAGTTGTCTCTGGGAGTGACTTACATGGGTAGCGTGGCCGAGCGGTCTAAGGCGCTGGATTAAGGCTCCAGTCTCTTCGGGGGCGTGGGTTCGAATCCCACCGCTGCCAAGAAATTTTTATCTTAAGCGTGACTTCTGGGAAGCTGTGACAGTAGCTGCGTTTCCATTACAGTTGTTCGCAAAATAAAAGCGATATTTCTGAAATTTCGACAAAGTTCAAGTGCTACTTGCAGGTGTTTCCATTGAACGGTGTTTTGCGAACTAACCGAAATTCTCGTAAATTCTCAGCCGTCCCGCGAGACTGGAAGATGGCCGAAAGCGTTATGCGTCTCGGTACACTGATCTCAGGAGCCGCTACGGCTGTTGCTGTACTTATCATGAACAGAAGGCGGAGGCAACGTATAACTGTTCAAAGGCGAAGTCCTTATGTGTGGCAGCGGCCACGAATAAGGGATTTCTGGGAGAAGATTGTAAATGAGGAATTCACAGAGGAACTGTGGATACAACATTTTCGGATGACCCGGGCCACGTTCAACAAGCTTTGCGATGTTCTTGAACCTCTTGTGGCACCAGATGCGACATGTAAATGCGAAAAAAGTGTTTCCATTACACTTTTGCAATACACTCTTATATCGACACATCTGAAAAACCACCTCATGAGAGCGTAAAAATGTTTTTGCGATATTTGAGAGGATTTTCGAAATATAGGTGTTTCCATTACCAGTATTTTATTGCGATATTTAGGTTTTGCGCATTTCTAGGGGTAATGGAAACGCAGCTACTGACTATGTGGCATGCTGAAGTCCTTTCCAACTGCTGATTTGTGCGAGAAGTCATGCAGGTCACGGTACAATCAGTTAAAGCACCAGAGCTTTCTTTAGGCTCTTGAAGAGATTTCATCCACACTTTTATTATAGCAGCATCTGAGGGTATTAAACCCACCATAATCATCTCCCTGTCCATGTGTCTGTCTCTCCAGGAGATCCAGATCCGATACGCAGGGAGTCCGTGATGAGAAGGACGGCCCAGTATCTGAAGCACGCGGAGATACTGGTTGACCAGCACTCTTCACCCACACACACTCACACACCTACACACACGCATACACAGGACCCTTAGATGCAGTCGTTGTACATGTATGTATTTCTATATATTGTTCACACATGATGACAGATCAAAGACACAGAAGCTCAGGGTTGTGACATGTGCACTTTCTCTCTGGATAAAGAAACTCATGGGCATGCTCGCACAAATGCACAGTTACGATACAGTATGGTGGCACACATACATACCACAAGAATATGTGCTCCTTTGGACCACAGTGTTCAGAAATACAAGCTTGTTCAGGTGCAAAACTACTACCCCAGCACACACACATAGATACACACTCCTGTGGAACACACTACTCTGCAGACTGTTCCTTTAGCTGCCTTTGTTGTGTGAAAAGTCTGATTTATATGATCATAATGTCTGGAAACTGAAGGTAAAACGTGAACTTAATGGATAAATAATCCTTCATCTCTTTCTCTCTATCTCCTCTTTGTTTAATTCTTACCTCCCTTTTACAATGTTTTCTTGTTAAATACGATAATAAATATGTATATCAGTAATTTGCATTTTGCACAAACAATGTTTTTCTCAATAAATATGATTTTAATTTAAGTCAAGAAGATATCTGTTTCCTTGGCTCAAAGTTTAGGAGTGCATAATTCTTTATTTGGATCCCCATTAGCTTACATGACAGTTGCTAGTCTCCCTGGAACTTTTGGGTTATTTTCGTAGCTCTGCCGTCATTAATCATAGTCAGAATCACTCGGTCACGTGCATATAGTGCATGAGTTACAGGTACATATAAAATTGTATATATTCATCCAATTGTGATTATTACTAATGATGATCACTATTATAGTCAGTAGTACTTGGCTGCTTCTGTAAATGTTTTAGGATTGAAGGTTTGCAGTAGCAAGTCAGTACCTCTGAGAGGCGCTGTTAGCTATCAGATAATATCACTTCCACATGTTCCACTGCAGAACCTCCTCATTCCCTGTGTTACCCATCTGCACATCAGCTATTTCTCATATCTGTTATTCTCAACTGAGCAGTTCCAACAGCAGAGCAGCAGGATAGCATCGTACCTACTAAGCTACTAGAACGTGCGCTGTGGATAAACTCCTCTGTCATCAGCTGCAGCAATCAAATGAAAAACAACTGCAGCTAACTCTGTTTTTTTTTTATTCTCATGGTAAATGTACTGTTGCAAGTACTGAAAGATGCAATGAATGAGGTGATGTACACAGTACGCAAAACTTGATTTGTAGGCAAATCAAGTTATGTCAGAGGTGCTGCTTTCTTGTCATTGTGATGCTTGTTGTGTGCGTTATTTATTGTCCATCAGTCTTTATATCTGTATATTTACTTCCCACAATTCCCTATATACAGGTATGCTTCCCTCTCCTGTGCCCAATGCTCTACCTGTTTAAAAGAATAGTTAAAAGATGCATCAGAAGGATAATACATGGTATTTTTTGATTGATAATGTATCCCGTGTATTTACATTAAGACAGTATTCCAGATAATAGACCACACTGTGCTAATAAACACATATTTCATGCGTCTTATTAAGCAGTCATCTGCAGAGAAAACAGGATTATTTCTTCTGCAGGAGTTTCAATGTGCATGTTTTGAATCATATCTAAGGAATCCGATCAACCTCCTTTTAAAGGTTAAGTTGTAGTCTTGGTTTGATCGAAACAAAAGAGGAAAAGGGTGGATTGAGAGTGAATACAGGAGGAAGTGGGATACAAAAGAGAGGGAAAAGAGGAACGAGATCAGTGCCATACAGCAGAATCCCTTCTCTGGAGAGGAGAGAGGGATGGAGGGAGGACTGGAAGGACAAACAGATGGAGAGCCGACAAAAAAAGAGGAGGCCAGTGAGAGAAAAAGGCTAGCCTTTCTCTCTCCAGATGAGAAAAAGAGGGGTTACGGGGAGCGAGAGATAACGGAGAGGACGGAGGAGAGGAAAAAGGAGGGATGTGATTAGAGGATAAGCAGAGATCATCCCTCCATTGTTAGAGGGATGGAAAAACTGACCCTCCCTCTTCCTCTATTTTCATCCCCCTGTATCTTTTTTTGCATCCTTTGTTTTGAGCATTGTGGGGCGCTTGAAGAGGATGGAGGGATGGCAGAGAAAGCAAGAGATAACATTGCTCCATCCTGTTACATATCCCTCTTCTCCTCTCATCTCTCCACCTCTCTACCTTTCTGCTCGTCTCTCCCTCTTTCTAGTGCTGCACCTGTGAAATGCAGAGGACGTGAGATAGAGAGGAAGATGGAGAGACAAAGAGGTGGATGGATGAGGGAGGGAGGGATGAAATGGGGAGGGGGTAGAGGCTCGCAACATTAGCATGCTGAGAGTGTCAGCACTCTCCTCTTTTTCCTCTCCCTCCATCCCCATCCCTCTTTCCATCCCCCCCTCTGTCTCTTTCTCCTCACTGGTCACTGCAATTATACCATCAAAACACTCCAGCCTGAGAGCATAATAGCTTCCCCCTGTGTGTGTGTGTGTGTGTGTGTGTGTGTGTGTGTGTGTGTGTGTGTGTGTGTGTGTGTATGTGTGTATTATCATGAGAGATCAAAAGAAAGAGATGTGTGCGTGTGTGTTTGTGCATAATTTAGTGCCATACATGGTGCATTACACGTGCATGTATGACATGAAGGGCAGCTGTTGGTGTGTGAGTGTGTGTGCCAAAAACTGGATTTGCAGCATGTGTAGGTGCACATGAGTGTGTGTGTATGTAAGTATCTTTGGAGTCCTACCGGCTAGAAAAACTGCTTCTCCAACCTCTGACCAAACTCACTCTTGAACGCACGCTGAGAGACCCACTTTGCATGTGTGTGACTAGTGAGTTCCTATTTACACACACACACGCTCACGCTAATGGATGCACACGGGCATACAGTCACGGCTTTGAGACACAAACCGTTATGACCTACATGCCCAGTGGGTCATCATTAAGCCAAACAGCACACTCTGACACCTTCGGCTGTCCACACACACACACGCACACACACACTCTCACTGTTTTTGTTTTTGTTCCCTCAACTTCCTCTGTCCCTCTCCCCTTCCGCCCTCTGTCTCTTCCTTTTTCTCTCATTCCCTAACAGACACAATCCCCCCTCTATGAGCTTGTTATCCCTCTCTGTCCGTTCGTTTCTCTCTGTCACCTTGCCCTGAGCTATTTGAGTACACTTCTGTCTCTCTACAGCACTCCCATCTCCCTCTCTCGCTCACACACATACACACACACAGACAAACACACTCATTCTCTTCCTGTCTGTCTCACGCTCTGCTCCAACCTCGTCTCTCTCTCCGTTACTGTCGGACTTGACATATGTTATCTGTCTCTGCGTCTGGCTGTTAGGTGAACAGTAACACCAAACGCATCCCAGTACAACTGGAGCAAATCAGCAGCTATTGATTGCTATTTTAATAGATGGGTTTGGAACATAAAAGGCATTTAGGGGGTCAGAAGGGTATGATGACAGATGCTACTGAGTTGCATTGTGGGAAATGTAGGATATGGTGCTTATGGAGCTTGACCCACTCCAGTCAGACACTTTAGGATTTACACGAGTTATATACCGAAACTTATTCTAAGAACTTGATCATAATATGATTCAGGATGGATCTCAAAGATGGTAAAGGGGATTACCAGAAATTTATGGTCATCCAAGGTGGACCACAAAGAAAGTAACGGGAACTAAAAAGCGTAAAACATTGCAAGTATAAAAAGTATAAGACAAAGTATAAAACGAAGTATGAAAGTGTGTTTAGACATGCAGCAGACAAAGCTGCATGTTAGCACTCATTTGGAGTCGTGTTGCTACCAACTCTAGGTCCAATACTCACTGTCCTGTTTTGGTCTGCGTCGACTTTTGAGTGCAAGATCGGCCTCTTTCGCTGCTGAATGCTGCAGTGTGTTGAAGCCACTGGCTTTCTCTGTCAGATGTCTGACAGCTAGCTTGGTTGGAAGACGACAACAATGAGCTAAATGTGGCTAAAACACTCTGCATAGGGTTGAGGGAAACTACAGTTCCTGATAGCTCTCATCACTACGAGCGATCCCTTTCACTTTACCCATTGTTACTGTAAAAATATTGATGAATACAGTGTTAATTAGGTGTTAATACCTCTCACACTCCCTCACTTTACACTATTGCTCTGACTTGTTTGTTGTCTCCTCTTTATTATGGCTGTCGCTTCCTTCCTCTCCCTATTTCTGCCACTCTCTGCTTTTTCTATCCTCCCCCCTTCTCTCCCCATCACTCTCTCCCTGTAAGTAAATCAATGAACATACACTTTATGCCATCTATTGATCCTTTCATATCTATCTGTCCTCACACCCTCCTGTTTTTGCCCTCTCTATTTCTCTGTTTCTCTCTCTACTCTTTCCCCCATCCTTTTTTTTCCTCACCCCTTTGAATATATAATCTCTGTTTCCCTCTTTCTCTCCATTTCTCTCTCTCTCTCTCTCTCTCTCTCTCTCTCAGTCCCTTTCTCTTTATATCTCTCGCTCTGGGACACCCTATTTATATGGCTGGCACCTTCGTGGTTGTACTGAAGTGTGTGTATGTGTGTGTGAGTGTGTGTGTATGAGTGAGTGTTTGATGTTGGTCTAAGTGGTTAACATAATATGAGTCCTCGGAGAGATGACGTTCCCGCACTCACACACACGCACTCACGCACAAATTTAGGCTTTTTGGTAGGCTTTTCTGTGAACAATTTGTGCTTTTTAGTATTCTCTAGCTTGTGCAGCAGATCCATGTATTATCTATCAATTGCATTCTCCCACTCTGCCAATCTGTCCAAATACACGCACACACACACACACACACACACACACACACACACACACACACACACACACCTTTCAACCACCTTCCTAGAATGACAAAAACCCGGTATTATCTTTTGTTATTTATTATTGCAGATGGAGCCATCATTTCATGACCTCGCTGTCTCTCACCATCCTCCCTCTCTGCATATGTTTTTATTTATTCAGATCTCTCTCACTTTCTCTCTTTCCTGCCCTCTCCTCCTCTCTGCATGTGTATGTTTATTCAGACACATCTCCCTCTTTTTCTCCCTGTCTCTCCCCCGTGCCTCTCCCTCTGCACCCGCATGTCCAGCTTTTGTTACCAGCCTCGTTTCCATAACAACTGCGACCTTTCTGTCGAGCCTAACCATTTTTAATCAGAGCCACAGAAAGATGTGAGATGAGACTGAGAGAATTGGGAACTAGAGGGTTACTCAGGCGATGCATTGTAAAGACGAAAAGATCATTTATCCTCAAAAAGAGATAATAAGCAGATCAGAATAAAGTGAGGGATGGAAACTGGCCCTGGTGTCATGGCGAGATCCTGTGCGCAGTATGGAGGTGGGTTTAGATGGGCAACATTCCCAGCAACAGGTAGCAAAGTGCTGATCAAGGTCAAACATCGACTTAAACGCTTTCCTGGAAATTAATGTTTCTATACGATCAAAGCCACAAGGTTGAGGTAAATCATGATGGTGCAAAAATTATGATGGTGCATGAAGAGTATTTTTCCTGTGGTGCTTCAGAATAGGATCCATTTACTCTGACGGTGTACTCGGCCATGGATTGCTGCTTACCTTGACATTGCAGTCATCAAGGGGCTTCCTCCAACATCCTGGTTATATTTCAGTGCGACGAAATCTTTAAACATTACAGACAATATTTTTAGTATGTGTAATTTTAGTTGCGTTACTGTCATCAGATGCGATATTGAATGTAAAAATCTGAACCTGCATGAACATAATAATCAGTTCTGTGTTGGTTTCTGCCCTTGGTTTCAAAGAAAATTCCTGTGGTGAGATAAAAGTGTTAATGAATGACCACCTGACTGTCAATGGTGAATGGCCTATACTATACGCTCTACAGTAGCTGAAAACACCCTGCTAAAAGTCTGACTCCATTCTGTAATGCAGCATCAGCATTACAGACTTTGTGTGGCCTTCAGAAATGCTCTTGAGTCTCTTCAAGGTAGACTTCCCATGCACATAGCCATCTGTGTGTGTGTGTGTGTTTGTGTGTGTGTGTGTGTGTGTGTGTGTGTGTGTGTGTGTGCGCGCGCGCGTGTGAACAAGTATCCATCTGCAACAAACTGTTGCTATCATGACTTATGGAAAAAGGTAATTGCATTCATTTGAAATCAGTTATTACTTCCGACTATCTAAACCAGCATCTTGTGTGTGTGTGTGTGTGTGTGTGTGTGTGTGTGTGTGTGTGTGTGTGTGTGTGTGTGTGTGTGTGTGTGTGTGTGTGTCGCGCGCACACGTACTGGGGGTCATGCCAACATGGGAGGGACCGGACCGTCAAGTGGCCAGCTCTCGAGCCCGCCCGCCCACCGCGCGCCACTCCACACCGGGAGCAGCGCGTGAACATGATGCCAGCCGTAGATAGATGGATTTGCGAGGGAGGAAAAAAAACCTGCACAATGACACAACTGGAGTAAAGAGGAGGCGGCAGATGAGTGAGAGTAAAACTGAGCGAGTTACGGAACAAAGGACAAATAAAGAGGAAAGGGGAACGGGAAATAGCCGGAGACCCGCTGCTGGCTAGTTCCCCTCTGCCCGCACTGATGTCCGAGGCCCGCCCGGTGCCAGCGAACGACAGTCGACCGAGGCAGAGCACACAAGAGCGGCCACTGGAGTGGAAAGCTGCGGGGAAGGGACACCGCTGGAGCTCTTCTCTGTGACTGAGTGTGAGTTAATCTTTAAACTTCTAACACAACACAGTGTTTGAAATGCGCCACGTTTAATAAACTACGACTGACAGAGTCTGCCCCACTGCTCTCTGTGTTGTTTATTTTTGCTTTCATACTGCGACATTAGTCCACCGCTGCCAATTAGTCACAGGACGCACCGCGCGCACGCGCGCACACATACACACTGACAGCTCGTGCGTCTGGATGGCCAAAGCTGATTCCTTTCGCGTGGTAGAACCGGCAGATGTTGCCACGCGGACTCTTCAATCACATAAGCTTCAAACATTATAGAAATTATCCATATGTGTGTGTGTGTGTGTGTGTGTGTGTCTGTGTGTGTGTGTGTGTGTGTGTGTGTGTGTGTGTGTGTGTGTCTGTGTGTGTGTGTCTGTGTCTGTGTGTGTGCTATAGATGGATAGATGAAAGGTTATGTAGGAAAGCTTAATGGAAGAATTGTAGAAATATTTTTAATAAAAAGTTACACATAGATGCATAGTTTGTGTATGATGAGCCCAGACAAATCAAAAGAAAAACAACTGACCCAAATAATTTTGCTTTCTAATGAAATTTACAATATGATCTGCAATTAAACTTGATATCTATCCATTTGTAATATATTTTGGCCACAAAAATATATTTTTGAGGAAATGTCAATTGCTTGTATGCAAATGGACGCACAAGCCCGATATTGGAGACACAGTGGTGCAACCTGTTGGCCTGTGAGATTTTCTTTTCCCTGTATAATGGCACATGCTAATAACACACCCAGACTAGAATTTCCAAATATATTTTTACTGACATACATTATTTAATAGCAGTGAGTAGTGTGTGCTTTGTTCCTTATGGGTTCAGTTTTCCAAGTGACAGCTACAGCAGTCCAAGAGAACCGTTCTTAAGTCTAATCTATAGTTAATAGCTTTCGTTTTCATTGCTCAGTGTTCATATTTTGTGCAGCTTTCCGCTGGCTTTGAAAAGCTAATCTGTCCCTGATATAAGCGCATTGGCTGGCTTGCCATCTGGGCTGTATTATAGTAGAGAGGCGAGGGCATTTGAATAATTGATATTTAGCTATTTATAGTAGGATTATTCTCTTCATGTTGCACCATGGGACCTATGCACTGCTCTATCTATCTATCTATCTATCTATCTATCTATCTATCTATCTATCTATCTATCTATCTATCGTTGACAATCAAGTGGCTCAATCGGCCTAAAATTTAAGATACTGTGTGTTTTCACATTTTCTGTATTATTGTCTACCTACTGCACCTCTTTTACTCTGTCCTCACATCTGTCCATTTATCATCCATCCATCTTTCTGTTTGGTGAGTGGTAGTGTATCCATCTGAAGTGGATTAGGGGTGTTATCAAAGCTAAGTAGGACGACTGTTCACACACTCTCTCGCATATGCACACACATACACACACACAGACATACATACATGCTGCTCACTCCATTTCACTCCCCAAGGACCATTGACCATTGTTAGCCCTCTCTCAAGCCTCTTTCGCTTTTGTGTGAATGTGTGTGTGCATGTGTGTGTGTGTTTGACGGTAAACACTCTGATCAAACAGTGCTTAACAAGCTGCCTGAACTGATAACAGAGAGAGGAGAGGAAGAGAGGATGAGAGAGTAATAGAGAGGAAGGAAAAAGGGGGCATCGGGAGGGACAGGAGGTTACAAACTAAAAAAAAAAAAAACATGGGGATGTGTGTTTTTGATCTTGATTAAATAGTGAGATGTGCTGTTACTCAAAAGCCTTTTTTCCATTTTACAAGTGTTTCCAGGTATTGTAGGAAGACCATGCTGATGTACTGTCAGTATTTTAAGTACCTACATTTTCCATCAACAAAACACATTTTCCAGCAAAAATGCTTAGTAATATTTGGACAAGGTTTGTTCATCGCGCTCCATGCCAAGATCCACGTCCGAACACAATCGTCTCCCTCCATTTTGTCCCATGTATTTTTATGATGTTTGTGCTTTCTTAGACAGCACACAGTTGAGTGAAACAGGAAGGACAGTGAGGAGAGACTTGGGTGATATGTGGCAGAGATCATGAGCCAGATGTTAACCTCCTGCACCACCAGCACGTAGCCTGGTTCCCAGTCTGTCGACCTGGGCTTCAGTCAGCTCTGCGGTCTGCTGCATCCAGCTGCGACATGTTAGAAAGCCGCGGAGGAGAGTATCAGCTGTTAGCTTCTCTGTGCTAAGCTAGACTTCCTCTCTTCAACCCTGTCACAATGTATGCTTATGTTTTGCAGCTCTATGCAAGGACATTGCAGCTCATTCTTATTACTATAAAAGCGGAAGTGGCTGTACCCCGTGATAGATCGGTGACCTGTTTTGCCATCCAGGTAAGGTCATGTGACAGTCACATGACATTCTTATTCTTATATTTGATGGATCACATGGCCTATTTTAAGACACATATTTTCTCACTCTTTAATTTTATAACCCCAGTTCCATAAAAGTTGGGACACTGCATAAAGTGTAAATGAAAACAGAATGCAGTCATTTGCAAACTTTCCTGAGCCCATGAACGACTGAGTCTTTCCAGGATGCCCCTTTCATAGCCAATCATGATACTCTCACCTGTTACCAGTGAACCTGTTTACCTGTGGAATGTTCCAAACAGGTGTTTTTGGAGCATTCCACATCTTTCCCAGACTTTTGCTGTTCCTGTCCCAACTTGTTTGAAACATGTTGCTGACATCAAATATCCGAATAAACATATTTACAAAACTTAATGGAGCTGATGAGGTCAAACATTAAATTATATCGTCTTTGTGCTGTTTTCAGTTGAGTGCATGTCAAAAGGATGAGCAAATTCAGTCACGTTCTGTTTTATTCATGTTGTTGTGTCCCAACCTTTTTGGAATCATGGTCGTATGGCGCTTTTTTGTTTTTGTTTTGCCCAAAAATTTGGAGGTATCTGTCTCTGAGATTTCTGCCTTCACTCCACAGTTGAGGCGAATGAAATTTCATTTTTTGTGCTGCCTGCGTTGAAGCTGAAATGACATTGACAGAAATTCAAAAGCAGAAACCCGTGGATCCCTTTTCTGCTTCCAGAACACACTTTCGATAGTTTTAATAGGCATTTCTTCTGTATAAGTGCTTCCTATAAAAAAAAACACTCATCGCGAGGTCTGTGGATAATCCAGAATAACAGGGACAATGTTTGCTGCGCATTGCCCTTGATTTTTTTATGTCAATTTGCAGATCTTTGAATGCCACAAACAGAATTCTGTTCACCTTTATTTTATTGGGAGACAGAAACCTCACAGACACATGCATCAACACCTTGGCAAATAAAGCAACAGCTATCTGCAAGGATAGGTAGAACGTTTAGTATAAATGAGAAAATACCCACTTTTTGACATTTTCATGAACTTAAGTGTACTTAAATGTAGGACCCTTGAACTTAGCTCGATCATTGTATTGGTGAATAATTGATTTTGTGGTCTCTGCTCCACCACTTTCTTTCTAACTCTCTCTCTCTCTGTCCTCTCTGCCTCTCACTCCAGTGATGGATTCCCCGACAGATCTTTTCAATGACTCTGCCCCCCAGATACACGCATTTGCTCCCACTCACAGCTCTACAGATCTCCCTGGAGTTCATCCTCAGTCCAGTGCGGGTCGGCCTCCTCCTGCCTTTAGACCCCCTGGCTTTCCCCTCATCCACCACCTCCTCCAGCCAGGTGGAGCCCCCAGGAGGATTGGAGGGCAACTCAGCACAAACCTGAGCACACACAGGCACCTAGAAGACAGAAATCTAGAGGAAGTCAGAGGAGAGAGGGATGAACAAGAGGAGCAAGGGATGGAAGGAGGAGACGAAGGAGTGATGGAAGGAGAGGACGGCTTGTTGGGTGTTAAGAAGAGGCACAGTGATGCCGCCCTTGCAGCAGAGTGGAGTCAAGATGTCTTGAAAGTGAAGAGGATGAAGCTGGAGAGTCGACCAAGAGATGGAGAGGCAGAGGGGGGAGGCAGGAGGCGTGAGGGAGGGAGGGAGGGGAAGAGAAGGGAGAGGGAGGAGCTGAAAGAACAGCTGGAGGAGGCGAGGGAGAGACTGCAGGCCCTGCAGGAGAAAGTATGGAGGGCTTTTGGGGAAAAGCACATGGCAGAGGAAGAGAAGAAAAGGAGGCACAGCAGCAGAGGAGGAGGAAATGGAGGAGAAGGGGATGTGGGGATGATGGAGGAGGAGGACATTACTGAAGGGTTGTACAATGAAGAAGACATCGACAGCGGAGAGATGGAAAAGGAGACTTTCTCGCTTCTTTCCGTTTCCCCTTTTGACAACTTCCACAAACGGAGAGACGAGAAGAAAAAAAACAGAGGAGGAAGGATGGAAAGAGGAGGAGGAGAAGGGTTGCACTTGGAGGGCGTGATGGAGGGAGCGGGGTTGTGGTTGGATTGTGGAGGGGTGGTGAGAGGAGACTGGCATGGGGGGATAGAAGACGAGGGCGAGGAGGGAGGGCAGAAGTTTGCTCAGGCACTGAAGCTGGAGCTGGGCAGCGCTGTGGCACGAGTCATTGACCGAGTTCTCCGCCTTTACACCGAAATGACGGATTTCACTCCTTCTTCTCCCCCCGCGGCCATCTCTTTCCTCCCGTCTGACGCAGGGAATGACGGAGAGAGGGAGAGGGAAGTGTGGATGGGCCTGCTGACGAGAGGAAGAGGGGAGGAAAAAACGGGAAGTAAGGAGGAAAAGACAGGGATGCAGGATGGAGAACGAGAGAAGCAGCTCCAGAAAATGAGCAACGGGAGCGCTCTTCCTCCAGGACAGCCTCATCGCACTGAAGCATCAGACCTGGCCCTGCCACTCGCTGTTCAGAGGTCACCTGACATACGAAAAACCCACCCACTCCTCGGCCCACCTCTCTCTACTCACCTAAATCCCTCTCACCCCAATCTCTCCCTTCATCACCCTCCTCTACCTCGCCCTCCTCCTCTGTCTCATCCTCCCCTCTTGCCTCCAGCCACACAACCCAAAGACCCCTCCTCCTCCTTCCACCCATCCTCATCCTCCTCATCTTCTTCCTCATCCTCTTTCCCCGCGCCTCCCCCTCCTCCTCCCCCTCTCCCTCTCCCCCTTCTCCACTACTCCATGCAGCAGCTCTTCTCTCGCTCTCTTCACCACCCTCAGCTCTCCCACCTCCCCCCGTCCCGCAAGGACTATTTGAGCTCCGACCCTTTCTTGGAGTTCTCGTCTCACCCCTCGTCTCACCCGTCTTTCCCACCGCTCCCCCTGCTGGGTCACCTGGACCCCTCCCTGGCACGCCACGCTCACGGAGGCAGAGAGAGGGAGAGAGGGATGAGGGGAGACGGGGGCTTGAGAGGAGGGGGAGGGATGGACGGAGGAGAGCTCTACCTGACAGCTGGAGGAATATCCTTTTGTCAGCAAGGGGGGAGGAATGAGGGAGGGATTTGTTTGTGTCTTGAGTGTGTAAAAGGACACATGTATCTCCTTAACTGGCCTCATGTATACACCCAGGAGGGCTTGTCTCCCTGCCATCTGAAGAAAGCCAAGCTCATGTTCTTCTACACACGCTACCCCAGCTCCAACACCCTCAAGACTTACTTCCCTGATGTCAAGGTGTGTGTAGCCCATCACAGTGCTAAGGCTGGAGCTTCACAGATAATGTTTATTTTCTGACAATAATAAAATAACTTAAGTGAAAAAGAGTTACAACAAAAACATATTGAGGGAGAATATTTTACATTTGAACAATGTACTTTACTATTGAGTGGTTTAATATTTATATGATTAACCTCTAATCATATAAAGAAACGTTTTGCTGTAAGCAAAGCTTTTCTTTATATGATTAGAGGTTTTTAAAATCAGCACCTGCGAAGTATCAAGTCACTATAGCTAATAACGTGTAGTAGAAAGATCATTGTTTCTTCCTTAAAAGTAGTGGATTGAAAGTGTAAGAAGTATAAGCTTTTGACTGTGTGGTGTCTCAGCATTGTAGTTGAGAATTGAGCAATTACACACTGTTATAGTCGGACGTGATATTTGTGCCACACAGGTTGTAAGAGCCTTTGCAACTTACTGTAGTTATTTTGTGGCAGTCTAAAGCCTCAAAAGCTATGTGGCCCGTACGGGGATCGAACCCGCGACCTTGGCGTTATTAGCACCACGCTCTAACCAACTGAGCTAACCGGCCATGAGCAGTGATTGGTCCCGCCCTTTTTTTCCGATGTTGGAGAATAGGATGTACAACGATGTAGAGTTGGAATAATGTTGTTCCACAGGATTGTATTGTAATTTCTGTTTGAGTATCTGTTGATACCACTGTATCTGCAATCTGTCAATGCTAGCTGATCATATGGGCCTGCAGGCATTATCTCTAATTGTGAAACAAAGTTTCATTGTGGTGAAAACACAGTCCTAAAGGTGTTTTTATTTCTTTAACCAATTAAAATGCCATGTTCTGTTATATATTATTACGCTACTAATATGTGAGTAAGAACAGTTTCCTTTACAAAGCTCAAAAACAGTTTCTCTCTGTATTTGAGCTACTGGCTAAAGCTCTCTTTGAAGTATTTTTTAATATAATTATTAATGATAAATGAAATCATCTAATAAGCCCCCCTCTCTTGCTGTCCTCACCTGCTCACTGTCCTCTCCTGCTGTCTTCCTGTCCACTGTCCAGTTTAACCGCTGTGTGACCTCCCAAATGATTAAATGGTTCAGTAACTTCAGAGAGTTCTTCTACATCCAGATGGAGCGCTTTGCACGACAGGCTGTCCGCGAGGCACTCACCCGGTTGGTTTGAGCTGGCACTGGCTCATATTAAACTTTTCTCTGGATGTTATAAAGTACTCAGTTTGTTTTACAACATGAGTGTGTATGTAAAGTAATGCATTAAGTGCAATATGCCCATGGTTGATATAATAGTTGAATATAAATAACACAAAATAAATGTCTGCATTGTTGGCATGGATATTAAAGTGGTTCAGTTTAAATGAGTGTATTTGTCTGTCTGTGTAACCCAGGGAAGGTGCACCTCGTCTGGGCAGAGAGAGTCAGCTGCGAGTGGGCCGTGATTCAGAGCTTTACCGCATACTGAACATGCACTACAATAAAAGCAACATCTACCAGGTAAGCACAGTGTGTCAACATGCAGCATGCCTGTTTACCACTCTCACTGTAGCTTTCAGCTTGCTAATTGTCAAACTGTTTGTTGTCCTTGGGGGATGCTTTACTACCCTGTAATGCTGTCAGTGTAGTGAAAGCCTGATGCTTATATTTTGGTTGTAAACTGGGGACCATTAGTCTGTTGATCTGCAAGTTTTCTTTAATAGCAGCATGTTTGAGCACAAACACAAGAGCACCCCAAGGTTACATGTACGGTGTGTTATATCATCATGATCTCAACCTGTAGCTGTTCTATACTATGACATGGCCATGGTTGGTCCAGTGCAGGATGACTTCTGTCAGATGGCGAGCTGATGGATTTTCACTGTGTGAATAGCTGCTCTGCTGATGGTCAGGCACGCCTTGGTAATACCAACAAGATTTAAGAAGCGGCCATCAATTTTAGTCATATCATTATGCCTCCGTGCCAGCTCCAGTCATGGCATTATGTTATGCTGAGGTATTATATTTTCAGCTTGCCTGGCCATCCGAACCATTCTCGTGAATGCCATATCTCAGGAACACCTTGAGGGAATTTCATTACATCTGGCACAAATGGTCAAAGGTCACTGTGACCTCACAAAGCAGATTTCTGGCCATAACTCACAAAGTCATGTGCTAATTATGACAAAAATTTCACTTAAATGTCTCATAGCATGAAATGATGATGTGATGACATTTTACATCCAAAAGGTTAAAGGTCAACTTCACTGTGACATCATAGTGTTCTGCAAAAACAGTTTTCTGGCCCATTATTCAACACCGTAACTCAGGAACAGAAGGGCAGATTGAGACCATATTTCACATTTGGTCACATCTGTGCTGCTGGGTTTTATTTGTGTGACGGTGAAGCAGCAACATCCATATTTCAAGCATTGTCTACTGTCATGGCAACAACTTTCTGTTCGGTCAGAACCAGCTTTAATGGCCAGGCATGTGAGCATGTGCAAGGACTCCGACTCTCTTTTTGTTTCTCTCAATGAACCCACACACTAATAGATATAAAGTAGAACAACAAAAAAAGATTAACAAAGACAAGTCAAATCAACTCTATTTATGTATAACACATCATAAATTTGCTCCAAGGGGCTTCACAATCTGCACAGAAAACAACATCCTCTAACCTTAGACCCATTAGTCAGATGACGACTCCGATTAACCTCAGGTAGACAGCAGAGGAGAGATCCCTCTGCCAGTATGCACAGACATGCAAAATATGTTGCATGTGCAGAATAGACGAACAGTTTTGTACACAGTCATGGTGACAAAATTACAGATACATTTTAGATATGTATGATGAGCAAACCCAAGAGGCCGAGAGGCTGAATCTCCTGGAGAACAAAGATCCAGATCCAAACATCTGCAGTGAGGCACCGACAGCTGGGAGAGAGGAAAGCCAGGACGGCCAGAAAAGAATGAACACAGAGGGAGAGAGAGAGACAAGGACAACATGCACAAAAGGGAGGTAGAGAGAGCAAAGAGGAGAGGCAGAAATGATTGTACTCCTTCAAAGTCTTCACACACTTGGATATAAACTGCAACTTAACTGGTTGGTGGTCATTGTGATTTTGTCTTTAACTAATTCTCTTGTGAGGATTTAATTTCACATTGATAGACAAAAGCTTCTGTTCTCTGTTTCTGTTATTTTAATTTAATAAATTACATATTTTTGTGTTGAATTCTTTTTTTCTGATGCTTAGTTGTCAGTTGTCCTAAAGCATCACTGTTAAAGAGCTTAACTATGTCTAAATCTGCTTGCTATATGTATGTCTCTCAAGTACTGTAATATAAAAAGTTTCTTCTTGGCTATCTGTGTATGCATGTGTGTAATAGAGTTGATGTTGAATGCCCTTGTTAATGGCATATGTGAGAATCCTCAAAGATGCCCCATCAATGTGTATAGTGCATGGACTTGGTTGTAGAAACCTGAAAAGGTTATCAATTATCAGGGTGATACCCTGTCATAGATCATAGGTTTAATTCCTGTTGTTAGTTGCTAACATTTATGTGTGTGTTTGAGGTACACTTATGTACCTCAAAAACTTCTTGGCCCGTACGGGGGTCGAACCCGCGACCTTGGCGTTATTAGCACCACGCTCTAACCAACTGAGCTAACCGGCCATGAGCTGTGTGCACTCCTGCCCTTTTTTTTTTTTTTTTTCTTTTTTTCTCAGACATCATTATTCAAATTATATTAATCAAGAGAGTTTGGTTAAACTTGCTCCTAGACCATTTTCTCTAAACCTCAGTTTGCTTCATTCATGGTTGTGACCACATTTAAGGAATTTCACACCAAATTACTTTGCTATTGCTAGACTTAGTAGTATTTAGATTTACTGCAATGCATTGATTTTTTTAAAAATATGATTATAGACTAAGATTTTTCATCTGCAAAGTAACAAGCCCCCACAGCTAATGAAATTGGGCGAATGGCACAATATTACCATGAGAAATCTTGTGGAGTGAAAGTACACAGGAGCATAAATGTTTTATATTCAAGCGGAATAGTACTACAGAGTGACTTATGTACCTTAAAAAGCCTCTTGGCCCGTACGGGGATCGAACCCGCGACCTTGGCGTTATTAGCACCACGCTCTAACCAACTGAGCTAACCGGCCATGAGCAGTGCTACGTCCCGCCCTTTTTTTTGCGATGTTGGAGAATAGGATGTACAACGATGTAGAGTTGGAATAATGTTGTTCCACAGGACTTGGTTTAGTCGGGTGACCCCTCATAGCTGGTTCTGAGACCATTTTATCTAAACCCTCTTCATTCTTGTTTCATGCATGGGCGGGTGTGACCATTTTTAAGGAAACTTACAGCGAATTACTCTGCCATTGCTAGACTTATTCATATTTTAACTTACCGCTATGCATTTATTTGTTTTTTTTAATATGATTGTACGCTTTAGAATTTGGGAAATGTAGTGGAGTAAAAGTATACAGTTGCAAACATTTTCATTTCAAACAATCTGAAGTTTTTATCCAGGTTGTATCGCATTTGAGGACTAAAGGTGCTGAACATTTTAGTTTATTATTGACTACGGTGCTTATGACACTCCACCACGGTGCATCTGTTTCACTTCGAGTGACACTTTATTACTTTATCAGTGTATGGAAACCAACAGACGTTTGTCTTCTGTTATTGCGTTAGTATTTGCGACGGTACTAAGACATTCGTGTCACTCAAAACTATATTGGCCCGTACGGGGATCGAACCCGCGACCTTGGCGTTATTAGCACCACGCTCTAACCAACTGAGCTAACCGGCCACAGATGCGTGGAGGCTAGCGTGCCGAACCAGCGTCTGGATAGTGATGATGTGACTTCATGTAACGTTTGAGGAACTTGCGTGTTGTAAGTTGTTGTCCAGTTAAAAGAGGCAGAAAAGACTCGAAGGAAGGAAGTCCCAGTCCTCAATTAATGTAGGCTGTAGGCACTGAAATATTTCTAATGCTTTAGGTGTAAAACAAACCTTGATATCTTGCACAAAAACAAGTCCAAGTCAAATATAAAACACTGAATCACCTCAGTAGTGTTACAAACAGAAATCACTCAGCTCATTATGAGCTAGAAAACGTGCAGCTGCTGGAGGCCCTGCTCACCTCCACAGGTGTTTTGAGTTTACTGGCTGATTAGATGTCTGCTCAGGTTGAAAGCGGCAGCTATGGTGGAGACAGGCCCTTTCCACTGCACATGTTTTCATGGCATCCGGCAGCATGTGCACAGGTGTGATTAATAACCTTAATTATGCCCACGCTCCATTAGCAATTCCAGGGCCCAGGTATTATTCATGCTCTCTCACATCAATGGCTGACAGTGACACCTACTGCATCAGAGCCATCATTTATGCACGTCTTAACACCTGTTCTTGCTGTGGTAGCCATCACATTGAAAAGAATACTATAACATAAGGTCACAGCACTACATGCACCTGTACACAGGTAAAAATTAATGATTCTTTAATTACAATAGGAATAAAATTCTGAAAAAGAAAAAGTCCAACACTATGACAGACATACATACTTTAACAAACACACACATGCACATAATTCTATACAGTAAACTATAATGTCCTCTCTAGGCTTTGACTGGATCGTGTTCTCATTATATGAATCTTATAATAATGAAAAATTGCTCTTGTTATATTAAGATCATTCCATTTTCTTGTCTGCAGGTCCCAGAGAGGTTTATGGAGGTCTCAGAAGTGGCTCTGAGGGAGTTTTACTCAGCCATTTGGACTGGAAGAGACAGCGACCCCTGCTGGAAGAAAGGGATATATAAAATTATCTGTAAGCTCGACAGTCCTGTGCCAGACGCCTTCAGACTGCCTGGTTGTCCCGTCGGCTGATGAAACCACCTTTATCTGGTACATGTATCCAAATGCACAAATGCATGCGTGAAAACACAAGCTTACTGAAAGTAGGGGATTTTGTTAAAGCATCCATAAACTGTACAATTCCACACTGTGAGAAACAGAAATACATTCAATTCCACAATTCATTCATAATTCATTCATTTGGGGGGGAAAAGAAATTGACCATTTAAGATAGTAAAAGGATTTTGCTTGATATAGTGTGCAGGGAAAGACACATACATGCTTCAATTGACAGCCAGGCTGAAGGGTCAACAGTAGACTGACACACTCAGTGCTGTGATAAGAGTCTTGTGACTGCACTTATCGAGGAACGTGACCATACCATTGAATGAAAATGGACAGATCCTTCTCCAGTGAGCTGGCTTGTGAAATCACAGAGCTGCTGCACAGGTTTGATAAAACTGTCGTGAAAATAAGAGTTGCCTCAGCCGCAGAATTGACTGAATTATGCATAGTTGCTGTGTGTGTTGTGTGACTATGAGATGGCTGCTGTTTCAGATGTGTTGTTAAAATCTGTGAGTTTCACGCTCTGGCTACATGTCATTCATTCACATGAAAGTATAATATGCATTCCCTGGCAGCCTCTTGTAAATTCAGTTCACAAGAAGATGCCATTCTATGCATCCCCTCAGTTCCCAAATGTGCTGCTGACAGCTGTTTGCCAAGCATGAGCAATGCACAAATACATGTTTCAAATACTTTCAGACAAGAGGGTAGAGTCCACAACCTCCTCAGATTAGGTGCCCCCTCACTGTGAGCAGTGCCCCGCCTCTGAAAATTAAGAGAAAGCAGAAATCCTGCAGCGTAATCATGAGCAATCTTGCACAAACAGCACCCAGCTATCACACCCGAACATTTCACCGCTGCTCTCCCTCAGGGGTGTTCACAGTTTTACATTAGAGACTTCTCAAAGCATCACATATGATTGTTGTTTGCTTGAAATGAGCTGCTGTTGTTGCCTTGTGCGTGGGCTTCTCTGGAGTATCAGAAGTTTTTTTTTTTTTTTCAGTGTGCCCCACAGCTTTTCCATTTTAGATACAGATATTTTTCCATGGCTGTGAGGATGCTTTCCTTATTTTTTTTTTTCCATGTTTGCTCCCACAACACAAGGCTGTCATGTTTGCATTCATCTGAAGTTGGTCTTTGTATCCACAAGACAAATCAGGCTGGAAAATCGTCAAAGAAAACACGAGGACCAATTGTAATTACTGTAATGTCACATACTATCTTGGAACTGTTTGGTTAATTGTAAGATTTAAAAAAAAAAGAAGTTGCCCTTGTTTTAGAGAACTATCAGGGCTATGTTTTCAATCAGTGCATTTCTTTTGCTTGTATATCCATCTCTTTGTTCAATATTAAATTATTATACAGCTTTTGTACATGATGGCACAGTGTAATCAAAATGTAATTAAAATTCTGCCAAGAGGGACAATATATTGAATTTAAAATAGTAAAATTAATGTTTTGTTGTTTCCTTGATGTGCTCCTATTGTTGAAATACTCTCCTCTGTTTTTGTATTCCTTTAATGTGATGCTAAGCTAAGTAGGCCAGTTGCACAATTAGTATATATGAACATTTGTTCCTCAAAGCTATTACAGAAGCATTCACTCTGTCGACTGTGCATCATGACTTTTATCTCGAAGGAGCTTCTGTTCATGAAAATGTTTGGTTGACTGCTCCAAATAAAGGCCCCCCCGCTGGCTTGATCACAACTCTGCCAGACCGAGCCCATGCGTAAAGTATTTGTGACGTGTTTTCAAGTGCATGTTTCCTATATTTGCATTACATTTTGTATTGTAATCTCTTACGTTTCTCTCGTTGCTTTTATTGCTCTCTCTTTTTCTATTGTAAATACTGTGCCTCATTCAAACTTTGGTGATTTTTGATGTTGAAACTTATCAGTGCATTAAAGTGATACCAGGCTTGCGTTGTGATGTCTGGATTTACATTTTACACACACACACAAAACACACAAACTCTACGGTGTTCAGGTCCTGGTAGCCAACACTAATGCCATCATGCTTTAAGCCTTTAATCTAACAAGCCTACCACACAGAAACACACACAGACACACATTTTCACACTGACACTAATGCTTGGGTGATGGCTTAGTAAGAGGCTCAGCCCTGGACTAAGTCTAGGCACCTGAGACAGCACTACACACACACACGTACACACACACACACACACACACACACACACACACACACACACACACACACAGAGTTTTCCCCGGTATGCTAGCAAATCTAAACCACAGGAGTCTTGCAGAAAAAGCTCCTGTTTTTTGACCAACATGTTGGACAATGGGTCTTGCAGACCTGGTTAAGCCCAAACGCACGCTCCATACATTAGTCTGGCATTGTGAAAGAAGACGTTGCGCTGTTGAAAATGCTCCCTGACTTTTGGACTGTCTGTCAGCATTTGAGAATGGACCATGTCAGACTTCAGCCATTCAAAATCAACACTATATTTTTGCTGTTTTTAGCTGGTATCTATTTACAAAATCTGATCAAAGGCCTGTGGAGTACTGACTCTGAAGCTTTGAATCTTGCAGCATCACTTTGTGCTTCCCCCTCTGACAAATCAGTCATGCCTGTGGAACTGGGAATGCACCATGGCAAGAATGCTCTTCACAGTTTTCATAGATTTTCACACTTTTCCAACAATACATTCAGCTCCACTTCCATTTATTCCTCACTTCATCCATGTCCAGTAACCCCTGCTGCAAATTTCATGTTCCTAAAATAACATTTTTTTTCTACCCACCTAAGAGGTAGATTCCTGCAAGCGCCCAAAAGGTGCTTCTAAAGGCATCTACAACGGCCTGACAGAATCGACAGTTTTAATCTAAAGTTCAAGTTCTGCATTTCTGCTGGGGTTGTTTCTTCATCGTATAACAAGTCTTTTGAAAATCAAAAAACAAACCACATTAAACTATCTCCACACTGTTGTTTCATTTGTGAAATCAAATGCTATTACAAATGTGTGTTATGCAAACTTGAATGATGTAACACATCTCCAGTGGATGTGTGTGTGGATGTTAACTGAACAGATTTGAAAATTGTGTTACATATATTATAACAGCATGGTCATATGACATAGGTCACAAGATTTATTAAGCATTCTGGGAATGAAGTTCCACTTGCAGCCATCAAACACCCACCCACCCACACACACACACACACACACACACACACACACACACACACACACACACACAGGCCAGGACTAATACCAGGATGACATGCCTGTAAATCCTGAAGTAGCTCAGCCTTTGACTAAGTCTGTAGCTACCTGAATGGGCGGTAACACATAAACTACATGATGCTTATTTACCAGTTTTGCATCAACATACTGTAGTGCATAATCATGGATTATATCTCACTAAAAATTTGCGCTTACATACATAAAAAGATGATTGATCATCCGTTCTTCATCCCTTCTTGCAGCTTCCCACCACTTGTAGTTTGTCTTTCTGCGTTATCTGCTGAAATCAGTTCCTGACCCGGAGAAAATTCATCTGTATGACAACCAGTGTTGAGGTTCATCTGCCCATGAGTGTGACAAATAAACATTTTTTACGCATTTATAAGTGGCGCATATCTGGCGGGGCACAAGGGAAGCATCAGCTTTTTGAAACTTCAATCAGGAGGGAATCTGAAAGGCAACTGGACTGTAAGCGAGGGCTGAGTGACTGAGGCCGAGCAAACAGCTAAAATAACGCCGGAAATCAAACTTCCAAACTTCAGCGTGGCATTTGTTCCATTACATTAACAAGAGGCAGGTGAGTTGAGTGGATCTTAAGTGTTTCTTCTGGCTTCATTGACAGAATTTATGTATTTATTTGTTTGTTAGCATTTTTTCTGACAATGTTTAAGTCAGTCAGATTTTTTCTTACCTTTTTTGTTAATCCTATCTGTCTCCCATCTTCTCCTCTAACAGCACCTTAAGGATATTCAATTCATTTACTATAATATGGCCTTGACCGCCGTCCTTTAAAACAAACACTTAAAATACATCAACCGTATTGAATATTTTTGTCCTCGTGTGAAAGCTTAATTGGAGAACTGAAAAACAATTCGATTAAATGTACCCCTCATCTGGATTTTATTTTTGAAACCGGAAGCTTTCTACCTTACTGTGGCCGCTTGGTGCTGCTCTGCTTCCCACACAGGAGCCGGGCCGCTGGACGATGGCGTTAACGGTGCTGCTGCTGCTGGAGTTGAGTCTCTACGCCAGCTGTTTCGTCTGCGGGATTGTCACCGCCGCCTCCATCACCATCGGCCAGGTGACTTTGCCCAGAAATAAATGAACTATCCTAACTGATAAGCTTCTTCATGTTTATCCTCTTCCGGGTAGTTTCACTTTTTCAGTGCGCGTGTCTGTGCTCGGATCTTTCAAGTTCACCGAAACGAAAAGTCACCACATATTTTTTATGTCGTGCTCAGTTGTGACTCACGCTGTAGTTTGTCTCCTTTTTAGTTTATTTGCGTCTTAGAAAGAACATTACACTTGCCAAAACTTATTTCTACCTCTTTTTTTACGCTTTAATTAATTCATATTTTCTGCCTGTTACCTATCAGTAATTCTGCAAATACGACAGCAAAAAGCAGAGCGCGAGCAGCTAAAGAAAGGCACACTTTCACTTTGACTTCATGCTAGCTTTGTTGTCGCAAGTCTGACGCATTTCTTTTTATTTGCCAGTGTTGTAAATCGAAAACAGCACAGTGTTTTGAATCCAAGATTAAAACTGCGTTTCGCTTCTCAAACACACCGTGAGAGCGGCACAAAGTGCTCATTTCCGTCCACTCTGTTCAGTTAGCTGCACTGGATTTACGCAGCTAGCTTAAAACCATCATAAACGAAATATAACATTTATTTTGAACTCAAAACGTGTGAAAAATGTGCGCGTGCGCAAACGTTAACGTGCGCGCGCGAGTAATTACACGGTCATGTGTGCACCGACCGTTCTCTCATCATGTGACCAGATGGTCCTCGTGCCTAATTCTTCTCTGGCTGCTTGATAGAAGTCAGATGCTCCAGTGAAGGTGTGTTTGTGTTTGCTTGTGTGTCTCTTTTTGCTTCCATCTTGTTGTCGCACTCATAACAATGTAACAAACCGGGCAGTTAAATGTCACACAATAACAAAAATGAAACAGAAGTAAAATTCCAAGTGTCTGTCTTCCCTGCCAGGGTAACTTCGGGGGTCGGTGCATGCTATATGGACTCGTCAACTACAATGCGACAGCAGGCCTCATTGGAGTGCAGTCGTCCAGCTCCTCGTCCCTGTGTTATTTTGTGTCAGCCATATCTGTTATGGTGGCCGTGGTGTGTTTCTCGCTGTCTCTGTACTGGCTGTACAGTTTCTGCATCGACGGGGAAATCAGAAGGTAACGGCAGATGTGTTTGTGTGTGTCATCACAAGCTTGCTTTGTTGTTCGTCTCCACTCCAGAATTGCAAGTTTGTTAGTGGAACACAATGAGACAGGGTCGGGGGACGCTCAACTCAGGCAGGTTAGCTGGATGGGTTCGTTAGGTTTAACTGCAAGTTTTACACATTGAAGCTGTCTTTACAGTACAGACTGCAACTGGTGGTGAGGCAACATGGTAACGTAGTCATGTTAAATGCAGTTGTTTGACATCATTTCCTCATTTGATCAGAGGTTGAAATAACACTTGATCCTTCCATTCCTCTTTTCCATCGCTTTTTTTTTGCGACTGTTCTCACGCTTTGTGTTTATTCTGTTCTCCACAGGGAGCGCATGTGGATGAACCTGATCGTGGCCGTGTGCGGCGCCTTCCTGTTCTTCCTGCTCGTCTCGGGCTGCATGTTGAAGATCGGACGCGACACGCTCTGCAACTCGGTCACACAGGCCGTCCCCAACATCACCAGGTGGCACCAGGCGCACGCACACACATAGCTGCACACAATGCAGCCACAGGCACGGGCATGCACAGACACCTCCACACCAAACCAAAACCTCTCGCGAAGAAGTCGTGAATAAAACTAAACCAACGTTTGAAAGCCAAATGTTTTACTTCTCATTTGCTGGCTTTCTTCATGCCTTTTTTTTCTGAGTCTCTCTGTCTTCGTCTCTTTTTCACAGCCCCATTTCTCACTACTCAAAATACTGATCCTTCCAGTTCCACTCCTGTTCTGTCAGAAGTTGGTTTGCCAGCTGAAATATCTCCTCTAAGCTAATGTCAGCACCTGTTCAACAGGGTTGAAACTTGATTATCTGCTTCTATCAGCTTTCTAACATGCATTCTGTTTCTGTCTGTCAAGCTGTGAGGACGCCCAGATGAAACACTGGGTCAGTCCAATTAAAGGAGGAAGGTTCTACAACAGTCTATACAAAGCTGAGGTCAGTGCACGTCATTGAGTTTATTTAGTGTCTAGAATCACATGGGCACAACAAGCTATTTCCATAACTCTTGGCATTATGTTGACAAAGGCACCACCTTAGTCCCACATTAGGAATAGAAGATAAAGCTGAAGCAGAAAACCTCAAACATTGCTTTATATCATATATGTGTTTATCTTTTGTGTCATGATTTGACTCCTCCATGGCTCCCTCTCAGACGGCAGTGTGGGTCAACTTCTTCTTCTGGCTCATCATCGGGGTTCTGGTGATCATTCAGAAGCGTCAGAGTTCAGGCTCGAAGGTGATCGTAGGAGGGTATGGTGGGCCGGCCGGAGGGCTTTTCGGTGATCCGGGGGTGACGGCTGCAGAGACGGAGCCATTTTTCAACAGTCCTGCCAGGCCACAGTGAGGACGGGTGTCGAGGATGACTTACAAAAAAACACATACTTAAGCACAACATGATAATGTGGAGTAGATGTGGAAAAAGGGTAAATACATTCAGTGTACACGTCCAGTGAATACAAACACATTGTTTTATGCCTCCATAGTGGTGACCACTGTGGCTAGAGGCATTATGTTTTTGCATTGTCCCTCCATCAGTCCAATTCTTGTGAAGGCAACATCTCAGGAACACCTTCAGGGAATTTCTTCAAAATTGGCATAAGCATCTGCTTGAACTCCAGATTAACTCATTTTTGACTGATTTTTGTTTATCTCAATGGACTGAAACACTGACATCCAGCAGTAGTCCACCACAATATTGCTGATAATGGGCTGCAGGTGATTGTTGTTGCATCATGTAATAAAGCTGTTTATCAGTCCTCTGTACGTCTCTGTAAAAATAGTCTCTAAGTGAAGACAGCATGTTTCTCGGAAATTATTCACTTGCATGTTTCGTAAAAGCACACTAAATACCTTCCTTCAAAGCCTTCACTACAAACTGCAGCTTGACGGGTTGGCTGAGGCAGACAACCACGAGGTGGTAAATCAGGTAATAGATGATAGATGATGAGGTAATACACAAATCAAATCACAGTAATTTGTTATTAATGTTATTTGCTTTAGGATTTTGTGCCACCTAAAAGCAAAAGAAGAATTGTACCTCGACGAGGATGGGATTCGAACCCACGCGTGCAGAGCACAATGGATTAGCAGTCCATCGCCTTAACCACTCGGCCACCTCGTCTGGCGGTGTAAAAAAAAATGCGGTGGAGTCAGACAAGAATCGTGCTGAGCCTGCTGAACACTGAGCCGTATGCTTGATGATAGCGTCATTTGCCCGTTTTCCACATTTACTCACTTACCGAAGCCCTGATAAATGTCTGACTACAGGATCACATATTAATATGCGTGTTTCTGTTAGTCTTCGTTTACATAACCAAGAAACTGGGGAATGTTTATTGCAGGCATTCATTTTTCAAATTTTATCAGTGTGCTCTAACTTTGTATTTTTGGTGTAACTTGCATTTGTTTCCTATGTAAAAGACATTTGACTCATTTTACAAATGATCAACTACGTGGTCGGTAAACGGTTCAGTCAGTTCAATCTCAATATGCGAACGGAACTGCTGCTTAAAGAAACGCTTGCTGCAGGTCGAAGCAACAGAAATAACATATTATAATACGTCATGTTTGAAGTAGTTCAAATGGGAAATAACATATTATAATACGTCATGTTAGAAGTAGTTCAAATGGGTCTTTAACTTTAATGTGTGATATATGTGCAGGTTTACTCCCAGGTGCTTCGCAGATACTTCAGTCTGATCCTGTCTCTGTGCTCAGGAGTAACCATACCTGTAAAGGGTGTATGCTAAGATATCAGCCACTTGCTTTGTAGTGACGCTACTTGACACGTGGTGCTACTTTTTAAACCAATAAACCAAAGAGTTGAAACACAATGACCCACGTGTGTTTTCTGCTGCTGTGTATCAAACGGGATGGGAGACACAGGAGCAGATATGTTGAACTGTGTCTCCCTCTGCTGGTTGATAGTGAGCAAAGGCTCACGTGTACCAGAGCTGCATTTGAAATGTTTAATGTGTTAAATGTAGTTTATTCTTGTGTCACTTCACTGTCATTGAATGATTACAAAGGTGACATTTTCATAAGGGTTGTCATAATTGTATTGTAGTACTGAAGTGATGTAATGAGTCAGCACCCTATAAACTTAACTTGTCTCTTGTGTAACCTCACAAGTAGTACAACAAGAGTAGCATCCAACCAGTTTTACCACACCTGGTAAGATCTGTTAACATCAGCAATGCATTGATATTGTTACTCAAAATACCCATAAAATATACATTTACAGGTCTATCTGAAAAAATAAATACAGAAAATAAATACAGAAAAATAACACATACTGTTGCTGCATAGCCTTAAATGTACATTATTTGGCCATCAGACACAGGATTTCTCTAGATTATATCACCAGCAGTGACCTGACAGATCAAAACAGACAGAATGAGCCTGTGATTACAACATTTTCTCTTTCCTTAATGGTCTAATCTCTGGATTACCTGACCTTCCTTGAGCCCTGAGAAAGAGAGAGAGAGAGAGAGAGAGAGCGAGAGAGAGAACAGACAGGACTGAAAAGAGGGAGACGGATGGGGACAGGTAACGCAGAGAAATAAAAGAAGACAGGGAGGACAGACTGGCATTTTGAAGGTTCTGTAATACAGACACAGGAAGTCTGCAAGAGCGAGCACTCTGGAGAACATCAATCTTCAACTTGAGTCTCAGAAGACGACCACAAGGCTTGTGATAAATCTGACCCTGACCTCCACGGTAAGTCACTTTCCTGTGCCATTTAGCTGCTACACTGGGCTGCTGATTAGAAAAATAAACTTCAATACCATGTCTGAGAGAGAAAAATCAGAGTAGAGCGGCAAAATGACAGCGAGAGACTGATGGTAGGACGTGGCTAAAAGAGAAACACGGGGAAGAGCAGTGGACACTGTAGACTGAGCTAAGCCATGATAAGCCTCTTTAAGCTACTTCGCTCTCCACAGATCAAATGTTCTGTTTTAAACCTGTTGATCTGTGCCGGGCGTCCGACTGCCAGTTATTGATTCACTTTATCTGATTTTTTTGGCAGCACAGCTCTAATTTATTGCCAAATCAGATGAAATCTATAGAGAACAGACCAGAGGCCTTAAATCTGAAAACTGAACCAAAGAGAGCCTTTTGACTGGACAGACATATTTGAAGTCTGATTTCAAGCAATTGACTGCTTGAGTTCTGACCTTTGACCTCCATCCATCCCTCTGCCTCTGTCCCAGAACATGTCTGAAAGCCAGTGTGAATCAGTGGCAGTGAGTGTGGAGTCCCTCCTGAATGATGCCAAAAGGATGCAGATGCAGTGCCGTGAGCGCAGCGAGCAGCTCTCCATGGCCGCCACACAGCTGAGGGTGGAGTCGGCCGCCCTGAGGGAGCAGTGCGAGGCCTCGCAGCTCGACATGGCGCGAATCCGCCGGCAGCTGGAGGAGCTGATGGATACCAAAGCCGCGTTCGAAGCCAGGGAGAGGCAGGCTCGTAAACTCAGCAAGCAGCTGTGAGGAGAGCTCGATTGGCACATGGGAGAACGGAGGAAAGTGGGGGTTAAGGAGGTGGAGGACAAGAGAAAGAGCAAAGAAATAAGATGCGTTGGTGTCAACCTGAGCTGTAGTTTAGAACAGGATATTGTTGAGGATAGCCAGCCTGAACATTTTTCTGAATGAAAAAAGTAAAAAAACTAAACTGTATCAGACCTACAGCTCTGTCTCTTTCCTCTTTGCTTTTGTTACCATGTGTAATCCCTCTCCTGTTTCTCACTTTTCATGTCAAACACTGTCCAAACACACCCTTGTCTCATGTTATTCTCGAGCCTGTCTCCACCTGATCGTTTAGTTTGATGTGCACACTTTCAAAATAATAAGGTTAATAAGGGTTAATAAGGATCCACTGAGCATACCACCAATGCAGTATGATTCATTACTAATGAAGTGCACTCACTTTTATCTTATTTACAAAGCTTTAACTCCTTTTTAAATTAAAGTTTAGGACCATTCTTCATACAGCCATTTCTGAGAGGTTTTATGCACACTGACCCCATGATTTGAGTGTGAAAAACTGGGTGAGCAGCACCTTCAAGGTGATGCAGAGGGATGCGCTGGGTAAGGTGGACACACACGCAGCCGCACTGGTCATAAAACTACAGCTGTTCATCCAAGAAGTCAACAAAGCCATTGAGGGTAAGTGGTTAAAGTAAACTGTTTGGAGGACGTCTTCTTTCGGGTAAACACAGAGCCTGTGTTTTTGTTGTTTATGAGGTACACCTTGATAAATCCTGCAGCTGTGCAATAATTCCTGGCTATTGCACGGCTGCTTTGTGTTCATTATAGTGAGAGTTGTTTATAATGTTCTGTCCACCCTATTTGTGTCAGAGAGGGTACACTTAAATATGATAAACAACTCTTAGTATAATGCAAAATCAACAGCAACATGAACAGCCTCCGAAATGGCCATAAAGTTGAAACAACTCGTACTAATGCAGCCTGTGTGAGAAAAGCTGTGCACTGTCTCAGCACCTAGAACAACACCAGTAACCTCACTTGTGCAGCCAGTGTGGGAAGTCCTCCTGTGGAGCTGAGCGTCTCACAAAGCACTGAGGCCAACAAAGGCCACATCTCTGGAGTCACATCAGCAGCATTAACCAGTGTAGGAGAAGCTTGGCTTTGCAGGCACAGTTGATATCCCACCAGTGTGTTCGCAGGGAAACCATACAAATGTGATGAGTGTGGGAAACATTGGTGCTGCAGAGAACGATACCAGTCCACAAAAAATAAGCCTGAAATGACTATCCAAGACATACCCAAAGTAAACTGATAGCTGTTCTTGAACCAACTGTAGTACATATATGGTTTTGGCCTATTCTGAAAGGTAACACTCAGTGCTACTGGCATTGAATAGCAGTTTAAACACACTAAAGTAGAGGAGTAGGTTTTTGTTTTTATTGCAAATAGATGCTTGCAGATGACTCTATCTGAGATTTATTGGTTGGAAAACACAATGGGACCACAGCACGAAGCCTTACCCTAGACTAGGCATCCTCCAAAAAAGCCAATGTATTATAATTAACTACATACATATATTTCTATTCATAAAATCTAAATTTCAGAAATCTATATTCATATTTAAGGCATCTGTACCTATGGTTTGGCTATACATCTTTATGTTGAGGAGATTTCAATATTCATCCCTTCAAATTCTGTGTTTTGTATAAATCCCTTTGTGTTAAATTTGAGGTGAGTTGTAAATGATCCACTGAAGTGGCCTAGCAGCATGTTCAGAATTTCATTGGCTACTCAAAGTGTCAGTCATCTGCAAAGTCAGTTGCGATTGGCTCGATTGTCACACCCACATTATGAGTGGCCAGGTCATTTCAAACCTGAGTAAGTGGAAGAAACCAGGAGACAAACAGAAGAGCAGCGCATTGCCGGCTAGTTTAAAAGGAGAAAACTTTTTTTTCTTTCTATGAATTATTTTCTTGTTTTGGACTAAATATTTTTACTGTTGTGGGTCGTCTGGACCTTTTTCGATGTTACCAGACCGTTTTGTCCGAGAGTTATGGATCTGTGGATCACGGAGAGACGAAATGGGTGAGTTGCCTCAATTTTAAAAACGGATGTTTGTCTGCTGCGAGTCCGCGTGCGGACCGTTGGAACTGTCTTGGCTGTCCTGGTTGACGTTAGCTTAGCATTTTTATTAGCATTAGCCAACACTCAGCCACTGCCTGCATCTGAAATTCATTACCAACAAGCTATTTAGTGTTAAAACAGTATGTGAGACCTTTTAGTATGTCTGAAACCTTAGTATGAAACAAGCAGTATTTACATTGCATACTATTTACAAGGAAATATTAACATTACAATGTGCCAACACTGATAGTGACGACAACATCACTGCTTCCTCTTACTCACACACACACACACACACACACACACACACACACACACACACACACACACACACAGAATTACATTTTAGTTAAGGGAAAGGTACACACATAAAAGGAACAAACAAAACCTTGTGTCACAAAAGATTAAAATTTTAATCACCATTATAAATCATTCTATAAATACATGGTTGTCATATCATTAAGAACTTATTTTAAATAGCAATAGATAACAAACAAGCAGTAAGGTGGTTGGTTGCTGGGGTCAAAGCGAGGGTTGGGTCGGTTTCTCGTTTGGCCAGTCCGGTCTGGTGTACAAACTTATGGTGTGACTTTATGTGAACCCACTCACCGTCAGACATTCGGGCAAATTAAAAAAGGAGCCTACATCAGCAACCTGTGCCAGCGGCTTTAAATCCAACTTGTGTTGCATTAGTAATGAGCAATGTGATCACGTGATTAACACAATGTTTGTTTTACCTACTTTATGTACACTCGTTTCAACTCAGTGTAAGAGACTTTATTGCATTTTGCTATCATATGAAATCATTATTCAGTAACCCAGAATATGATTTTGGTGTCTTTTGACGACTGGAAATCATTTAATAGCCTCACATGTGACTGAATGGAAATGTGTTTCTTGCTGACTGACACTCTCATATTTTCTCTGGCATTAATTGCATCCATAACAAAAGTGAATGGTGGGAATAACAGATCACATGGCTGCAAGATGGCAGACCAGAACGGGCTCTGATCAATCGAGGAGCGAGGAAATACCTAATAAGACACCTCGGATGTACCCATTGTGTCACTCAGTGGTCCTGCTTGTGCTGCCCTTATGCACTCATTCATGGGCTGTCATTATGTTCAACTCAAGAGCAGATGAGTCCTGTGCGATGCCTAGTGGTAAACTTTAGCATTACCGGTCCGGTCTTTGGCTTAATATCAACCTGGTTTGAATGGTTTTACATCGGCCCAACCCTAATCAAAGGAGACAACACTGGAACTGTTAGTAGAAGTAGCTGGGAATGTGTGTGTGTTAATTTTGGTTCCTTTGCCGCTGGTCTTCAAAAAGATGCTCCTATTATCACCGCTCTGAAAAACAAAATGAGAATGGCTTACAGATAAACTCCGTCAGTCGGTGTTTGTATGTATGCAGATGGCTAGACTGGCAGACTTACTTTCAACTTTCTTTTTTAGTGGTGACAGTGCTGCCTTTGCCTGAAAACACACAGAGATCAACATATACAGTATCTGTAACCAAGATGCATTTAGGTGCTTCATTTGTTGGGGTGTATGTAGTGTTTTTACCTTCTTGATAGCAGTCCAGTCTTCAAGGATGTCAATGTCTCTCAACATGTAGACGATGAAAGGCCCTGCGAGACACAGAGGATGTTAAATTATCTGTCAGTCACAGCCTGAGCAAGAGGCACATTAGCTTTGACGTACTGTTCGAGTGAGGGATAAGTTTTACCTGAAACCAGAGCTACTTTCTTTCTCCTCTCTGACCGTCCCAGCAGGTTCTTTCTCTTACACTTCTTGCCCCTCATCTCATCACTCCACTCTGGAATGAGAAATTCATTGTTTACATGCAAAGTCAGCTGTCAATGTCTGACTACATGCTATGCTATATGTAGTGTGTATTATATTATGCAACGCCAGATTTAGTTTTCACAAGGAAATCAGCTGTACCTGAGGTGAGGTCGATATTCTGTCTGTCCTCCTCTAGTCTTCTGATCTTTTCCAGCAGCTCTGTCTTCATGGCATCAAACAACAGCGTCTGCTCACTCTGTAACACACATACATGTGCATAGCTTTAGTTTTCTAGCCATTTTCTTCAGGAACATTGGCCTAAGTGTGTGAGTGTCTGTGGACAGTACATGGCATATACTGTGTGTGTGTGTGTGTGTGTGTGTGTGTGTGTGTGTGTGTGTGTGTGTGTGTGTGTGTGTGTGTGTGTGTGTGTGTGTGTGTGTTACCTCCAGGTGCTGCCTTGCTCCTTGTAGTTCACACTCGTGCTTGTGTTTGATCACCTGCAGACACAGCTCTCTGTACACTCCTGTACACAGAGAGGATGTTAAAGACAGATGAATGCTCCTTTCCCTGCACTACCATTATGTGATTATCAGGTGGTTCATCAAGATAAGCAGGCTGTGGCACCCTTTCTCCAGTTGCAAAGCCATGACAGGAGAAGGGGGCGTAACATGTTGTAATTAAAATAAATCAGAGCAAAGACAGACAGACAGAGATGAATGTTTGTTTATCGGCTCCACCCACTGGCCAAAAGTTGTATCACACTAATATAGACTTGAGAAAACGCACATCTTAAGACAAGAGGTCTGCTTATGTCTGCTGGAAAACAACAAGATAAAAATCACATGTTGGTAATTGTACCACATCCTGCTTAATTTTTCAGATATGTTTAGGGTACAGTCTGCAGGGCGTAGGGCAAATTACCCACCAAAATCACATTATTAACTTTAAATTTGAACGTCATGCCACTGTGATCTGTGACTTATAATGTCTGCCATGAGAGAAAAGCGTAAAGCTGGTAAAAATCCGAACTCCTCATCTTCCTTTTACCTACCGGCCACTTGTGTTCGTATCTGCATGCTGCTCTGTAGTGCAGCCAGTGGTTCTCTGTATTCGCCAGCCTTTCCTGTCAGCACCTCGTCCAGCTTCACTTTCACCTGGTTCAGCCGCTCCCGAAACAACCTGCGATCACACAGTGAAGTCAGTCCTCTCCTTCGTCTTTTCTTCCACTCCTCATACGACTGAGATGATTTCCGATCACACCAGTGGGACATGGTTCCCTCCTGTTTCGACTTACTTCTCCTTGAGCTCGTGAAACTGTTTTTCTAGATCCTGCATCTCATCGAGGCATTCTCCTCTCCTCCGCTCACAGTCTTCATCATCCATCTCTTCACAGATGACAGACAGAAGATGGTGAAGACACAATATCGCCACCTCTCCTTGCATACAAGTCAAGCAACAGAGCAGTTAGAGTTTACCTGAACTCTCCTCTTCTTCTTCCTCCTCCTCCTCTTCCTCACTCTCGTCCAAGTCGCTGTCCCTCTCTTCCATGCTCTCCTCCATCGTCTCCTCTCCTCCTCTCTCGTTCTCTCTTGGCTGCTCCACCTCTCCGTTGGCCTCAGGGAGTTGGGACTCTCCTTCTGCCTCCATCTCCTCCTCCGGCTCCCTCACAGGGGGTTGGGCAGGCATGGCTGGCTGAGAAACAAATCAAACTCTTGTCCTTTTCTTGTTGAGTTGTTTCATCGATGAGCATTTATTAAGTACAAGCGTACCAATATGTGTTCATTTTCAGCACATTATTGTGTGTTTGCTGAATAATGGCGAGTCCCCTTTTTGTCTAAATGTGTTTACTACTGCCATGTGTCTACATCCTCATTAAGTAAGATGGCTTTATAGCATTTATTATTTTATTTTGTTTTTATTTCAAGAGTCCTCCAAACTATTTTAGAGTAAAAAAGCGGCACATTTACTCATCTTTTAAACACACTTTGAGCATATAGTTTTATATTTGTTGTTTTATTTTACATTTCCACACTTCCTGGCACTGCGCTGATTTAGTCTTGCTAATTTTACACAATATGGGTGATACTGATGAATGACAACACTGTAGCTGCAATAACAGTAAGTCACAAAACAGAACACAGGAAGAAGACCGAGAGATAAAAGATACTATTTTGATGGCAAAGCAGAAATTTGTCCGTGGTTTGATTGAGAGTGTAGCTCACTGTGCAGATACAAAGGAATTTGAATAGGGTAGCAGAGGGAAGCCCGCGGGACGTCGAGCTACCGTATGGCTTCCGCATCTCTGTCAAGCCAGCTAGAAAAACGCAGCACAACACCGGAAATTACCCGTTTTTTCTCTACGAAAAGCAAAAAAATTATACGCGCAAAACAAAATAATTCCCCTCACACCGCGTTAGAAACATTTTCAAGAAAATATTACTAACATATTACAACCTGCTTTCCCCCCAGCGTTTGGCTACATCCATTAACAGAGCTTTGTTTTGGTACCTTACCGAACGTCCTGTTTCAACTCGGCTAACTTGACCACTAGTAGCTTCTGTGATGTCATACAGTAAGATGGGAAACGTTACGAGCCCGACGGCGGTATTTAGACAAAAATAAACACACGAACTGAGTCCGAAGCCTGTTATACTGTCAGTCTATTTACTTAAAACCCCAAATAAATTAACCGACCCTCGTAATTGCATATCATGTCAAATTAGCGGCAAATACACCACAGTGAAGTCAAGTGCAACACTAGCTAACAATTGAAACCGCACAGCGAGGGAATGACTGCCTGCTCATCACAAAGTCACATTACTCAATCTATTCCGTTGACACATATTGTCACTAAACGTATCAAGTGTTTCAAAGCAAACGATACACCGGCGTTTATATGTCATTAAGCACACTAAAGCATCGCCAGAGTAGCTTTCACACTGACCCTGTCTCTCAACTGCACACGGATTAACAAGTAACGTTACTCGTCCATGCAGGCGGACGATGCTGTGTGTAAACAGATAACAAGCCGACGACCGGAAGAGCCTGCTCACCGTCTCCCTCCGCTCGCCTGTAGAAAGTGTAATTTGTTAGATTTCCATTATTAAAAAGTACTTCCTCTTCACTTCTGCCTTCAGTTCGACACTTTGCCGGACTCTACAACCCGTAAATCCAGCCAATCAGCGCCAAATCCTACCGTCGGGGTGACCAATAGGACCGACCGTCCCCTATCATCGCTTGTCCAATCACGATGCTCAAGCGGAGTTAGTAAACCAATCACAATCCAGTTTACAGCTAGAAACCATCAGAATTAAGCGAGGGGCTGGATTTAATACAAATACCGCGCATCTCCATTTTTCAATGGCATTATAATAGGTGAAATTACACATGCACTACAATGAATACAGTGATTACAGACGATAATAACTACAAAATAATTGAAAACTAGAACATAACGAACTTATATAAAGTAACACATTTTAAATTATTCTTACATTGAAAATCTTGTACAATGACTTTGGCAATATTGTACGCCCACTTGATTACAATACCAATGCCGATGAAGCAATTTTGAATTTGAATTTCTAAAAGACAGTGTCGTTGTGATATATACATTATAAACCAAACACCAACACAAGGATCCAATTTTATCCATTGAGTCCACCTGAGAAATAGTTATTCTAGGATTCAGAGATATCAGCACAATACCATGCCATTGTTCTGCCGATGTTCAGCATCACTCTGGGTTCACATTAACCTCTTTGCGATTAGCCTACAACACAATGTAAGTCACAAAGTGCAGACCCACTCTTGCTTGTACTAGGTTATAAATGCAGTGTTATACGGCAATAAACCAGAAGATGGCAGCAGACGTAACGCAAACTGTCTGCAGAGCCATGCAAACTATAATGGTGGAATTCATATCATTTGGACAATAAGCCTTTTTCATGGCAGACATTTTGGCATTATTGCAGGAAAGCTACAGGTGGAGCTAATAACATCAATCATTCTTCTTATTGTGTATGATGGTCACTGACATGGCTTACAGGGACACTTAATGGAACTCATCCATCCTTAATATTATTAATTACACTTGTGCTTTATCTGCTATGACAAGTCAACATGATCTATAACTTGCACACTAATAAATATAAAATTTAAAAAGGACGTTTTGTTGAACTACATTAAAGCTAACAAACAGCTACATAATAATCTTTTAAGGGTCTTCTCAAGCAGAGAACTAACAAACCCAATAAACAAAGAAACAATATGTACATTTCACATGTTTTTATTAAAGTTGCATAAAAGTGTAACAAAATTGGGCAAAATCAAGACCTGTTGTTGATATTGCTACATTTGTTTGTTGGTTTGATCTAATCATTGTCCAAAAACACTTCCGCTCCTCCAATTCTCATGATTTAGCTCTTGTAATTAACCTCAATCATAATAATCAGTATATATATTTTCTTTTTTGCAATTTTCCCCAACAGTAAAAAAACAGACTTCTCAATAACAGTCTAAGAAGGTATAATCCAAACCTGGATTTAGAAATGAAAATCCACTCAAATTCAGCTACTAATTGAGCTTGCCTCCAATCCGACCAACCAGAACGTCTCCAAAAAATGCAGCTCGTGCTCGATTTGGAAACCACACAAGGAAGGCAAAAGCAATCGCACCAAAATGTATCTGAATGGATTTTTGTTCAACTACATGTTAATCCAAGGCCTGGCAACAAGAAGTGTCATGGTCACAATAAAAACAGAGCAGTATTCAAATGGTGAATGTAAAGAACATTGTCTTATCTAAATAAAATCACTGTATCAAGGCCTAAGTATTAAACACTCACTTCTAAAAAAAAAAAAAAAATAAAGAAAAAAAATAAACAGAATCTCATTGTTTTTCATTGTTTCTCAAAAAAAGGGAAAAGAAACCAAGCAACAGAAGATCCAAGATTCTCCACATGCCGCAGTTCTGCTCAGCAACGCATGTTTTTAGCAGTTTGCGTTACCTTTTAAAAAAATGAATGTCTCCCGTTTATTTGGTTTGTGTAACATAAATAATACCTAAGGCAACATCTGTTTTTTAAAAAACAAGGAAAGGAAACTGAAGAGAGGAGAGAGGGGAGGGTGGACAGAAGGATGAAAATGGGAGGGAGGAGGAGGAGGAGGAGGAGGAAGGGAGGGGATGCCAGGGAGAAATGACAGAGCAGCAAGATGAAAATGGGCCAGTGCATGTGTGTGCGTGCGTGCGTGCGTGTGTGTGTGTGTGTGTGTTGGCGCTGAGAGAGAAAGAGACAGACAGTGGAGGTCTGCTGTCACCGCAGGTGTCAGCAATTGGCCACAGGAATTACAGCAAAACGCTACCACTTCTCCAATTGGCCGATGAGCTTCGGTCTCTCATCTGATTGGCTCAGGATCAGAAACAGATGGCTTATTCTTGGAGATGATTGGCAGCTGCAGCGGGGAAACACAGATCTTGTGACAGCTACAGACCTGTCTTCCTCTCTCTCTCCCTTTCTCTGTCTGTGTGTGTGCGTGTGCGCGCGCACATCTGTGTGAGAGGCAGCTGTGTTTGCTAATGTGTTTCCGTTTCCTCCGCCCCAAGGGTGGCCTGTGCGTGTGTGTGTGTGTGTGTGCGATTCAGAGAAAACAGAAGAAAGGGTGAATGCATTTAGACAGCTTCAATGTAAGACAGTGGCTTCCCTCCCTCCATCCCTCCCATTAGGACATCTCATCGGTGGGTCTACTGTCAGGCAGAGGACAGTACAAAGTCTCTACACCAAAATGGCCATTTTCAGAGTTTCCCTGTAGGTGTGACAGCTCTGAACTGACATGGTGGACTAAATAATTTCAACGATAAAAACAGACAGTAAGAAAGAAACAGAGAGAGGGAGATTTGAAAAATCAAAACAAAAAAAAAAACAAGGCAGCTTTGTTCTAGGTCCCCCTGTCGGACTGTGTGTGTGTGACAAAATGCATCCAGAAAAAAAAAAAAAAAAAAAATCCAAAACAGGAACCAGTCCTATACTAAAAATCTAATTTGTCATACAGAACAGCAGAATATACAGGCCAGAGAAACACTCCTATTATGAATGTTGCTGTACATTATGTAGCAACATACGCACGTAGCATTTAGCAACACACAGACGTACACGTGTGTGCAGGCTGGACAGCAGCGGCTTCTGAAGAGCCCCTCTTACGACTGCACCACACATTTGAGGAAAGGAAACACATACTTAGCTCTTTTTTTTTTCTTTTTTCTTTTTTCAAGAATTTCTATTCCTGCACGCCCGACCTAAGAGAACCTACTTCTACTCTAGCCTTAAGGGAAGACTTTTAGTCTAAAATGAGTAGGACCGAATGACCACCACAGCCAACCAGTGACTTTTTTTAAGGTTCCACCATTTCCAGGGATCAAATTCTCCTCTTTGTTGGACTTAAGACACACCATACATTATTCTTTGTGGTCAGAAGGTCAGATTTTCTTCCCAAATGACATAGTGCAGATTTCTCAAGAGATACACACACACACACACACACACATTAAAAAAAACCCCGACAGTCTTTAAATGCACCACTGTAGCAAATGCCTCTGATTACAGGGGGGATATGATCTGAAAAGACTGTACGGACCCCCCCGAGAAAAGTTTAAAAAACTAAAGTCAAGTGAATATTTCCGTGCCCTCAGACTGAACTAGAAAATATCAAGAGAGTCATGGTGGGTAGCTGGATCACTTACAGGTTTATACCCCTTACAATAACAAAATAAGGAATCTCATTGGTAGAGACATAAGCAATGATTAGGCCCTGCTTCAAGCTGATTGGCTGCTTCCTCCTTCTACTCTGTTCTTGGCCGTCGCAGAATCTCTCTCTTGTTCCTCTTCCCACTCTCGGCCGCTCCACTCTCAGTAATTATGGGGCTCGTCTCATCTCAGCTCCTCTTCGCTTCCTCCTCAGACAGATGGAGGGTGGTGTGAGCGAGGGTGGGAGGAGGAAGAGTTAGATGAGGAAGAGGAGTGAAGCCAAACAAAAGGGTGAAGGAGTGAAAAGGAGAGGGAAGTGTGCCTGGATTAAGACCAATGAATCGCCTGTTGTTGCTGTGGTTTCGGCCTGGATATTACGTGTTTGTTACTTTTCCTTCTTTGCTGATCATTTTTAAGAAGGAAGTCTGGCAAACAACAAGGCAAGGTCACAAAAAAGGAAAAATAAAAGCGATTTATGGGGCTGGATCCAGGCACCAAGAGCAAAAGAGATGGAAAGAAAGAAGAGGAAACAAGGTGCAGTTAGAGGATTTCAATGAAGATCTTCAATGGAGGAAAACTGACATCAAAATAAAAGGATGGAAAGCGTGGTAGGAAGACAAGAGGTGAGGGCTGAGGTGGCGGGGGAAGAGGATGAGGAGGGACGCCATCATTTCTTCTGAGGCGTGGAGAGCTTCTGCATCCCTCGGATCTTGTCAAGCAGCTCTGAGATGAAGTCCTATGGGGAGACAGGAGGGACAAAGCACATGAGGGGGATTCAGAAACAAAAAATGCACAGTGCATCAGTATGGGGGTAAAGTGTCGGGAGGGTGGAAGGATGGAAGGAAGAAGGAAACTTACTTCAGTGGGTTTAAAACAGTCGACCAGTAAGTCCTGCAAAACAATTAAGGACAGTCTGAGCATAAATTCGTCTTTTGCATCCATATGTCCTTTGCTTGCAAACTCTAAGTCTATATCTGTGTCCTACCTTGACCCTGGCCGCCCGCTCGACGTCACTGGGCATGTCCAGCAGCTCGTCCACGTCTATCTCCAGCTCTGGGATGGCCTCCTCCTATAACACACGCAACAAGAGAAAAAGAGAGGAGAGCACAGTAAGACACGCGATTCCTGATTTCCTTTAAAAAAAAAAAAAAAAAAAAGTCAAATGTCGATTGGTGGGGTAACACTGCTCATGACCATGTGAAGGTGACGGCTCAATGTGAGTGCGCACACATACACACATACACATCAGTGAATCTCTGTTCAGAGACACATGGAAAGAAACCCTCATCCTTTCTATTCTTAGTCCCTGTGTTTATGGTATGTGGTTGTCCGCAAATAGACCAGCAGGGAGAATTTCTGTCTCTGTGCATGACGTGGTACAGTGACTGATGAATGACCATGTCTGAACACTAGAGGGCGGTGCCCTTCCATTACCCCACATGTTGTACCTGACTGAGAGAAGACAGGGGAGACAAAGAGCCAGGGTAGAATACAGATATTTTCAAATCATATTTTCAAGGATGGAAAACAGAAAAAGAACTTGTTTACCTGAAACCCACACTCAATGAGACGTCCACAACTGAAGCATTGAAACAGGACAAAACTGCTGTAAATCCTTGTAGCTTCATTGTTGATACCACCCATATCAGGAACTGAAATGCTTCTGTTTATCAAAAAGTAGGTTTGTAGACAAATCTATGTCAAATTTCAGCATATGATGTGATTACAAGGATAGTTATTCGCTCTCTTGCCTGGAGTTCGATGAGAAGATTGACATCGCTGTGACGTCTCTGTGAAATGTGAGGCTTTTGCCAGCAACTGCTTAGCTTAGCTTAACAGCTAGCATGGCTAATTAAACAAATGAGACATAACAAGTTATTTTGTGAGCTTCGGAGTTGCTGGTCAGTGATTTTTGTAATTTTTTCCAGTCTTCGCGCTAAGCTAAGCTAAGCTAACCGGCTGCTGGATGAGACTTGATCAGACATAAGAAGTACTGATCTTCTCCTACTCTGACCTACAGAGTAAATAAGCATATTTCCCTAACATGTCAAACTATTGCTGTAAAACCAGATAATATCTACAACCAGTGCATTATTGAAAGCTTGCATGTAAACCACTGAAAGTCATGGTGTTGTCTTAAATGAAAACGTGCTGTTGTAAATCTCAAAAGGGTTAAATCTGCTCTGATTTTTAGACCTATACAGGAGCATTAAATATCTCCATTCAAAAGTGGCTCATAATTAAAAACCGAAATGCTGCAATAAATTCCCACTTTTAATTTCAGCAGAGCAGTTATTTTACTGCCTGATGCTGATAAGCTGATCTCTAATATGAGGTTTAAGAGCACACGCCTCTAGCTTATATATGCGCCTTATCAAATAAATAACTGTAATAACTGAGTTCACTGTAAGTTCGTCTTTGTCTCTTTCTTCCTCTTCCTCGCCACGCCTTCTCCCTTAAGCCAATCAATCCTTTTTTCATTTGAATCTGTCGCTCTATAAGAAGTGGCTTCACAGGCTCGCTCTCTTTCTCCGTTTCTCCATCTGTCTCACTCAGACACACTAGCTCAGTGTGTGCTATCAAAGCGGCTCACCACTGGCAACAACACACACGCGCTCTCGTGCAAACACTCGTTTCCCCCTCTTTCGCTGCTCAATTGCTACCCTATATTCATGTCATTCTCTAGGAATCTCTCTCTCGCTCTCGTCCTCCCCCTCGGTTAGAGTTGCCCACACCAGCTGTCTCTGCACCTGCCCAACTGCCCCCTACCCCATCTCTCACACGCGCGCACACACACACACACACACACACACACACACACACACACACACACACACACACACACACACACACACACACACACACACACACACACACACAAATGCACGGACAGACAGACAGGCACAGCATGCTGTGTGTGCACCTTTGTGTGTCACATTAACGGATGGTTGTAAAAAGTCTTCAACATCACACACACACCCTTTCTGTTCCACACACCTCACACGCACATGGATTAAAGAATTATAAAATGGGCATTAATAATAAGTCTGAGCTGGATGTGTGTGTGTGTGTGTGTGTGTGTGTGTGTGTGTGTGTGTGTGTGCGTGTGTGTGTGCGTGTGTGTGTAAGGGGTGAGGTATGAGGATTTAATTCTGAGTAGGACAGCCTGTGTGTGTGAGATAGAGACTGGAGGTGACAGAGTTACTGTCAGCAGAGTACACACACACACACACACACACACACACACACACACACACACACACACACACACACACTCACACTCACACAAACAAGATGACAAGCATGCTGTAAGCAGCAACGCAGACAAAAATGTGCAAAAATACTGACACACACACACAAAAGTTGAGAATAAGACATTGAAGCAGAAGAGGGACAAAAAGTACAAACACACACGCATCCACAAAAGCCTCTTACCAAATTTCCAAATTAAAGCTCCACAAAACGGACTCAAAGGTGTTCGTGCACCCAGACACACACATGCTGACAGTGCAGACCCATTGAAGCTGTCTGTTATTTACACACACACTGTCGCACACATATACAGGCTGTGAAGTCTGACACAAAGACTGATCTGCACAACATGTGGGCTCCATGTGCCACTACACGCAGGACAGAAAGCTAAGAGGGAAACCACGAGAAAGACAAGAAGACAAAGGAAGCAAGTGAAAGAAAAATAAGACAGACTTGTATTTTTTAATAAAAGTGATACCAGGATTTCTGTATTCTACGTTCTTCCTAACTTTGTAACCCTTTAATTTCTTCTATTAACTTGTGTCTTTGGCATGACTCACAAGGTAAATGTAAAGCACTATTAAATGGCTGTTAAATGTATCTGAAAAGTGTGAGTGATGCACACTGGCCTCCATTTTACTTTGATATGAGAGACAAAGTGTTAAATCTGCGAGGGGGGAAGGGAACGCCCAGAGGAAGGAAGGTAAGAGGTTAAGGAGCATATCGAGAAGAGGGAGCAGCTGAGTGGAGCAGACCGAAAGGGGGAGAGAGAGGGAGAGAAAAGAGAGAAAGACAGAGGCGAGGGGAGGGAGGGATGTTGAACAAGGCCGGAAGACAGGCCTCGGAGAGGAGACACAAAGAAAGCAGGCAATCACGAGGGAGGATTTCCCAAACACTCCTCCAGACTGACTTACTGAACCAGTCTGGAGTCTGGAGGGGGTTTTCACTGCTGGCTGCAGATGTGATATACACTGAGAAGTGGCTTCAAGGTATTGGCACACACTGCAGGATAGTAAGCAAAGCAGTGCTGTGTGGAACAATACACAGACTAATGTGGTTCTTCTGACCTGGGACTCGTTTCTGAAACACATCTGCAGTTTGGGTGTTTGATACATTAAAGCTAGAGTACATACGGTGTATTAGATGCATTTAAAGAAGTTTAACTGTGCAATTTGCAGTCACACGTGTGCCAGGAATAGGTAGGGAAGAGCTCTGAACCTGATCAAAACCAGTCAACAGCCCAACCACTGACCAATCAGCTCACTGGAAATGCCATTGCTCCACTGCAAGTGATGTTTCAGAGATGAAACAAAAGCATGATTTTCAGTTGAGCTGGAATCACAAGACTTAACTGCGTCTGAACCGCCAGCATCGGCCGATACACAAGCCATTTTATTGCGGTCTTTAAATTCAATTACACTCTTCCTGACAAGATCCTGAGCATGATTCACACACCACCACCACGATGAGGCTGACACAGGGAGGGCGAGAGCAACAGACAGACACACTGTCTGTCTGGAGGCTGCAGAACAGAGCAGAATCAAATGTGACAGTGTGTGCGTGTATGCAGGTCATAGTACTATTCCTCTCACAGGGTACTGTGTAGCGGCTGCAGGACTGGACAGATCAAATGCCTGATGCAGCTCCCTCACTGGAAAACATAAGCTACACACAGACAGACACACAAGTAGGTCAGTGGCCTCACATTGCAACAAAAAGGCCTATCATGGCTATTGTAAATATCTCTGCAAAGGGAAGTGATGAGCGAGAGCAATGAAGCAAAGTCGGGGTTTCTCTAGGGAAGTTTGGTCAGAGAATACATCGGAAAAAAAAAAAACTTGTCAGTAGTTTTTATGTTAGACTGACTTGATTTCACAGCACTCTAACTGACCTCAGATCTGATTAAACATCCAACATGCTGCTAGAAAAGGCTGAGGTGCACAAAATGCAATTCTAGGCCACACAGAGATGAACAACGCAGATATAAAAAGAGGGATTTGAGTGTCAAATCAGAGAAATCCTCAAGAACCACCCCGAATAGAACCATGTATGCATTGGCACATATGGACAGGGGGCTAATGAAATGACACCACGGGTCCACGTTAACTGTAATAAGATGGATACAAGCCAGGAGGGAAGCTGCATGTATAAGTAGGTCACTGAGGCCACCTACAAGGATTACACAGCAGTGATAACACACTTCATAACTGATTCCTGTGATAGCATCCTGCATGTAAGCGTGCGGGTTACAGAGAGACCATGTAGAGGACAGGAGTTCATATGTAAAGAATAACAGAGAGCCTTAGGTTCACCAAACGCTGGATGATGGTGATAAATGGCCTCTTTTGCTTTCCTCAGTAACAAACCAGGATAAAAATAGTCAGACGTCAGGATGGCCGATCGCCCATTTCGCTACAAAAACAATGTTTTGGCTGGCTTAACATGCAGGGGGAAAGAGGAAGGGGGAGGAGAAGGAAGTTGGGAGACAGAGGGAAGTGATGGCCAGAGCAGGCAGGATGGAGGAAGAGGAAGAAGTAGGAAAAGTAGGCCGCGTGGCGCTAAACAATGTCGCCATTCACTCCCAATTTCCGTGTGCGCTTGTTTTGACTGAACAAACCAGACGGCTTCATACATCACTTGCTCCCTCGCTTAAGTTCTTTCCCTTTTCGTCGAATCGACGTGGAAGTACAGATGGAGAGGGGAGGCGGACATGTGATCTGCACGTTACACGCAACAGATTTTACACCTCTACACTCTGAGCCTTTCCTGTTCATTCCTCTCTGCGCGGGGACTCTTGTGTTGGGGGCAGGCCAAGCCGCAGAGTGTTTTTACTCACTCTTTCTATGTGTGTTTGGATTACTGAGTGTGTGTTTATATGCGTCCGCCCCATTAAAACTATTACGCTCGGCTGGTTGACACAGGTACAAAATACGTGTGAACAATGACACTGACAAGTTACGCACACACAGGCAATGTAAGCACAGGCATGGCTGAGATTGTTTGACTGTTAGTGTGTTTTAGTTCCCCCAGCTGAGAGAACAAAGTGTCCACAAATTAGTTTTAGAGCTCCACATCGCGAACACCAGAGCCATCATTCAACAGCTAAAGGTTAAATCTCTGAAAACAAACCATCTGGGTGGATTTTCTGCAATACTTAATGCTCTTATTTCAACCATGAAAGAATACACAGTGTATTCCTCCATTGCTCAAGTTCAGGATAGTGGTGAGACATGCTTCTGCAAAGATTCACTGAGAAGCAGCTTTCAAAGCAGCTCACAATGACTCACAGGTGAGGTGATAAACACACCTGCCAATTCGCACGTATGCATGTGCAGGCTTGTTTATTTGATAAGCAATGATTGATTGAGCTGTATAATATATGCAATAAAGCAGGTGTTGAGCCAAGCACTTATCATGGGTTTAAACTATGGAGAGCCTTTTGTAATTCACTACATGTTCTTCCCAGAACCCAAAAGTTCTAGTTTCGTAGAAAATGTATTAAGGAAGAGAGGAAGAGAAGTGAAGGCCGTGCTGTGCAGGTAATTCTTGTCCATGGCCATGCAGATGAACATGTGTCTGTCAAAATAACAAGAACATCTTAGGAGTCAAAAGCTGGAAAGTTGCCTGAGAGCCATCTTGAGGTGATAATTCATGGCGCCCTTGTGACTGATCTGGTAATTTAGTCTACGGTCATCTGATTGACACACACACACACAGAGGGGGAGGCCAGCGTAGAAGCAGTGGAAAAATACTGTCCTCGAACGTGCTTCCTGTCATGCTCCGTCTCTTTATCTCCATGTCTCCTTTGATGCCGTCCCTCTGGTCGCCATTACCACTCTGTGCCGCTCTCGTATAAATCACCCTCGGCACGTCTGTAACAGGGCAGCTCATTGAGTTTGGGCCACCTTGCTGCAGGCATGAAATACCACTTGTGAGAGAGAGAGAGAGAGAGAGAGAGAGAGAGAGAGAGAGAGAGAGAGAGAGAGAGAGAGAGAGAGAGAGAGAGAGAGAGAGAGAGAGAGAGAGAGAGAGAGAGAGAGAGAGAGAGAGAGAGAGAGAGAGAGAGAGAGAGAGAGAGGAGAGAGAGAGAGAGAGAGAGAGAGAGAGAGAGAGAGAGAGAGAGAGAGAGAGAGAGAGAAAGAGAGAGAGAGAGAGAAAGAAGCTAAGGGACAGGGAGTCACAGAGAGGTCAACATGGGTGGAGGGATTAGGGATGCATTGTGTCAGTCATCGCCTGCTGCTTCCCATCTTCTTTCTATCTCCCCCTGTCTCATACTAGTGCTTATCAGGAATCTGCAGCCCTTTCAATAATACACACTGTTAGCTTCCCTCTTCCTCCTTTTCTTCTTCACATATGTTTGGGTCACAAAGAGTAAAATAAGGCTATTTTTTTTTTAAAAAAAGGTCTGTTCTCTTATTCTTCTTGTATGCACCCCTTAAGGGGTTAAAAGAGCAGAGCACACAGCTACTTCCTGTCTGGGCACGTGACCTTGGGAGATGGGGGGGATCCACCGAGATCTGTGGGAAGTGGTGAGGCTGAGTGCTTGTTTGAGAAGAATAAGTGTGTGTGTGTGTGTGTGTGTGTGTGTGTGTGTGTGTGTGTGTGTGTGTGTGTGTGTGTGTGTGTGTGTGTGTGTGTGTGTGTGTGTGTGTGTGTGTGTGTGTGTGTGTGTGTGTGTGTGTGTTTTAACACAGACGCTTTAAGAGGGCAGAGTTGACAGTGACATTAGCAATACTGGTGTTTGTGTGTGTGTGTATGTACAATTAATCTAAGTGGTGACTGGCTGCAGCACACACACACACAACCATAAACCACAGCAATCCATAATCAATACAATGCAATGCACTTAATCCAGTCTGGAGTGTGCATGTAGCTTCTTGTGTGTCTCTGTGTGTGTGTTACTGTGCACCTTTCATTTGTGTGTATGCTTGATCTTCATCTCTATTGCGCATCTAATCAGTTGGATGTGCTTCCTCCCAGGAAGAATATGATGTCCTGTTTTGAATCATATGAAAAACAGAGAGAAAGAGCCGCCAGCAAATCAGCTGAACTGAGCTGACCGCTTCATGGCCAGCTTACAGCCAGGAGAGCGACTAGAAAATAGAATATCATTGTTTTGTTGGCCATATCTTCTTCACCTTGCTGTGCAGCTTGCAGTAATGGTTTAAATATTCTTTCTTCCCACTGATGAAGCTAACAGTACAGATTTCCTCTGTGGAAGCAGGGACTCTTGTAGCTCCTATGTGTTGCCGTTCTATAAAAAACCCTCTTAAAACAACATGCACCCCTCATTTATCACACAGGCTCCGTACAGTATGTTTCCACTGCAGCCCTGTTGGCCTTCCCGCTATCTCACTGCAGATGAAGTGCAAATGGCTCTGTCACGTTAAGCAAAAGGAACCACAGCCTCCAGAGTCTGGCGGTAGTGATGTGGGTATTGTGCTGTGTGGGTTGCTTCAGACTTTGCATGAGAGAGCCAAACCAAACAGACTCCAAGTACACAGAATGTATCTTCACATGATGACAGGAAACATTCATCACTATAATTATAATCACTATAAACCAGCACAGTAGTTTGGCTCTTCTTACACCATAATTATGTAACAATAACAGAAATATATAGCTTTAGTACATGCTAATATAGAGTCAAGTAATATCTGGGAATGGATAGCTGAACCTAGAGCTACTGATAGACATCTATTGACCCAGATGCCCCAGAACACACACAAATACTGCTAAAAAAATCTATCCAGAGAGTTAAAATGTAGAATGTCACCCAACCTTGACCCCCCCAAAAGCTGTCCATACTCATAGCTGCTCACAGCATGGTTGAATGATTCCCACATCAGCTTGTTTGGCCTGACTGAACGGTTCAGTAGTTTCTGTGTGTTGACTGGAAATGTCTGTGCTGAAGCCTCTCTGGGGGATAACGCTCTGCTGGTCCCTCAGGGTCACAACCAGCCTGCGGAAGACTTGTACTGGCAACCGCATGGCGCTGCCATGGCTGGAGCCCTGCCGCTGTGTTGCACTGGATAATTACTACAAGTTTGCCACAGCTGCTGCTGACAGTTTCACTCACTTTGCAGTAGCTGCCTTCATCCAACTGTGAAGTAAAATCTAATGCAAAAATCTGCAAATATTGTCCATTTGTTAGTGTTTAACACAGTGTAATAGTGCTATTAGTGTGCCTGACGGGTGATCTAAGGGAAGTGGTTAGCACCAAAGAGTGATCAAAACAATAAAAACACCAAAGAAATTGAGGACCATTTCAGCAAAGTCGAGGAATGTCTTAACAATCAAATCAATCGCAACGCATTTTTGTGGGCTTGGTAAAGGCAAACGCAGTAATAACACACAGAGTATGTCAGTCAACTGAAGCTGGAAGCTGGGAAGTGACAGAAGGCCTGTGGCTGCTCACTTTTAAACTTTGCTTCCAATTTCCATGCAGCTTTTAATGATTTGCAAATGAAAGACCTGGATGGATTCAGCTTCAACCTCTCCCTCATACACACACACGCACACACACAAAGGAAATCCATCTCTCTCTTTAGCCCACTCTAATTACAAAATCTCCCATGCATCCATTTGAAATATGTGAACCGGACAGCATCTCAAGTGGCCACTTTCGCCCTCCACTCTCCACCTCATCTCGAGTCATTTCTGCAGCAGAGAACAGGGGGCAGATCTGAGGAGGGGATCATAACCCTCCACAAAGACTGCTATCGATGCACGCATGTGTGCGTGCGTGCGTGCGTGCGTGCGTGCGTGCGTGCGTGCGTGCGTGCGTGCGTGCATGCATCTTGGGAACACTGGAAAAAGTAGCCTGTGGTGTTCTCACAAATGGATTTTTTGTTTTCTTCCATCACTTTCTAATTATCATGGGAGCAGTAAAAATGAAAAACTCAAACAAAGACAGAAGCGAGGAAGACCATGCACACACACACATACACACATGAACACACACATCTCCACTACGAGCCAGAGGAGTCATTACCACTACAATTGGACTGAAAGAAGAGATTATGTGCAGATTAAAATAAGAATGCATACAAACAAGGATTACTGCAGATTATCATTATGTCACTCTTGGCAAGTACTATGAACACAACCAAAGGGCCCAGCATTCATCTGTTCATTTGCCATTTAATGATTGATTTATTCCTTTATTCTGGCAGTTTTAGACAGGAGTGGAGTTTGGCAGTCTGACAAGGTCATTCAGGGTCCACTTCGATATTTTTTCTCTACTAATTTTCACCCGCTTTGCCTGAGAAACGCCCGTGTTTATTTGTCGAGCCTTTTAATGCTTTTACCCGCCATTACTGAGATGTAATCCATCTGGATTTCAAAAGGGATTAGAGAACATTTTAAGTCTTTGATGCAGATCAATCATCAGCACGACCTCTGACTTCTCCAATAAATTAATGCTTTGGTTAAATTCCATATTCAGTCAATCCAAGGGTGAAAAAAAGCACAATGTGGGAGATTTCATCAGATTATCACATAGACACAGACAGGAAACACATGGGACAGTAAACCTAAGACCTTTTTTCTGAATGATGCTTGTCAGTGTTAATATGAGACAATGAAAAAGCCACTTGAAGTTCAATTTGTATTCACGGTGCATGCAGAGGTTACGGACAAACAATGGTTATGTCTGTCCCAGCGTGATCATTCATTAATGATTCACAAATTGATTTGTTTGATTAGAGAGGAAGTTTCTGTGGACGTCTTGGCCACATTTGTCCTACTTTTTAAAGCTTGTCAACCTTTGGAGTCCATCACAGCAGATGGGAATTCAAGCCAGCCAGTGCCAGTATTTCACTCAGCAGGTGAATGAGTGACCACTGGAGTTGATTTGTTGATTTAATACCCTTAATTCCAACATTATGAGAGTGTGTGTGAGTGAGCAAGAGGAAGAATGAGTGAGACTTCCTGATGAATCAGTAACTTGTACTAAGTTCTGACACTGACTCTTTGCCCAAATATGGTCAGTTGTTCCTTCCTGCTCAGTGGCTAAATACGAATCATAGAAATAAACCCGGATCGCAAGTAAAGATCACACACGGAGCATGCCTATAGTATAAAAAATATAAAAATGAGACGCCTAATAAATGACAGAAGAGATTTGTAACTCAGCCCTTTGTCTGTCATCGTCTATTTGCGTACCAGCTGCCTGTCCATCTGTCCACACATCTTTCATCCATCCATTTCTTCCCAAAGCCATTTTAACCGGAGCAGTTTTCATAACCGCACCAGAATCCTGCCGTGTCATTTCGTCTACACTGTGATACCGCGAAAGCTTAGGTGACATCATGGAGGATATGTGAAGCCAACATGGCGCTACTCTAACCTGGCAAACGCTTTATCAGTGGCTGTTTGTCTGCTTGAAACTCAGAACAGGTCAGGAGGTCACGGGCAATGCCAACAGAGCACCACAGCTCTGACTGCACATCTATTAGTACCTGCTGAAAGCTACTTAACATTAAAAATCGCATCAAATTTGACATCATCCATCAGCTTCTCTAAATACACGGCATTAACAGGGAAGCCATTGTGCACACAGTGCCTGTTCAATCTGTTATTAGGGCACAAAAAGTATAAGAAACACAATCAGAGGCAGTGAATAAAGCCATATGCTGGCATATGCTTCAGTGCAGCTCAACTGGCATCTCCTCTAATGCACCTCCTGGGACTAAAATACACTCCTGAGTGGATCCTTGTTACCTCGCTCAACCTGCCGGCAGTTGGCATTACATACAAAGAGACACTGTGATGATAACGACTTACACTTACGTAACAAAGATGTACGCCTGCTCTTGCCAACTCAAGCCGCAAATGTTAAATATTGGGACAGTGGCTTTATCTGCTGTTTAAATATGGTTTCAACATGGAGGCCGATACACGCGCAACATCATAACCTCATATTCATCTCTCATTTGAAAGCACTATTACAGCAACAGCACCCTGGAGTCACATATGGTAATAACACCGGCCTGTGTACCAAACTGCCTCACTATTATGCCCATGCTCACTTTAAAAAGCCTCCTCAGGGGTGCGAGAGCTTTCACACAACAGCGGCTATCAAAAGCATATGTAGTATCTTAAAATGCACTAATTGAAAAAAGCTCAGTAAGGAGCACACAAACTGTATGATGCATTGTAGACCAGTCAAAGTAATGAGCGAGGAAGCACAGGGGTACTTAAATGCATCGCAGTCATTACGTTTATGGGAGCATAAGATATTAACAGCTTGTCTATTTACAGGGTGCATATTAAATGTGCACACGTGATATACATGACTGTTCAGCGGGAAGACGGAATGGACAACAGACTTCCAACTTTGTAAACCCTCTCATCTCATCAAACAAGTTACTGCCTGCTGTTAGCTTTCTCGCAAACAGCAGAGTTTCGTAATCGAGCTACGAGCGAGCCCTGCTTGACTCGCGATCGTTAAGGGAAAATGGTTTCGTTTAAAACTTTTACACTTGGCTGCCAGCCCAACCCTTCAGTGCGTAACAGAGGATGGAATGACAAGCTCATCCGGCTTAACTAGTACTGAAACATAAGACGGAAGGGTTCGACACGCCGGAGAGGTGTCACACAATCAGTGTGTATAGGCTACGCTGGCTGACATGTTGACAGCACATGCCGAGGATTGTGACAAGCACGAAACAGGGAAAGAATCAGGAAAGTATGCAAGACGTGTGGATGTAGACGCACGTGCACACACACTGTTCAACTACATGTCCACAAGATGCAAACAAACAGGAGGCCGCTCTTCTTAGCATCGCTCTGTAGTGCTACCAGCGGTCAAAAACTCCACAGGGTACCTTTAAGTCTTAGATGTTCACAATGTGTCTACCTGGCTGCTAGATTGTTGTTTCCAGTCCTGCACGCTTACATGCCAGCATCAATTATGCATGATAGATGGTGAAACCAAGAAGGACACGTGAGTGTGTGTTTGTGTGACTCTGCAGGTGCGTGCATTGATTGCATGCGGTGCTTTTGAGGCAAAGTTAACTTAATATTATCTGTTTTCCAATGTGCTGTGTTTGTCTCTTTTTTTTCTTACACACTTCCTGTAACAACATGCATAAACATTCCCCCGAATGACTCACATCCCTCATTCTCTCTCTCTCCATCCCTGCCTTCCCTCGCTTGGCGTTTTTAACTTCCTTCCGATCTCACTCACGCACCACCCAAAACACACGCTTAAGTCTCCCTCGCCTGCAATATTCTTGGTGGTCTTCCTCCTCTCTTGACTTGGTTGATTTGTTCCCCCCCGCGTCCTAAAACGCACCCACGTGGTCAGTCAGCGGGTCAGGCTACAGTGCATGCTGACTCAACCCACGTCTGACAGGAAAAAGATCTGTGTCTTCAACATGTAGACCCACATGTAACCTATTAACACGATGCATGCCTGTGTGTGTGTGTGTGTGTGGGGGGGGGGTGTTTACAAAGACACACTGGAGTCTTTCACTCCCGCTGTGTAACAACCAGTCTTTGTAGTCACCCTCTTACGCACACTGAGAGAAACAGGGTAATACTGATTGGTATTCAGACCTTTAAGTGTAAGGTTTAAGCAAAGGCTGCACCTTCTATGTATGTGTTTTTGTGCATGTGTGTGTGTGTGTGTGTGTGTGTGTGTGTGTGTGTGTGTGTGTGTGTCCTTCCACATTCTGCAGACATACACGACCAGGAAGCATGTTGAGTTTTTATTAGCCTGGCTGTAACCATCACTTCTTAAATTGTTCACTGTTAGAGACCACAACAGAGTGAAAATGAGGAAACATCATTAAGGAATAATCCATTTACAAGCTTCCTCCACTGTGCTGTTCATTACTTTGTGTTTATGTGAGAAAAATGTATTCAGCTGTCAGAAGTCAGTTTGATGTTTTCACAGGCTGATCGACTGCAGTTAAAAAAGTTAGCTTTCGTCACTGCTATTACATGATTTGCTGTGTTCACCATTAATTGTGTATAGCTAGAAACAGCAGTGGACACATGTGAGAAAACCCGCTGACATCCCGGTCTACTCCTCCTGCTTTTTCCCTCTCCTCTTGCCATCCCCTCCAGCTTTTTTTTTTCCTTCTCTTCCCCTGTTTATTGCATTCCTGCTCACCAATTCTGCCTCTGTTCTCGCCCGTAGTCCCATCTGTGTTTTTGTGTGTGTGTGTGTGTGTGTGTGTGTGTGTGTGTCTGTGTGTGTGTGTGTGTCTGTGTGTGTGTGTGTGTCTGTGTGGCCACGTAGGACCCTGGAGTTTTAGGATTGGTCCGCCCACTCGCTCCACTGTTAACTACGTAGCTACTACTCGGTGTAAAGCGAGCAGAATAGCAGCAAACTGGGAGAAAATGAGTCTTTGCTTGGCGAATAACATTTAACAGCACAGTTACCATGGAAATGATACCAAGGGCTGGAGTGAAATTTAATCATTTTTACTAGAAGTGCAGTTGGGGACTTTATGAGAGTATAACCCCCACTTTCCTTTTCCCTAGAGTTAGCTCAAACTCACTTACCTTACATTCAAACCAGTAATAGAGTGGAGGTTAAATAACAAAGTGTACACAACTTATCCTCAGAGAAAAACTCCCTGATTTTATCTGTGCCCAATAACCCCCTTGAATCCCAACATTTCCTGCCAGTGTGGTGTTTATGTTTTTAAACTAACCCCATTAACAGTTGGGTTTTCATATATAAGCTGCAAGATGGTTGGGAATTGTGGGATTTAGAGGCTCTGTTACTGTGGTTCCCAACATGACGGGTGGTGTCGGTGAACTGGCTGCTTGAGCTCGTCTGATAGGGCGGTGGGAGTACATCTGAAGACCAAAGAGATGGATGACATTTAACACTATTATCTATTCAAAAGATACTGTTACAGTCATTTTTCATACAATTGGACCGTCAGTGTTTGGGTTAGTTTGGTCAAGTTTGCATTCATCCTACAAATGGCAGAAGCTCAGTATTTCACTATTTTAGTTTATTTATCCATTACTATTCACTATTTCAACCATTCAGCCATTGTTTTGAGCCATTTCACCATTTAGCCAGTAGCTATCGATTCTAACCATTCCTCCTAACCCCTCCATTACCTTCAGCTAACTCTTTCAGATGTGTGTTTGTTACTTTTAGCTCTGCTCTGCTAACAAAACCAGGGAGTGTTTCTTCAGCAAAGCAAATGCCACATTAACATGAACTGCGGGTACCCACTAAATCCCTGATAATACAATAACTGAATGGCTCTAATTATAAACCAGCACTGATAGAAAATAATGAAAACGGGAGCTTTGGGGAAATGATGGAATTTGACTCAGCTTTCTTTTACTAAATGGACACAAGCGTTTTTTTCCACTGCATGGTTAACCAACATAAACATTTAAAAAGCCTTGTTGCCATGGAATCGCACTAAGGCTCAGCTCCTCACTATTACCCATAGCAGCTCTGACTGATAGCCTGACTAAGTGGCTGGATGAATATCTGACAAGCTGGCTGGCAGAAATGACTGGCTGATTGCTTGTAGCATGTTTAAAGGGATTATATGAATGGCAAAATAGCTCATTATTAATTCCCTGTTGAACAAGCTCCGTGCGGTTTAATAAATAGTCGAAATATGCACCCAAGAAATAAGAGAAATAGAGGGAGATAGAATAATAGGAAATAATGAATGGTGAAAAATATGGATTATGACATGAGTCAGAACTAAAAGACAGATGTGGCACGAAAACAAGGGAAAGAGGAAGCACATGAGGGATTAAGGGAGGCAAGAGGAAGAAAAGCAGTGAAATCTAAGGCCACATGCTCCATGTCTTTTGTCAGTGAACAGGGTTCTCCCAGTACCCGGTCTGCTCCCTGACCGGCTAAAGCTGCCTCTCCAGTTACACTGTTTGGTAGCACGTGCTCCACATTTCCCCGTCTAAATGAGCCCAGTGTGTCTCCATCAGTGTGCTGACTGTAAATTAATCTCTTTGTTGTCTAACAGCCTCAGCAGAGACGGGATGGGGACAATGAAAAGGAGGGGAACCACGGTGGATGAGAGCAAAAAAAACAGACATCATCACTGGAGGTGAATGAGAGCCGTGTGTCCGAAAATGTGAAATAAAACATTAATATCTCATTTGCACGAGTCGGACCTGTGATCTGACAATGATAAATCATTCCCGAGCCTCACGGCCACAGCAATGCCTATTTGTAGAGTTTTGGACTATCTGTGACCCTGTTTGCTCAGGTGAAAAGCAGACGAGCAGTAAAGCATCGGAGCATTAAAGCATGCACGACCGAAAGACTGAGTGGATTAGTGAATGATGGGTGGGTGAATGAATGAAAGATCGCACACTGAGAAAGACAAATATTTATCCGTGAGAGTGTGCACTGCCTGCTGTCAATCACTGAAGTTTTTTTTTTTGTCTCTGCGAGACTTTAATGCAAAACATACCGATTCATCATTGGTAAGCAATCAGATCCCATTGATTTTAAAATCCTCTCTAGGCCATTTAATCACCTCTGCTGCCATGTGAGTCTCCCTAGTATCCTTGCTACTTTAGTATTATGCACATTTCATGGGCTCTGTTGGGTAATGTTAGTTTTAAAAGCAACTTGTTACATTAAAAGATGACTGCCATTGAAAGGGAACTTGTTACATTTACAGCTCTACCTACTTAGAAAAGGAACTTGTTAAAGTAGTTTTACATTATCAGAAATGACTGTAAGTCCACCTTTCAGTGTGTTGACTTTACCATCATCGTATAGCCTACTCATTACAAAGTAATCCATTAGAGTAGTGAGATTACTGAGTACTCTAAGAGTGCCCCAGTGGTCTGCTGGGCCAGCAGCATCTCCACTGGTTAAGAAGGCCAGTTCTGTGCTGGGATGCCCCCTCCTGATGGAGATCAATGGTTAAGCTATCGTCCCTGATGGAGAACATGTCCCATCCCACGCAGGACACTCTGATTCTGATGCCTCTCCCTTTTGCCCTGACCCCCTTTGCTGTGCTGCTGTCATACTACAAATTTCCCCGCTCTGATTAATAAAACTTTATTTTATCTTGTCTTATCTTTACACTCATGTTTAATTGGGGCATAGGACACCATCTGGTTACATTCAGTCACAGCATATCATTTGGATTTTGAACTTCCAGGTAGCAATGGCGTAACAGCCAAACTCCCAGAAGAGTCGTCATTAACGGCCAACCTGTCTGCAATGAGACGACTCCACCATCACAGCCAAAGCCAGTCCATCCCTTTGTGCTGCCTGTTAGCCTCACTGGAGGCTGAAGATAAATATATGTAGAAAGTTGAGAGAAGTTGTGAGACAGGCCTTGTGTAATCAGAACAAGAAGCAAAAATGCCAGCTATTTTTGTTTTGATCTTACAACACAAAAGTCAGGCTTTTCCTCTATGGACCAGCCTGACCTGGTGCAAGCATGCGTGATTTCGCCTCCAGCTACCCGCCTCCTACAGCGTCACTCTGAGGATCCTGGCCTGGTTGTCCTTTTATCTGTTTGCCTACTAGGAATCCTCCAAACCTGTTAAGTCGTTGTATTCCTCACGCTAGGAATAGAATGTGGGTCAATGCCAGCTCAGTAGAGTCGACATGAGCTTACCAACTACTGACGCCGGTAGCTATGCCGCAGCTGCCGCCAGGCTGCATTAGAACCGCGCGGCTCTCTGTGTGTCACCGTGACCAAAGGTTTGATGTGTGATAGCGCAGAGGGACTCTAAACTGCCACTGATGGTTATGCAAGCTCATTATGAGAGGGAGTTCATTATAAGAGGCCCCCTGACAAGATTTAGGCCTGGACCCCCCACACAGACGCATCCGGATCACCTCGGTTTCTGTTGGTTGCCCTCACCACATTTTGCTCTGCTTAAAAGTTTGCAATTAGGAAAGACAAGAAAGGAGGGAGGGGGCTCACAACAAGGGTCTTTTAGCCTAATCAAACCAAGGTTACAGACACACACAAAAAGTCTTTTTCTCTTCATCTCTATGTTGAATTATTTTTATTAAAACCAATGCTGCTAACTTGTTTTTACACCCCAACCCAGTTCTCAAGCAGCGGTTAAACACTGTCTTTGATGCCATAAATGTGACATAAGAGGCAATTTCCGGTCAGCCATTAATGCTGGATTAAAATGAATTCACAGGTGTGCTTTACAACACATTCAGCCAATCAGAGCGGAGAGCAGAGGCCGTCTATGTCATGATTCGGTTGTAAAGCTTTATCAGCCACATTTCGCCTACCTGTGAGTGAGGGGGCTGAAGTTTAACCACATGGCTTCTATGTGACTCTTACACATGCCTGGCATGGTTTCTTTGTTCCTGATAATGTTCACACTCTTTGCTCATTTTCCGTCTTCATTACCTCATCTGCTTACATATGGCCCATACTACAGGCTATAGAACAAGCGAGACTAGGCCAAAAGCAGCGACAAAGGGCCCGTTGATGTTCCTTTATCAACAGTTTGCTCAGACGAACAGACGAGCTCCAGAGCTGATAAACTCACTTATTATTCTACACAGCCCAATTACTTAGCGGGGCCGCCTGATCAATACGTTCGATCGGTTTCGAGGCCGGTTATTGTTAGTGCCTTTACCTCACAGTCGTAGAGGTCCGTTAGCTGGTCGATGATCCACTCCTCCAGGTTCAGTCTCTTCCTCAGCTCCTTACGGTCGTATTTGACGGTTACGCGTCCCTGCTTCCGAACGGGTGTCTCCGGTTCCTCCGTGGTGCCGGCCGGCGTCTGGAAATATACCCGGGGTTGAGGGCTCGTCTCCGGGCTTGTTACAGCAGCCATGGTCGCTCGGTTCTGGGGGAAAAAAAATCGCCCCCCGGAGGTGTAGAAGTGTGAAAGGGGCGACGGAGAGGAGGCGAAGCGGTGTGAGGACGTGCGGCTGGGTCGCTTTTCCGCACTGAAAAATCGCCGGCTGAGAAATGTGACTTGAAATCCCCCGAAGAAACAACGCTTGGACCTGCTGCTTTTGTTGTCCAAAATCGCTCAAAGGGACATTGGCAGTGGACCGACAGCTTCCACAAAACAAAAGGGACCGACGGGCACGGCGAAACGTAAAGCGTTACCGGCTTATTGGGCTATTTACAGCATGCAAACTCCGCTTATATAAAAAGAGAAGGCAGCAGGAGCAGAGCCGGCCTCAGCTCCTCATTCAGTACAAAGAGAAATCACACGTCTCTCTCTCTCTCTCTCTCTCTCTTTCTCTCTCTCTCTCTCTCTCCACGAGAGGTGCGTGCGCGCTCTCTGACTCGAGCGCATCCGACGTAGCGCGACTGAAAAAAAGGGGAAAAAAAACCCAACTAGTGTTTTTTTTTCCAACTTTGAAAACCACTCCAGCCCTCTCTCCTCTCCTTCTCCTCTCGTGTACACCCCCCCCCCCACCCCCTCTTTCACATGTGACCCCCTCGAGCCCGCTGTTCTCATTTTAACACGGCTCGGCTCACTTGGCACGAGGAGAACACGCTCAGCTGTTGGCATCATCAAATACCGAATATCAAAGATGGACATTTCATTTTTCTGCGTGTTCTTATCTCACTTTAAAAGACTTGAGAGACATATTCAATAGCCCAACCTTTGACAAACTTTCTGACTTTTGAAATGGCCTGCTGTGATCACGTTAGCCTGCCAAGCCAAACCATTAAGACCTGCTTGGCTTGTATTGTGCAGCACTCTGTCCTCAGAGTATTTACACACATTTCCAGTTTGCCTGGGGCCCCAACTCCTTCAAATACCATTTGCATGCTGGTTTGACTATACCTCACAGCCGTTAAAATACCTTGTCTGGATTGTGTGAACTGCACACAGGACAAATTTTCACACCTAGATTTCACAGCTTGAGAAAAGATAGTTCACAATCTCCAAAAACGGTTACATACGTAATGTTTGTGAAATTGAGCTTTTCTGTTCTAAGATCACACGGGTTATTATAAGCAGCTAGTTTGGGATCAGTATTGGAATTCAAATTTTAGGTTTCATCCTTAAGCTCCAGCACACATAAGACCACTGTAGTTATTCCATTAACAGGAAACCAGTCCCATTTTTCACAGTCTGCCCATTGTGTTATAACAGCAGGGAACCCCACACCCCCACCAGGCTGCTTAATAACAAGAGTTTTAATAATAATAAGAGTGTGAAGTGAAGGGGGAGGTACAGCGAGGGAGAGTGAATTCATAGGGTCTGTCTCTCTCCCTCCTCTGAGTGAGTATGTGGGTGTTCACATCTGTCAACATGCTCATATTGGTGGATGAGTGTGCGTGTGTGTGTGTGTGTGTGTGTGTGTGTGTGTGTGTGTGTGTGTGTGTGTGTGTGTGTGTGTGTGTGTGTGTGTGTGTGTGTGTGTGTGTGTGTGTGTCTGTGGTACCGGCCCAAGCAGCCATTTCACAGACAACCATGGCAACAAGACATAAAAAATCTGAATTATTCAGTGAGCATGTCTGAAACTTACAGTTGAGTAAGCACAGACAGGCTAATACACACTCGCTCACACGCACACACACATACAGTGACCTAAACATTCAGGTGTGTTTGTATATAAAAACAGTCACACAACGCACAAAGTCACAGTTACACAAAAGCACATGGCACAGACTAATGTGTCGCCAGGTAAAAGAGTAAAATGCATACATAACGCCAGCTGAGTGGACTTGTAGGCCTCGTCGGTGACATTCGGGTCTTTCGGCTTCATGTCAGACAGACGCAGACCTCTGGAGAGGGAGGTCAGTGTAGTGTTAGCATGTAATATTCAAGCTGTGGTGGCCTCGGGGAGAGGGACAACGGTATGAGTATGCCGTGTGAGAAAATGTCATGTCATGAGCTCAAGTAATCTCACTAAGAAGCCCCAGCTTGCAAATGGCTGAGCTTATGAGATTCCATAGTGAATATCCTGGATTTAAGCGGTGTGGGAGACCTATAGGTGACACAGATCCTCTATGGCCTAACGCTGTACTTGTGTTGCTGTTTGACAAGCTGTTGTCCTGAGCCGTCCGTGTTGACACCGTCCCTATGTCCCTCTTCTTCTGTAATTTTGCCAACGCAAAACTTCAGAGCCCCTCAAAACCTTCACTGTAGTGCACCAAAAGGCATGGATTTCACTTCTCCACTTTATTTTTTTCAAAAGTGGGTTTTGAATGATAAAAAGGCCTCAGTGGTGGAAAAAGTATTCAGACGCTCTAAGAAGAGAAGGGGCAGTGACATAACAAGGAGTCCCGCTGAGACACTGACATGTTTTTTAATGTCATATAGTTGTCAAATAAATGTAGAGCAGCAAAAGGTACTAATCAAAGTAGCAGAAGAGGACAGGAAATGAATACAGTCAGAACATTACCAGAGGACACTCATTCTGGAGTCTGCTCCCGCTCTCACTTCCTCCTCTGTCATGTGACCGTACAGTATTTTCACCACATGCAGTAAAAAACACGGCTGCACACTGTAAACCGGCCTTTCACTTACTATTTATTGATGTGGTTACGCGGACTCCTGGAGCTTCATTTGAGGAACTGCGCTCAGACTCAGACATCTCCCCTTCGCTTCCAACAAGGAGCTGCGAGTTCAGTTAGATCCCCGTCATTTGTATTCACTGTGTGTGATAACAAATCTGTTTCTTGTTATTTGTCTTTTCCATAAGTAAGGCTGTGCTTCAAAGTCTTGCTTCACATACATGCATACATACATTTTACCTTGATTCACTTGTGCAAATACACTCACACTCCAGCAGGTTGCTGTGACTGACCAGTGTGCACACACACACAGATATTCACACAGTACTGCAGCAGAGGTGTGCTTCCCACACACACATTCCTAACTGTTGCACAATCCAGCCAGCACGCTGCAGCGGGGAGGGAAGGGCGGTGTTGCCTTGCAGCCACTAGATGGCAATATAGGATTATACTGCAGCCATGTGGAGCCTGGCCAGGTAACAGTGAAAATCTTGGGTTCCGTCCCCCATGTGGAGAATTTTGAGGCTTGACAGCTGGAGCTGGACTCATTTGGACAGAGTGGACTGTAATGAATGGAACGGTCGTAAAAGTAAACTTTAGTCCTCGGCCGTATCCATCTGCATTGTCTGTGAATGCCTCTTCTGGGGAAAAACAGTAATCAGCACTTCGCTCACACGCCCACATGAGTGCTTTTCTCCAAAACACAGCGACAATAACGGTGCAATGTTATGGAGACAGATGGGTCCGGTCTCCAGTGAACCATCGGCCACTTCAGGCCAAACTCTCACCAGCGTGCAGAGAGTAATCTCTAATCTGATCAAGGTTTTTTTTTTTTTTTTGTTACTGTTGACTGAGTCAGGCCTTTCTTATTAAAAGCAAAGAGTGTGTGCTGTGCATGCTTGTGTGTGTGTGTGTGTGAAGAGGGGGCAGTGTGTGGAGAGACAGTGAATATGCCTGTGTGTCTTTATACAATGTGTCTTTGTGAGTCCTTGGCTTTGCGTTGGAGAGAAAGTTCTGGCTGTTACGAGAGAGAGAGAAAGACAGAGCGAGAGAGGAGAGTGGTTGGGGGTCCTCTCCTTCTCCACAATGTCTTTTCCACATGTCTCTGCCCCTCGCTTTGTTCCATTTTTAACCTCTATTGTTCCCTGTTTATCACTTTTCATAACCCTCTTTATTAACAGGCCGTTATGAGTTCTCCTCTTTTTTCTGACAGCCTGCACTTACTCCAAACTCTTCCTCCTTCCCTTGTACCCCGTTTTCCTTTACTCCCTTCTTTTCATTCCAACACTTGCATCTCACTCTGTGAAACAGAGAATAGGAAAGATTAAATGTCTTGGCCTGCTTACTAACTGAACACAAAATCAAAAGTAAATGCCTGACAGTGATTAGATCTTGCATTCGTTCCAGTTACATTTCCCATGAATGCAAACTATCCCTTTCCTTCTCCTCCCTCTCCCCTCTGTCCACCTCTTTTCTCTCTCTATCTCTGTTATTAGGTGATACTTTTGCTCTGCTTGTTTGTCCTCTTGTGCTCCAGCTCCTCTCTTTGCTTCCTCTCTTGCTCTTTTGTGGTCCGATGAAGGACACCACAGCTGTGTGAGAAATGTTTATTTATATAGCACATCTCACTCTAGGCAAACAAAATGTGCTTTACATTAAAATGCAATCAGCAGCAAGTAACATGTGCAAAGCTAAGCAAGCAGGCTGCACTAGTGGGACACAGCAGTGCTTTGAGCTAAATGCTAATGTCAGTAAGAGAACATGCTCATAATGCTAGCATGCTGATGTTTGGCAGGCGTAATGTTTATCATGTTCTCAATCTTACTTTAGCATGTTAGCATGCTAACACTTGACCTGCTGGTGGCACTAGAGGAAAACTTAAGGGTTCACTTCAGTTGTTACAATTCATCCTGAGGAGGGCATTCATGTCTAAACCAAATTTCCTGGCAATCCATCCGGTGGTTCTGACTTTTGTGTCACCAAAACCAAAAATGTTAACTTGCTGATGGTGCTGCAGGAAAAGTCAGGGGGTCATTAAAGTCATTAGACCTCATCCTGTGGAAACCATGAATTTTAGTAGGAAAAACAAAGGTGCAACTCCATCAAGTGGACGCTTTGATTTTTCACAGTGAGAAGTGAGAAGTTTGGCCTCGAAGAGGTTCAACCTCTAAGGAGCCTGAATGTGTACCAAATGTCATGGCAAACTATCTATGGTTGTCAAAAATGTCCACCTTATGTGGGTCATTAGGATTAGGACCATGAGTGTCTACCACATTTCATGGCAATCCATCTAGTTGTCGAGGTATTTCAGTCTGGAACAGAAGTGTGGACTGACTGACCAAAGCTAAAAACAATACCTCATGCACTTTCCATGCAGCCAAAGTTGTGACAGATCTCATTTCATACTTGTTCTAGTGAGCAGGAGCAAAGCACCCTGACCAGAGGTAGATCTTTTTCTAGCCTGTGGTAGAAAACCACCTCCTGTGAATATGATTTGACTAGACAGCAGTCAGATATGAACAGGGAAGCCAAAACATTTAGTAGAAATATGAAGTTGACTCTAGAGAGAAAAACAGAAAAAAAAACAACTCTGCTCATCCACATTTACTCTTGTTACAGTGCAAAATATGTTGCTGCCTAAGCCCGTATCTATACAGACGAACAGCATGCACACTGTGTCCCGCTGACCAATGGGAGCTGGACACCTGTTGGAACGAGAGAGAGGAAAACACAAAGGTGGAGAGAGGGAGTTTTTCATCTCCTAAAGAGAGAATGTATTTGTAAAACCAGAGAGAGAGAAGGGGAGAGGGAGGAGGCGCTCTATTGACACCACAGGTGCCTGCACTTCAGAAAGCAGCGTTTGGCTAAACAGAAGTTTGTGTGTGTGAGAGACGAGAGATAGTCTGCATGAAAGTGTGTATGCACCACAGAAACACAATATCCCTGCTTATGCATGCGTGCTGCGCTGTTGAAAGAATGCATATGCATGTGTCCATTGTGTGGTTGTTTGTTGTCATTTGAGAGGTCAGGTGTGTGTGTGTGTGTGATGGTTCAAGATCAGATTAATCAACATGTCTACTTGGAACGAGTTACTGCTCGGATACACACACACACACACACACACACACACACACACACACACACACACACACACACACACACACACACACACACACACACACACACACACACAGCTCAGATATACAAAGAGACACAACCACCTCATAGCCAATCTGTCTAGCTGCTGAATTGTTAAACAATGTATCTTCCACTGGATGTGAGCACCTCTTCAGGGTCGTGTAACACTGCCGCCAGCCAGTTCTGCACACAAATATGGAATTGTGCGTTCATGATGGATTATTATGCTGGCTATGGTTTTGGTGAAGGAATAACACAGTGCCAGTCAGTCACTCAGTCAGTCACTCAGTCAGCAGGCTGCAGCATAGCAGACATTCCTGCCGGGTGTAGTTAGGGAGTTGGAGAATGGCAGCAGTTGCCAAAAAAATCTGTTGCTCCGTAGCGATTTTTTATGAGAAGTCCAAGTTGTAATGTTGCTTGGCAGCAGGATTTGGACGGGATTGGACTTCAACTGTGCAGCCTCCTTTCCTCCCTTGCTTCTTAAAACATGATACGCTGCCACTGATCTGGAGGAGGCAGGGGAAAGTTACCTGATGGCACTCAGCGGCTTGAATTACATTACTTCCAAATCCTCTAAATTATTTCCTGCTTACATAATGCAGATTTAATATCATCATTTGGAAAATATACCCTGAGTGACACAAACACTTAGCCCCTTTTGCTTCAAAATGATCTTGAAGATGATTATGTATTTCTACATTATACTTTTGCTGCCTGCAGTGAACTACAGGACATTACGTGTGCATGTGATATTGAACAGAAATGGACCTTAAATCCATTTAAATACTTTCTGTGTCATGGTTCCCAACCTTTTTGGCTTGTGGCCCCTTAAAGGAACAATTGACATTTCATATATTTAGTTGCTTGACAAGAGACAGATAAGAAGATCTATGCTGCTGAACACAAAGCAGGAGGCAGTTAGCGCAAAAAACAGACCTCTAAAGCTCTCTAATTAACACACTTATCTTGTCCCTTATGCTAAGCTAAGCTAACTGGATGCTGACTGTAGCTTCATGTCATCGTCTGTTCTTCGCAACAAAGTGAACAAGCAGACGTGGAAAGAACATTTACTCAATTTGGCCTACTGTTAAGTATAATTTTGAGGCGATTACTACTTTTTTTGTTTCTTCAAACTTCTGCTTCATCATATTTCAAAGAGAAATATTGTACTTTTTAATCCACTCCACTTCACATTTATTTGACATCTTAAATTACTGATGCTATTGAACTAACCACCACTTCTAGTCTTTAGGTTAAACTATGCTAATTAGCTTCATATTTAGCATGGTACAGACATGAGAGTTGTATTGATCTTGTAATTCTCTCATGAAGAAAGTCAGTCATCAAAGTATTCCTTTAAAACAAAGCTGCATTTTCTTGTGGCCCCTCATCACACGCTTTATGTGAACATTACAGAGAGTGAGTTTTCCTCACAGATTTCAGATCTGTTCTGCTGAAGGTTGTAATACTCACAGATTTTACACACCAAGCTCAGTATGGGCAGTAACATGTTGTCTGTGAAACAGCTGTATAATGTCCTCTGTGGCTCCAGAGGAGCTTTCCAAAGTGTTTTCAAAGCTCAGTTATGTCACCGGGGTTATCTTCTACTCCAAACAGAAAGCCTGTTTTACAAAGTGACAAAAGACAGGGATTTACAAGGAATGGAGGGTTTAATGAAAGGCACTTTAAAGTTGCACTGTGGGACGTGTGGGATCCAGCATTTTTTGGGGGCCTTGACTTGAGACTGAGGACCAGGATAGACAGGATATCTGAGCCTGTGCTGCTTTGATTGTGACGATTATTAACTTTATGGAGGAATGATGCAGCTTTAAGTTCTGGCAGACAGCATCTGGAGAGATTTGGATGAAGTGAGCATAAAACATGTAAACTTTTAGCAATGATCACCACCATTAAGATGATTAGTGTTATTTCAGAAAAGCATACACACCATGAGGTTCACATCAGTGCAGGCGTACTGTAAATTTTAGGACTCTCAGGCAGATCTGAATTAAAACACACCCCTTTTACCCCCACCCTCACTCATCTCTCATTCAACTCAGCGCTATCTGACGCCGTCCTTCTTCCTCTCCTCTCTGAATCGCCTCTTTTTTTCGCCACAGAAAACATGCGGGGAGGAGAGGAGGAGGAGAAAAGAAGAAACGCGTCGGAGGCGTCAAGAGAGAGAGGAAGCGGAGAAAGTTGGTAGAGGCGCGAGAGGAGAGGAGAGGAGAAGGGTCGAGCCGATGGGAGGAAGGAAGGAAAGGATCTTTCTGCGGGCTCAAGTGTGTGATTAAAGGATTCTGCGTAAAGAAACAAACACATGAATCAAAGGCGGTAATAAAGAGGAGCTGCAGGCGCGTCGCGGCGTGGACGCGGACAAGACAGCGCGCTCAAACAGCCAAGTTCTGTTCCTCTGTCTGGATTTTACTCCTCATGTTCCTCAGACTCTCCGTGAGGTTCAGCAACTTTTAAGGTCTGAAAAAAACTTTCCCTCCCCTCTCTCCCCCCTCACCCTCACCCCAAGTATCTGTCTCCCCGGAAAGAGAAGTAGAAGCTGGTGGAGGTGGAGGAAGGACGAGCGTTTTGTTCCTCCCGAGGAGTCCAGCTCGAAGTAGCCGGGGTTTAGGCGTTGGCACCCGGGCAGGGAGTCCCTCGCCATGGCCGGGGCCAAGCCGGGAGTCCACGCGCTGCAGCTCAAACCCGTGTCCGTCCACGAAACGCTGAAGAAGGGGGGCAAGTTCATCAAATGGGACGAGGTGAGACTGGTGTTTGACGTGGGTTTGGTTCGGGGCTGCTCTTGTGTGCGTCGCTGTTGAAGCAAAGTGAATCAGGTTGTTCAAGAAGTGCTCCTGATGTGATCGGCTCTGACTGAAAGACCAGACATGACACATGACAGCCTGTTTGTGACAGTGGGCCCAATGTTGCGAGGTGACACACGAGGCTGGCGTGAGTGTGTGTGTCGGACAGATAGAGCCACGGATCGTGTGTGTAAGTGGGGTGCAGGTGCGTGCATGACCCCTCAATCCAGCCGTGCACAGAAGCCCCACAATGATCTGCGAGTGTGTGTCAATCAGATACTCCGGTCGAAAATTCCCCCATAGTCGCCAGCAGGCAGCAGTGCTTGAATGTGTGTGTTGTGTTGAATTCCCGTCGAGCCGGTTTTGCTCGGGCTCAGGTTCAGTTCAGACGCCCTCTTTTCTCCACCTTTTGCTCCGATTTCTGTCTCTTCCTGTTTTTCCGCCAGCGCGTTAGAGGAGAGGGCACCTGTCTGAGTGAAGTCGCCTCAGGTTGAGGGTCTGAAGCTGCAAATCACACTGAAATGTCAGCTTTTACAATTCACTTAAAACTTGATGAACGTGTCCATTGTGTTTTTACTTTCGCCGAATCTTTAAATCATGTCAACAGAAAGGATTGAATTATTTTTTCCGCTCTATTTTTTTCTTCCGCGTATTTCTGCAGCGGCGTGTCTGGCAACCCTGACATGCGCCTGCCCGTGTCAATGACCGGAATAATTCTAATTGTGTGTGTGTGTGTGTGTGTGGGAGTTGTCTAAGACAGACTGCAGGGCCGCTCTGCAGTCTTCACCACAGAAAAAAGTAGGCGTGTGTGTCCATGTGTCTGAACGCCCATCAATGATTAACCGAGTTGCTGACTGATCCGCTCTTACTGTAGGCCTGTGTCTTCCATTTGGAGTCCACAATTACATGCAAGTGTGTGTGTGTGTGTTTGAGGATCATTGGGATCTAGCAATGAAAGGTCCATAGTTGCAGCAGGGCTGATATCATAAGTGTACTTTGCAAATATGAGATCAGGTGCGGCATTGATACGTGTGCATATACACACACACGCATGCATGCAAAGAAAAATGGACAACACACGGACACGCATCACACACATTGTAATGATGATGTGTGTGTGTGTGCCTGCCTGCATGTGTCTGGCCTCTGAAGAAGGGTCTTGTCACGCAAACAGTGGAGACCATGTCCTTTTGATTTCCTTTCTTTCTCTGCCTGTCTCTTTCACACACTAACTCACTGTCTCTGTTTCTCTCTCAAAGGGAATTCCCAGGAAATGGTATGCTGGTGATTAAGTGTGTGAACACTCCAAAACATGTGCATGCTTTCCCCTTGTCTATCTTTCATCCCCTCTTCCCCTCTGTTTGCTGTTTCCCACTAAAATCAACAAATGAATGATGTAGAATAAATGGAGAGAGAGCGAGGACACCCCGGCATGTGGCGGAGAGGAGAGAGGGAGAAGAAAAATGGCAGTATTTGGGGACAAGATGTCAAAAATGCTCCATTGTTAAACATCAGCATCACACATTGAGACCGTGGTTTAGATGGTGTGGATTCAAACCAGTTAGTTTTCTCAGATTAAGTCTCGAGAACTCAAGGAAAAAGAAATGTTTCAGGGTTTAATCAGAGCAAGTTATTCAGACAATTTTGGGATCCTGACTAATAAGATTCCATCAATTCTGATTGCATATGTTGCAAAAACCTGCAGAGTGCAGTTGAGGTCAGTTAGCGAGGTGGAAAGATGGTGTCATCCAGGTGGTGCTGAAACGATCACTTATATGATTGTCGGTAAATAGAAACCAAACTCTGAGCAGTTCTTAAATATCATTGATTGATCATAAACATTCAATCGGTGATAAAAGGAACAGTGAGTTGCAGCCCTGCAGTTATCCAGTCTTAATCCCATTTAATGAGACAGGCTTCACATCATCTAATAATCCTGTTTCCATTGTCACAAAACTTGTCCCAAACTTGTCAGAAACTCACTGAAGAAACCGCTTCCCTGTTTGGTCCCAAGAGGCAATCCAGCAAATATCTTGCCAAACGCACAATATTTAGGAGCATAAAGGCAATTCGAATTAAGCGTGACTCGATCTGGCTCTGTTGCACAGGAAACTAAGGAGACGCACCCCGAAAGGTGCTGCAGGAATAACTGAACTACCAGTAGCAACTGGTTTTGTTCCCACATCAAGTTGCTTGGAATATATTAAGGTTAATATTTAAGATTTATCGGTAACCTGGACATGATGAGAAGTCCGGCTCGAGTCTAATAAAAGAGCGCTCCCAAGGTAGAGCTCAGGAATAATGGTCTTCTGGGGACACATGGTTTATTTTAGTTTCTGTCTGGGTTCTAACAGGGAAGCTGACCAACAGGCCACTCTCCCAAAAACTTAGTGTATTCCTTTAAGGCCTTTGCAAAGTGAGAAAATAATTAGGACACACACACACACACACACACACACACACACACACACACACACACACACACACACAGTGCCCGAGGGCAGTGCAGTATGTTTACATGAAAACCCTTCTCCCACCCCCCTCCCCATCACTTTGTCCTCCCTCCACACGGCTCATTTCTTCTTCTTCTTCTGTCTTTTTTCCTCGCACCCCTTCATCCTCACTTTTTCTTTCTTTTTCTTTCCAATCCTGCACGCATTTGTCGCTGAGCTGCTGCTGTCGTCTACTGAAGGCCCATCAAGTGACACACACACACACACACACACACACACACACACACACACACACACACACACACACACACACACTGACTCATGGGAGGGGGTGGGGGGGTGGGGGTGGAGGAGGAATGCATTCCAAATTGACCATCTTTCTTCTGTGTTTCAGTTTGTGTACACACGTGTGTGTGTGTGCGGGAGAGTGTGTGTGTGGTTGTTTTGTTCTGGGTGTGTGTGTTTCACGTTGAATGACTTCCTGTTCGAGCTTGTTGTAAGGCTCCAGAGCCAAACCATTTTCCTCCCTCCCTCCCTCCTTCCCTCCGTCTGCTGGTGCTCCTCCCTCTGCAGCCCGGCCACAATTCAATTTAACTGAATTCCAACTGGAATTCAGTTAAAATTCCTCCCAAACAACCAATTAAACAAACAGAGACAGACAGCGTGTCTACAGAACAGCGCGGCTCATCGTGGAGCGCCTTGATGTGAATCTCAAAAGTACACCAAAGTCAAAGAAATGATCGTCTTTAGGCTGAACATCTGCCCCCTTTTGCAGGTTGCTCCCAGCTTTCATTCAGCTGGTTTCTATGTGCACCTGGTATTCAAATTCACTTCCACGGTGCCACTTCCCTCTACATCATGTGCCTCTGCATATATATTCTTTGAAAACAGGCGGTGTTTTGCTCAAACAAAGCCTTTATGCTAGGGTGCGAGCACTCCTTCGTGTTTTCCTTGCTCCCGTGGGAAAAGTGCACTGGTTTTGGAGTCGATTTGTTTATGTCCACATTGCACAATTAAGAAGTAAACCGAGGCTTATAAACAGAGTCACACGGGATCAGTAGTCGCCCATTAATTGGACAGAGTCTTGGGATCCTTTTTGAGATTAGAGGTTTTGGCTCCAGTTCCATATGGCTGTAACTGGAGCGACGCATGATGTGCCATAAAATGCTGCATTTCGAGGTTGCTTCCTGCAATCCTGGATTCTTTTGTCAGACCTTCCAGACCGCACCGCAGTTCACTTGGAGGAACTCAGACCTATAATACTGGCAACAGCTGAGGACGCCAAAGACACGTCACTGCAGCTGTTGTCCTCTGTGTTTATCAGTGCTGTGTTGTCAAACCAAACCGACTGCTGACACTTGTTGCCTGATCACAAATATCCTGACAAAGCATTTTTGGATTTCTTGTTTTCACCACCCTCATCTACTTTAAAGACGCCCTCTTCAGTGCCTGCATGCAGGATTTCTGAGTGATCCATGCATGAAAGCTGAAAACAGCCAAATGTAGTTCTGGACAACCTTAGAATGGGGTTTGGATGATTTTCAGCACCCCTGAGTCGATTTAAAACTAAATGCTGCAGGTGCTAACGCAGGTTGTAAAAGGAACCGTTCAGTGCAGCAGCGGCTTAGCTTAGCATAAGGAGAAAGGCTCATTTCACAGCAACAATAACTCCCTTTCTTCAAGCATATGCATGGTCAATTGAAGACAAATCTCCCTATTTATTCCTTTATATCTTGTCTCCTGGACATCAGACTCTGACGTGTGTTTTTTTTCTAAAGCAGATACACATTTTCTCAGCTGTTTTTGTGATGGACGGACTGTTTTGACTGACGTAGTAATAGTTTTCCACAAAAATGTCTACTTTTTTCCCCCAAATTTCTCCCCACCTCCACCGTCCACATGACTGTGCATTTCCTTCAACTATTGCTAAAAAAACGTGATTCAAACCATCAGTTGAACCTTGTTACAAAGTTCCTTCCTGTATGTTTGGTCCCCTGCCTGTTGGGACTCGTCGAGCAGCTCCTTTTCATCCTCTGCTTGGCTTTGGCTGATTTCTTAGTAAACACTTTATATCATGCCGTGGAATGTTTTTACGGTGCCACAGCACTGATAAAACAATACCCAGGGCAGTGGCCTCGAATGATCCTTGCTCTCCTGAAGGGAGATGAATAAGAAAGATATTTTCAGAGCATCCTAACTGCATTATGTTGCGTCAGCCTTCACCGCCTCACTGGCTTTGTGATGTGTTGAAAGTCCTAACACAAGGCGAGATGGTTTCATAACGGCTTTGAAGGCATTTTACACCTGAGATGTTACAATATTCCAAACTTTAGAAACATCTGTTTTGTAAGCAGAGGCGTCGCGTCATCCCGACCTTATTATGGCGTCCGCTTTAGTGCCAGCCGCTTTCAGAAAGTGGATGTTTGAGTGCATCAGGCAGATGAACGGAAGCTACAAATTGTCATTATGTCATTATGAGATAGCGATGGGGCAAATGTTTAGGAGATGGAGAAAGAGGAGGAGGAAACGCAGGCTTGTGTGAAGGTCTACGCCATGCTGAGAAACACTGCTGACATCCTGACAGAGTGGTGAGAAACAAGGGAGGGAGGGAGGGAGGGAGGGAGGGAGGGAGGGAGGGAGGGAGGTGGAAGGTCAACCACAGCCACATGTGAAGTGTGGGGTGGACATCTGGATGGCTCCATCTCTTCTCCTGCTCTTTCGCTCTGTTCAGACCTTTACCTCCACCCACGATGCGTGCAACCTCGCTGTGTGTTTGTATCTCGCGTGTGATCTCTTCCCCATTCATTCTTCTCATCTTCCCATCAATCTCTCTTCCTCCTTCCATTAGTCTCCGTCTGCTTCCTGTCCTCTTGGTTTTCGTTTCCTCTCCGTCCACTTCTGTCTTTCTATCTGGCCTTCACTTTTGATCTCTTCCTGAAAATGTTTGGCTGTGAATTGTCTGCGTCTCAAGGCTTTGACAACGCTGCAGCATCTCGGCAGAGTTGCTACAGGTCTTGTTTCTCATCACACGCTGAGTCGCTTTTTGTCGCTCTCGTGTGAAAACCATGAATCTCCAAAACTTTCTGTGAAAAGCTGGAAAAAGAGGATGAAGCTTATTCATGCAGCCCTACCACAGCAGTGGCTGTGGAGGACTTCAGTGCGGGAGAATTTGATCCTGCTGACTCGGGGAGGAGGACGAGGAGGAGGAATCTGAGAAGAAATCTTGCCACTTTATTTAGCTTGATGAAACCTGTATACACTGGGGTACTGTTCAGTAGCTAGAACATGGCACTACAACTGACTGCCAGGGTTTGTGGTTCATTTCCTGAGTAGATGTTGGATCAGATGAGGATTAAATGACCCCTGTGGGGAAAATAGGTGGAGCAGCACCTGTGGTAATAGGGCATAAAGAGAGTGCTGAGAGTAGTCCAATAAAATCACACTTGCAAAGAGCCTGACCCTCAAATGCATGTTTTCAGAAATAAATCTACCATGACACTAAATATTAACTTGACTGACCTGCACGTTTATATTCTGTTCTATAGCTTATTTTCCCTCCCTGGCCTCACCCCTCCCTCTTCCCTCTGCTCTCTGGTGGGTCCAAAGGTTACCTACTGTCATCAACTTTTGCCATGTTGCCAAAGCAGCGGCTCAAACACACTCGCACTAAGTGCACAATGACCCTCTTTCTCACACACTCCCGGAAGCTGTCGCTGAACACACACACACACACACACACACACACACACACACACACACACACACACACACACACACACACACACACACACACACACACAGCGCAGCAGACCAAAGGTGCACTCGGAGCAGCCACTTTTATCAGTTTCTCTCTAATGGCTTTCGCCTGACTTGCACTGTGCAACACACACATGCATTTATTTAGACAGTATGTAGGCAGAATGGTATTACATGAGAGGTAGAAAAGGTGTGTGTTTGTCTTACTGCATGTGTATTCCCTTAGAGATCGTGATTTGTCAAGAGGGGCTCATTAGCTGGTGTTCATGTAAGACCTCAGACTCAGAGGGTGGTCCATACACTTTGTGTGTGTGTGCGTTTGACATTACAGTCAGTTAATGAAGGTGTTCGTCAGAGGGTCAGGGCATCTGGAGGGGGTCTGGAGAAGTAGAAGTTGGCTTCAGTCAATTAAGGAGGAAAAAAGGAATCAAAGTGTCGGAGAGAGCGTGAACTGAAGGGACGACTGGCGCAGAGAGAGGTAGACGTGACGGAAGGAAAAGAAAGGAGGGAAGCAAGGCTTTAGAGGGTTTCTACATCTGGTGGATAATTAGGGAGTGGGGTGAGGTGCAATTATAAACCTACCACCCACTCAGACAGAAAACACACCATAGGGTGCATGTTTGTGGTAAACAAGGTGTGCATGTGTGTGTGCAGGGCATGCACTAATGATTAGGATGCTAGGGCACTTTTATAGAGCAGTCACAGTGACCTTGAACAGGAAACCATGGACTGAGGCAATAAATGATGTTCAGAGATATACAGTTTATAATGATATAAAACAAGGGAAAGCAGCAAATCCTCACAAAAATCCCATCTTTTTAAGCTGCGACTGAGAATGTGTGCGATTTAAACAGGGATCGAAGGATCGTGTGGAGAGATTGGATGAATTGTGAAAGAGAAGTCAGAGAGGAGTGTGACAGATAAGCATGTATGTAGAGGCAGCGCTCGAAAGCAACTGCCAGGTATGTAAATCTCAGCTGGCGTGACACGCAAATATATCAGACGACACTGGTGTGTGTGTGTGTGTGCATGCTCAGCCTCTTGTCAGTGTGGCTTGAAGCTATGTGGGAGATGCTGTTATAATTGCTGGTCACATGAGCCCATAGATCACATTCCTATGGGTCAGTGAGTGGATGTGCGTTTGTGTGTCTGCTCCCAATGGAATTCCCCATCTACTGCGTGTCGGTAGCTGGACATATATCCAGTTGAAGTGTTGTCAAGAGAGAAAGAAAGAAATTGGAAGAAGAGTATGAATGATGACAAAAACTGAGAAAACTGATTTATAAGGAATAGACCCTGTGTCTGAATGAAAACACTGACAAACGTCCACTGATCTGTTGGTATTAAAGGGTGGTCCTGCAGCATTTCTGCAGCTATTGAGTTATTAAAAGTCATATCGTCACACTGTAATGCAACAATACATATGTGATGACCTCTTTCGTCAATATCAAATGCACTAGAACAGTGTTTCTCAACTGGTGGGTGCTGTTTTCAGCGGGTTGTGGGCCTTTGCCTGGGCAAAAAAAAAAAAAAAGTTAGGAAAAAAATCCTGTGCTTTTATTTTGAAGGGGATTTTTTATGCAGCAGAGTGCCGTCTATTCATGCCGGGGCTTGTCATTAAGGGGTGATGCTGGGTCCAGAAACCAGACCAGTTGAGAACCACTGCACTGGAACACAAGTGTTGAATCTCAAGTGAGTCCTGACGCACTGACCGGCTATTTATCCAAGACCAAACATGCGGTATGAATGGGTCAAACTGGTGTTGAAAACCTATTTGTTACACACACACACACACACACACACACACACACACACACACACACACACACAGTTAACTCAGGTTTTATGTGTTAAAGTCATACTTCTTCCTCCTCTGTTTGTTTCAGCTGACTTCATGATCATGATGGATGCTCTTCTCTCCCCTGTTCTACTGTACATAGTTCGTTTACATTGAATAAGTGTGTGCAAGGGCACCGTATGCTCAGTTCTACTCAAGGAAGAATTGCTCTCTGCAGAATAGTCATGCCTTTCGTGATGTATTCATCCAACATGACAACGATCTGTTTTTTATAGATTGTAATGTGGCCTAGCGGGGGATATGGAGCTTGAAACAGCTGTAAAAATGTAACACGAGGTTTCTTATACTGCTCCACTTACAAGCTGTCAACACCGTTTTTAGATTTAAATCAGTTGAATGGTTGGATGGAAACTTCGCTACCTTGGTGGGTCCTTAATCTCTCTGACTTTGGAAGTGGAGCGGAGCATTTTCTAAAATGGATTAAAGTTGAATTTATCAGAGGAGCATGCACAATGTGCAAACACTGATCTCATTTGCCTCTGTGGCCCAAGCCAGGCATTATGATTTGCAGGAGATGCATTTAACAGGAGGCATGTTTGTCTCATAAGGATGGAGGGTTGTCAGCACTGTTTGCAGACTGTACCGTCTTCACCTTCTGTTATCTCTGAAAATCAATCAGAGCAAATGAAAGGTAAACAAGCAGAAGCTGCACGATGACGGCTGCAGACTGCAAGTTAAAGCAAGTGTTCAGCAAAAGAGAGCATCTGACATCAGGTCACAGCCTTGAGATGGTAATCACAGCATAAAATTGGAGTTGTACAGTTTTCCTCTGGTCCCAGTGAGTAAACACAGGTCACAAGTTCAGCCTCTTATAGCCCGGAGTCAGCTTCACTTTTGAGGTTAAACTCAAAGTTAAGCTGTCATTCTGTTACTACATACAGAGCGAAGCATCTCCTTGTATTAAAGCACTTTCCTAATCGCCTAAGTCTGATTTAGGGAGGCCCACTTTACAATTTACTGGTGCTTATTAAGGTCTCATGATGTGGTTGGATTTCATGCTCCTGACCTTTTTGTTTCTCTTTCTCTTCTGACCTTCACCCTTTCTTCTAATCCCACCGTCCATCTTACTCTTTCTGAAACTCCCCTCTCTCTCCTCCTCTCTGCTCTTTCGGTCCTCATCCCAATCTAAACATCTACCTCTCCTTCTAACTCCCTGTCTCCGTTAGCCGACCTTGGAGCCTAAACTCAAGGTATGTTTAGTTCAAAATGTGCTAAGAATGTGCATTTCCTGGCAGTGGGACAGGAGTCAGAGCTACGGAGACTTCTGTAAGGAATAGTTTAGAGTAGTTTTGTTGTGGTCAAGACGTAAACACCAAGCCTCACTAATGAACACGCTCTAGCTCATGTGCTTGCGCTGGGTGGGGTTATGCGCCAGACTCTTTCTTGGCCGGTGCAGCGACTCCTGAAATCATCATCAGTCATTTTTTTTCTTTTTCTGCCAGTGTCAACCTCCATGCTAAGCTAAGCTAACCTCATGGGAACGTTCTCTGTTGGTTGCCGGGCAGATCTTTCTCTCTGCCTCATCTGACGCAGGCGATGATGCCGATATCGATGCTGATGATGACATGTGTGCATGAGTCATCGGTCACTGCAAAAAAAAAAACAAACAATCTGGATCATCATCATTGTTTCCCAGGATGTCTGGATGGTATGTTTGTGTGCTGGGCCAGAGTGCGACCGCTGACCGCTGTAATTACAGAGCCAGTAGCTGCATGTGTGTACGTGCGTGGTCGTGGCAATCTTGCGCACGACTCCATAATGATGACGCTAATGACATGTTGATGTAGGCTTCCTGCGGCATCATTATGCTGCACATGAACGAGATCGTCATGCTGGCCAAACTGCGTGGTTTCCAGCGTCGAAACAGCTGTCGCACAACGCAAGCAAACAATATCCCTGTCTGTCTGTCTGTCCACAATCCCATAATGGCAAGAAACCATAAAACAGCAGGTACAGCCGCTGCAGCCATAAACAGCTATTTCATATCGCACAGCCTTCATATATTGCGGTGAGACTTGCGTAAAGTAGAGATAGGAGCTGCTGCATGGCTCTCCGATACACCAGAAGTTGTTTTCTTAAATACAGCAAAGTAGGTCACAGGGCCCCGCAAGGACCCCGCTGGACATAGCAAGAAGACGAGTGGTATACAAGGTGACCGGCAGAACGGAGCCCGTGCCTCATTTAGACTCCACTTTCAATAGAACAGTGTTATCATGACCATTAGAACTGATGGTCCTCTCAGAGCTTGAAGTACACCTTCTCTCTACTTGCAGCCATGTGGAGTGTGTTAGTGTGTGTGTGTCTGAAGGAGAGGTGGATATTGTTGTTGCATGCTCATCCCTCTAACTTCTCTATTTCTGTTGTCGTCTAGGAGCCCAACAGCGGGCCCCCCACCCTGGTAACCCTGAAAGTTGACCCAGATGGATTCTTCCTCTACTGGACCGGAGGGTCCAACCTGGTGAGACTCGCACACACACACACACACACACACACACACACACACACACACACACACACACACACACACACACACACACACACACACACACACACACACACACACACACACACACAGGATGGTCTCAAAGTAGGCCAGATGGACTGTTGCTGTCCTCACAAAAACACACATGATCAAATATAAATATGCCACGCTCAAGCAGCCCATAATGGATTTTTAATGCGCCAACACGAAGGCCGAAGTGGACGCTTATTTGTTTACTTTAACTCTGCCACTGCACTCCTTTGTCTTGCGCTCCGCTGTCTTCCTCGTGTGCTGTCTCTTGCTCCTCTCTCTTTGTGCCTCTTTGTCTCTTATCGTGGTTTTTAGCCGGTCCTTATCTGTCCATTAGCCCACACAAAATGGCTTTCATCAATTTGTCCCATTCTTGTTTGCCTCCTCTTTCCCTCGTTCCTCAGTGTCCCTGATGTCTTTGTGGTCTTCATCCTTTTAGCCCTGCATCACTTTCACTCCATCCATCTGCACTTCCCAACAATCCCCCCCCCATCTCCCCTCCCTTCCATATATTTGGTGGCCGTGCTTAAGCCATTAGTTGAGTAATATTGGATTTGAGGCATTTAGCCGACACAATGAGACAGAAACAACAGGCGGTGAATCAACAGGATGTAGAGATTTTGATTGTGGTCGTGTAGTGCAGATATATTAACGGTGTTCTATTTGAATCTTCATTTTAATATCAAATGAGGCTGATTCTCATCTTGAGAAAGATTTTCATAAACAAATTCCACACGCACAGCAACCTCTCTGCTTTCATCTGTAGCTCTTATCTCGCTGTCATTCGGCCATTCATGTGTCCATCTCCTGCGTGTATATATGAAGTATCTGTGCGATGCTGGCCGGGTCAGAACAATTTGCGAGGCCTCTTGGATCAAATGACACTTCAGAGCAGCTAAATGAACTCCCCCCTGTCTCCCCCACCTCTTTCTATGTTTTTCCTCCTCTCTCTCACACACACACACACACTGTCCCCCCTTTTATTTCTGGCTGTCTGTTTATCCAATCGGCATGTATGGAATGACCTGTTGATAGCCAATATTATCACTGTATTATGTCTGCATGTTTTGGAGTGTGTGTGTGTGCGTACCTGTGTGTGTGTGTGTGTGTGTGTGTGTGTGTGTGTGTGTGTGTGTGTGTGTGTGTGTGTGTGTGTGTGTGTGGGGATATCTGGGCCAGAGCACACGTCACCCCGTCTTGTCTGCACGTGTGTCAGCATGTGTCCATGCACTCGCATAACAGACAGATGCTTTAAATACTCGTTTCATCCCGGCGACTCGCTAGCTCCTGCACATGCGCGTGTCCATGTGTTATTGAGATAATAGGCCGCTTGTCGCCTGAGGTGCAACTGTGACACTGTTCAGCGAAGAGTCACGCCGTCCGTCATTAATTCTTCTCATCGGGACGGCGAAGCCGCCCTGCGCAGAGACTGCAAACAGCCTTATAAAGACGCTCGTGTTTTAAGATCAGCCTTTTCCTGTTCCCTGTGAACGCCGTCGCACAAACGCAGCTGAAACATCTCCCGAGCCGCCCGTGATGTGTTTGCTTACTCGGATCCAGCCATGCAAATGATTCATTTTCATGCGGCTGTGTCAGATTTTATCTTCAAACTAAAATAAGTCAAAGCAACTTCCGGCTGCTTCGCTGGAAACACGCGCCGTGCCAGTGCCACCTCATTTGGCTCATGAGCCACAATGTTTGGCTTTTCTTTCATTACTTACTTACTGCTTTTCGTCTTTGTTGTTGTTGGCACGACTGGGCTGGATTGCGGTTCCTGTTCTTAGTTCAGTAGCGGGAATGCTGCTCGGTATTGGCCACAGCCACAAAAAAATGATATAGAACCGAAAACACCCAGACCACCCAGGCCAAATGCAGGGATATGTGGGTATTTGGACTTGGACTGGCAGTAATGATAGTTCATTTTCATTATTTGAATGTCCAGAAAGTTTCATATTGCTGCTTTAAAGTTTTTTTCTTTTTGAACATAGATTAGTGTGTGGCCCGTTTCTTCAGGTCAAACGAAGCGTCTCTTCGCTGTGAACACAAGCACACCTTCATGTATAGATATGGACTGTGGCTTTGCAGAAGTCCTGTTTCAAAGTTGCGTCGTGGCTCCCCTGGAGATTTCCAACCGGAGCTGGAAAGAAAGAGGACACTGCAACACTTATTAATGAGAACAGTTAAATACGCTTTTACACAGATGACAAGAGTATTCTGGATGGAACCCATTTCTCTGAATAGAGGTACCCAAAATATTTGATCTCCAGTGCAGTTTTTATTTTTGCTGCTCTGCTTTTATTACTTTTGATGTCGGGTTTTCGGCCATAGACGTCCAGGTTTTATTTAAGGATTCTTTCCGCTCGGAGGTGATGGAGCTGTGTCTGCTCCGTGAAACGCAGGGTACCCATGGTCAGTGAGTGGAACTGGATCGGCCCCACTTAAAGTCATTTTTAGAATCCCAGCAAAGTCATGCAAGGATGTCCAAAAGTCTACAACCCAAAAATGTCACAAGCACTTTTTTTGCTCCACTTCAGGAGAGGATAGGAAGTTCAGTTTTCTTTGTGAAGGTGGAAGGGATGCAGCACTGACATCCATTTTCTTTAGGAAAGGCACAAATATGCATAAAAGCTCAGCCCCTGTGGATTTGAGGACTTTTTTTTAGCCCCAAATGTAACCACAGTTATTGAGGAAACCACATTGTTTTGATGAGGTAATGTAGGGGATCAGAATGATGTCATGTCCACAACTGCAGTTCAGCATAATTTCAGAGTAATGATATTATACATCTAAAATTCAGCCCTGTGAGATCTGCTTTGTGCCTTTGCTGCCAGATAAACGTATTGTCAGTGGAAACCTGTGATGACGGCTTGAAAATGCTGTCATCAATTTCTGCTTTGTCACACGATAAACAAGCCAGAGGGCCAAATAAAAGGAATTGTGCCTCTCTGAAGATGCTCTTACAGTAGATGTCTTAAGCGCCCAACGCTCATCTTCCCAGATCTCAACAGTGAGCAAGCTGATTGGTTGGTCCGACTCCGGTCGAGATCCCTGTGCATGTCCCCCAGCCCGGAGAAGCACCTTCCCCCATCGTTCGTCCTCTTTTCACCTTTTCTGTCACACTTGTTTCACAACATGTCCTCTTTAAAATCTGCTCTATCTCATCCCTCTTTTGTATACCCACCTGAGTCCATATCCTCTCGCCTCCTCCCCAGGTGTTCCTCCTCATCCCGTCCTCCTTCTCTCCTCCTCCTCCTCCTCACTTCTGTTTCGTGTCACCGTCCTCACAGGCCTCACTTTGTTTAGCATGTTCCTTTAAATAACTCTATACTTTTTCCAGTGTTTCATTTGTCTCTGTCTCTTTCCTGACACCTTTGCTTTGGCGCGGCGTCCCCCTCCTTTTCTCGAGAACAGTATTCTTCCTGCTCAACGGGTATTTTCTTTTTCCATCCTTCTATACTAATCTTTGACATCTCTCTCTTCCTCTCAACCCCGTCCTTCATCCTTTTGTCTCAGTTAGCTCACTCTCTCCGTCTTTGTGTAATGTTCAGTTCGGCTTACGAGACCTCTGACATGTGTGCGTATGTGTGTGCTCAAGGCCCAGAATTTCCCATAATGCTTGAGTCATGGCCGATAACAACCAACTGTTGCTGACAGACACACACACACACACACACACACACACACACACACACACACACACACACACACACAGTGGCTTGGCAGTGAAACGAGACACACCCCACCATGCACCAGTCTGTTTTTCTTTCCCTTTCACTCACTCGCTGTCCTGTATTTCTTTATGTCTTTCCATCCCAGACTCTTAAAATCTCCCCACTGTTTGCATTTAGAGATAAAATTGTCATTAACATGATCAGTAGCAATTTTTTACATCAAAGAGTTCCCTTCATGTAGCTGGAGGACATCTAAATAAAGGGAACTCTTTGATTTATCACGGTTGTTATTCCTTGGGTGTTCTGCAGGCATAAATCGGGGAGGGTACACGGGTTGAATTTTATAAAAATATTTAAAAGTAATGATAGCAGGACTGGGTAGCATAACACACAGGCCTCGCCAGATGTTGGTGTAGCATGGTTGATGCTGTTTGATCTAGGAGAGATGCACTCCCACACTGCTAATTCATACAGTCCAAAGGAAAGTTTGTTCCAAGTGGCCACTTTAATTAAACAGCGCATATTTCCCCAGTTTCCAAACTTCAGGAGTTCAGAATAAACTTGCTTTAGATGGCAGAAGGAGCTGCAGCAGTATTCCCTCCATAAGCAGTTTTTTAATGCCTGCCTGTCTAGAAAAAAACAACAGTAAAATCTATAATTTCCTTTGTTTGGGACCTGTCAAAACCCCTTCAATGATCTCTAAGGGCCCATGCTGCCCAGTTTGGAAACCAGCTCCCAGTATATCCTCAGTGCTGGTTGGTGAGTCGAGTCTGGCTGAGGCTAAAAGCTGAACGCAAAGCGCATGCCAGTGGCTGAGGGTTACACAAGATCACATGCACATCCCAAATCCACACATCTGTTAGAACATATGCTCACAGCCTCCTGCTAATCTTGCCGTGTATGTCTTTTTTTTCTCGTCTTCTGGCCAAACTCTCCTCCGCCTCCTCTTTACACTTGCAACCTAAATTAGAGGTTTTAGGCATTTAACAGATTGTCGGAGGTAAAATAACAGAAAGGTTGAGACAGATGGAAGGGTGTGGTGAATAAAGGGTTCTCCTCAGAGCTTGAGATGGAGCTAAAACTAGAGCCGTCGATCATTTCACACTGACGTGTTGATTAAAGAAACTGGCCTTTGTGGAGAGAGAAGCTCCAGTGGCGACCGAGAGTCTTGAAAATGTGCATAAAAACCGCTCGTGCATCATTTTCCACACGTTGAAGCATTTTGCAGTGACTTTTGGTCACCATCTTCATCTTTTCCTTTAGTTTGTCACCCAGGCTGCAGCCCTCTGAGCGCAGTGTTGTGGATCTTGCTGTTAGACTTGACAGCATAATATTTTGGCCTGTTTGAGCTCCATGTGCTGAGGAACCCTTGAGCACTGAGGAGTAAAAGAAAGAAGATGTTCTTAAGGGTATAACCTACACTCAGTCACAACATTAGGTTCATTTTGTCACCGGGCCTGTCCTGCAGATTGTAGTGCTACTGCGTGGCTACAGCGCGTAAAGCCTGCTCTCCCACTGCACAGCCTGACCAGACCAGCTGTGATTAATGGCACCTCGTTTGCCTGTTTAAGAACATTTCTGCGATCATTTTCCACTCTGTTGTTGCCAGCGCAGACGATTTGTTAGCTAAATTGCGGGACCGTTTGATTTAGCGCAGCCTCACCTGCCACAGCGGGATGAGTTGAGATGCACCTGGCACGGCGGCTAATCCTCCCCCCTCCCTCCTCCTGCCCTCCTCTGTTTTACTTTGGCTACCTCTTCCTTCTCACTTCTGCTGCTGGATCTCACCCTGTTTCTACACAGCTAATCCACCTTCAATTTGTCTTCCACCCCCTGCTTTTACTTCCCTGTGCCTCTCTGTCCCGGGGCAGCTGGTAGCCATCAGAGAGATGAGGCAAAAGCTGTTGCTCTAATATAAACTGAAGGATGACATTTCCTCCTTCTCTGCTCTCCATCTTTTCTTGCTCTTTATGTTCCACCGCTCCGTTTTCTCTCCCTCTCTCCCTTCCTCTTCATCTCATCCATGCCTTTTCTCACGTGGTCCCCTCCTACCAGTTATTGCTCCTTAATTTGTTGCAACAACACTTCTAATCTCCCTCATTCTCTCTCTTGGCGTGAGAAAGTGGGCAGGAAGTTACTCAGACATGGAGATGGGGGTTCTGGGGAATTTCGTTGCCCTCTCTTCCCACTCCTCCACATTTCCCCTTTTCCCCGAATTCCCCTCTCTCTCTCTCTCTCTCTCTCTCTCTCTCTCTCTCTCTCTCTCTCCCTCTCTCTCTGCCCCTCCGTTCTTCCTCCTGCCTTTCCTTCCCACCTCCCTCTTTGAGCTGTGTAGGTCACATCAATCACACCTGGGCATTTAGACATCTGCCCCCAGGGACGTAATTGAGTTGCCACAGAACTCCAATTGAGCTTGTAATGGTGTGGAATTGATTTCACATACTTTGACCAGATTGAGGAACACACACAGCAACCACAAACACTTATTCTAGTGTGTCAGGTGTTACCTGTGATGGGAATTTAACCAACACCCCCAGGGGGGGCGGCTGCTCCAGTCTCACCACATACTTACTGGAGGTGCCAAAGTGATTTCAGCCGTGTCAGTCCAATGTGAGGAAAAGTCTGCATCATCATTTGTTAAGAATCTAGGTGGAAAAAACATCAGTTTGTGGTATTACGCGGGGTCATGTGTGGGACTATTTCTTGACAAAATGGCTTCCTGGACTGATTTTGTTACTGTTGACCAGAGGCAAGCTAGCCGTTCCCCCCTGTTTCAAGTTAACCATCAGATTCCTGTAGCTTTGTACTGAACAGACCTGAGAGTGGTATCAGTCTTCTCATCTAACTCTCAGCAAAAAAAACAACAAGTTGAACTATTCCTTTAATGGAGAAAGCGTCAGCTGACACCGTCAAATTCCTTGTTTCGTCCAACCAGTGCCAAATTAATCAATATACAGTTTCAAAATGATGATAATAAAACACAGAAAAGCCACCACTGATGCTGGTTTTGTGTGTGTGTGTGTGTGCGTGTGTGCCTGCGTGTGTGTAAATGAGCCTGCTGAATTGTTGTTAGGATGATTGTTGGCAGGTATAAGTAGAAATCTAATAGAGATTATCTTCCTGGCTCAAGTCAAACATCCAGAAGGAATTAACTTGGAACAAGGGGTTTACATAACACACACACACACACACACACGCACATACATGCGTGCAGGGGGTCATTTTTACACACACGCACGCACACGCTTGTTGAGCGGTTGGCAGGGGAAGTTGAGTATGTCAGTTGATAATGTGACCTCTTCCTCTCTCTTTCTCCTCTCTTCTGGTTTCTTTACTTCACTCGGTCACATGCTGTATTTTTTGTTGACATTATCTGTTTCTGCACATGGCAGAGCTCTCGTCATTTTCACTTTCTCTCTCTTGCACACACACCATAGACATTCATTTCTTCACTGCATGAAGAAGTTAGGCGGTATCGATTCCATTGTCTGCGCAGATGTTTCCTCCAAAATGTGTATTTCTGTGTGAGGATTTGTCCACGACGTAGCACCTTGCTAATCTCCCTGCTTAGCTAATGAAACTGCCACCGTGTGCGTATGAGCGGCTTAGAAATTCAACTGTGAAGGATAATTCTGGTTTATTACAACTTGAGTCTTATTTCAAGGAAAAACCCGGAAAGTGAATAAAAGAGTTAGACGACCTGTTTAAAACATCCATCACAGCTCGCAGTGAACCCTCTGGTTCAGCTTTGACCCGCTGCTTGTCGTAATTTTCCTGTGCAGTGAGGGATTATTACAAACATGTGCGCCCTGTCGGACTTTGTTATGGCAATGTCGGCGTGTTTCCACATCTCAGCTCTATCATAACTGAGATAATGTCTAAATCTGCAAAGATGAGACAGAAGTTATTGCTAAACCAAACTAAAGTAGGCTTATGTGCTTTCTTCCTGAGGGATAGATGAGTAGATCTGTGCCACTCTCACGTCTGTACGCTTAGCATGAAGCTGCAGCCTGCAGAAAATTAGCATAGCTTAGCATAAAGACAGAGAAACAGGGAGAAACAGCTAGTCGGGCTCAGTCCAAAAGTTGGGTTTCTCATTGATCTCACCTCTCACCTCCTCCGGTGTCTCTATCCCTTTCCTCTCCACACTTGTGGGTTTATAAAAGATAATAAGATAAGATAATCCATACTCTATTGATCACCACACAGCATTCCATGCATCGGTGAGCACAGCAACACACACAACATACACATGTCATGCTTAAGGTGAAAATATTATTTCTCCACATTTGCCCATCCTTCGTCCGTCCTTCCTCCGCGATAGACCAGGAGCGGTGGGCTGCCAGCCGACAGCGGCGCCCGGGGACCCAGTTCCTTGTCACCGTTGGTCAGGTGGTGATCTTCTTGCATGTTTTTAGTGGGGGTTTTTTAAGGAGGAACATGCAAACTCCACACAGAAAGTATGAAGTAACATTACTGACAATTAACGTTTGCTGCTTCTTGTCTTCATGCTAAGCTAAGCTAATTGCTTTCTTGCGCCAGCTTTTCATTTAGTGGACAAATATATAGAATTTGTCATCTAAGAAAGTGTGTGCGTGCGTGCGTGCGTGCGTGCGTGCGTGCGTGCGTGCGTGCGTGCGTGCGTGCGTGCGTGCGTGCGTGCGTGCGCGTGCATGTGTTCACCCCCACTGATCTATGTGTTTATATTTTGTGAAAGATTTATGATTGCTTGCAACTATTTTCGTTTCGTGTGAGTTTTTGATTGTGTGTGTGTATGCGTGTATGTGTGTGTTCGACCCAGTTCTGCCTGTATTTATTTGCGCTTTGAGACATTTGGTATTTAGTGTTGTTTATGTGTGTTTTCGTTTTATTGATGTTGAACTTTGTTTTTGCTTTTGCTCTCATAAATGATGTTTTTCCTTCCTCGTACATTTGGGCTTCATTTCCCTCTCATGTTTTATTGCCTCTTTGTTCTCTTTCCATCCTTCCAGCACTTCTCCTTCTTCTTCTTCTTCTCTGTGTAGATTCTAATATTTCACTGATTACAAACCGCTCCGGGTCGGTCTATCAGCTAAGTGGCTAAAATGTTTACTCTCTTTATTTTCGCCTTCTCCAGACCACAGAAATATGAAACAGCTAAGTGAGGAGAACAGAGCGAGAAACAGATAAAGAAGGGAGTGATAGTGGAGGAGGGGTTTTATCTCTTTGATATACGGAGGAAATATTACGGGATGACACAGAGAAAGAGTTACAGAGCTGTCTCATGCTTCACAGGGGTTTTAAGTGTTCCTCGCTGTCTCTTTCTCCAAACACCTTGCCAACTCTCCTGTCGTGGCCATAAAACAGTTTGAAAGTCTCTTTGTTCTACTTCTCCGACGTTCCCCTGTCCTTTAAAGTCTTCTTCTGTCAAGCCTACATCTCCTCTGCCCCGCACTGATTGGCCGCTTGGGCCGCAGCCAAGCGGTAGAGGGTGGAGGCGTAAGCTGTCCTGGCACTGTGCGCGTTGGTGTGTATGTGTGTGTGTTCAGGAGGATCAGTTTCCTACATGCCGTCATCATGTGCCATTTGATAGGAGCCGTGATTGGTCATTCGAGACATATTTAGCCGCGGTGATCTTTCACAACGTGCACGCAGGCGCGTCACAGGAAAGGAGCGGCCATCTCTTGATTGTTTAGTTGCCCTTTCATATTTTTCTGATCTTAAGAAAATGAATTGGGGAGAGTGGCAGGGAAGGAGGGAGGAGGGGAAGTGAAAAGTCAATCTACAGAGTCAAGGAAGGAAAGGAATAAGCAGACAAAGGCCGAATCAAATCACATTAACATTTACTGTACTTGTATTTAGAGCCTAAATATAGACTAACCTACTAACTATTGTTCCATCAAAGCCTCCGATGCACGCAGCTGCAGCACAGCACAGAGGAGACCATGAGGGTACTGTGAAAGAAATTCTCATTTTATTGAAGCAATAGTTTGACACTGTGGCAAGCACTTATTTACTAAAGGGTCAGAGGTGAAGATCAATAGCACTCACATCAGTCCAAGTGATATCAGGCTACCGCTAGCTTAGCGTAAAGACTGGAAACAGAGGCGTACAGCTAGCCTGGCTGCCTGACAGCAACACAATCTGCCTCATGGCACCTCTCAAGCTCATTCACATGTTTTGTATTGCTTATTTGCATGCAAAAAGACAAGTTGTGGTTTTATTTTGGGCTGTTTCTATACTGTTTCTCGGCCAGGTGCAGTGACTTTTTGGAGGAAGGAAACCTCCAGTTGTCTTTTTTATACTTGAGGAGAGCTCCTGAGGTGTTGGTAGGAAGATTTTGTTACCATTAGACAGAACCCAGTTATCTGTTTCCATCACATTCAGTGCTTCTGTGGTCCATAGCAGGAAAAAATCAATCTAATCTTAAACATTCAACAGTAATGGTGTCAGTAGAGCTTCCTGAGGTCAAAAAATGATTTTACATAATGTGAGCCAGCAGGCAGAGTGACACTTCACGCAGCAGTTCAGTCAATTAAGGGAACTTAATAGTATTGTTTTTCATCTTAACAGTACAGTACAAAAGGTATTTTTGCCCGTGGCCCACCACTGATTTTCAGTGTTGGCCCTCTAAGGGAAGAAATTTGGGCACCTCTGCTCTAAACCAGACAAATAGACCAGACCGCTCCGCCGCAGCACATGCTTCGCTTTGAAGAAAGGGTGCCACTCAGTTGTTCCCAGTCAGCTGTGTGCAAGTAATCATCAGCTGAGTGCAACAAGTTCACACTGTTCTTTAGAAGTGATGTGGGAGTGCATCCTGGGAAATGTAGGAAATCACCGTTTGAGGCAGAAGTGCATGAGGCAGGCTCGGGGAAAGTTCTTCAGTCCACCAAAAACAGTAAATTAAAGTAAATTGTAGCACTTTATCACAACATGACTCCTGGAAAACTCTCACCCAGACTCATTTGGAGCAATAACGAGCCCACAGCCAAGCCTGAAGTGATAAATGGCGTGAGCTGTGTTCGGTCTTAGCAGTGAGAGATGAATGGAGCGCTACAGCTGCCTCGACTAGCTAAATATTACACACTGAAACACACAGATACACACACGCTAACTGAGCAGAAGGCCGGAATATGTTAGGAATGTCCTCTCAGAGATGACCGACCTTCACACGTACACACTCGCCACGCTGTGCGCTTGGATGCACAGCTATGTGCAAAAAACACACACATTTCACGTCGCGTTCACGCACTTTTTCTGATCACATGCTGCCACAGTTGTACTCCTCTGTACTTGCTCACACTCCTGTGTCACACGCATCTGATGTGCGCTGACTCACAGGCCTTTTCCATGCACACATGCACACACACTCACACACTCACATACACCCTGTCTTGCTCAACAGGTTAGGGTGTTTCACAAGTTGAGACCTGCATGTTGAGGACATGCTTGTCTGTATATTGCTGAGAGTGTGTGTGCTTGAGTGTGTGTGTTTTACATTACTAGCCAGTGAGAAAATGCTAACTGTCAAAGAAACACACATGCACACAGGCGGCAGACAAAGTTGTAGTCTCATTACTGTGGTCTCCAAGGAGTCACCATGGCAGTAGCAGAATGAAACCACGGCCTGTGGGACAGTAGAGTGTGTGTGTGTGTGTGTGTGTGTGTGTGTGTGTGTGTGTGTGTGTGTGTGTGTGTGTGTGTGTGTGTGTGTGTGTGTGTGTGTGTGTGTGTGTGTGTGTGTGTGTGTGTGTGTGTGTGTGTGTGTGTGTGTGTGTGTGTGTCCTACAGACCCAGAAGCGGTTTATTCCCCCAGGAAGTGAGTTATTCTCCACAGGCCAATCAGAGGACAAAGTCTGAGACAGAGTTTAATCCAGTTGGTCCAACACTTCTGACCTTTATTACTCGCAGCCAATCCCAGAGGAGCAGACAGCCTGCAAGGCGATGACATCACAGCCAGGGTGAAGTAATGAAAGAAGGAATGAGGAAAACATGAGTTTCAGTATTTGAGCTTAGGATAGTGACTTTATGAGTTTGTCTTTGTTGTTATTTTTGCAAAGGAAAACAGGAAACAGTCACAGATTCAGATGAGAGTAACAAGAAGAGAGACACAAACATTTGATGGTTTTCCATTAATGAGACGTCTCAGGATAGAGCAGAAAAGGTGCACTTAATTTCCAAAAGCCACGCAGAGATGGGGAGAAAGATGAGGAGAAAAGAAAGATGCAAGATGAGTGACACAGATGGAGTAAGCTTGCGGAATGAGCACAGGCCTAAACAAATATTTACAGTGTGTCCTCCTCAGTGTTTATGGCAGGGTTTATGACCTCACTCTCCTCCTCCTGTCCATCCCTTGCCATTTTGGTCTCTTGCTTCATCTTCACCTCACAGACCACACTGTCCTCTCTGGTTATTATGGAGTACAACTCTGTTTCTGTCTTCTCTCTCTCCCTCTCTCTCTCTCTCTCTCTCTCTCTCTGTTTTTCCTGTTTGCATGTGCATACATGCATAAATATGTGTATATGTGCTGCAGCATCAGGCATGCATGTGTAGAGTTCTTCAAAAGGTCTTTCTAAATACCACCTATTTGTCTCACACAAACACACACAGAGTTCATATGTCAGCGGCTGTGTTTTATGTCTAGAGCAACGCGGGAGTTTGTTAAAAGATAGCCGCTAGATACGCCACTGTGGTCTGTAAACATACTTGCCCCTGTTATCGGTTTAAGTGCATTTCCTGTTCACTCGTTTCGTAAACGTTTCATTAATTATCCGACCTCTGACCTGAAGGAAACAGCCTCCAATTCAGTCTCATGCAAACAATCTCACAACGAGACAGAGAGTCTGCAGCTGTAGGCTATGCAGCGCTGCTTTGAGCTAAATGCTAACATTATGCTCACAATGCCAACAAGCTGCAAGCTTAGTTCAATGTGTCAGCATGCTAACATTAGCTGATTAGCACTTGTCACAGAGTACAGCTGAGGCTGGCGGGATTTTTTTTTAGTTTTGTAGGTTTGGTTAAAATTTCATCAAGTGATGGCAGCATATGGAAAGTTAAGGGATCGCAGAAATTGACTGCAGTTCTTCCTGAGGGACACATCAAAGTCTGCACAAACTTTCATGGCAAAACATCCTCTAGTTATTGAGATACTCCAGCCTGGATGAAAGTGGTGGATGCACCAACAGATCAACATTACCACCCCTGGAACAGCAACGCTAACATGGCCAAAAGATGATGTCCATAGCATTTTTAAAAAGCAGATGAATAATATACCAGTTAGGTAGCAATTAGGCATCCTGATGCTCATGTTGATTTTCTGTCTTGCACACACTCACCAAATGACTGTCTGTCTTGTAGGAGGTGGAGATTCTGGACATGAGCACCATCAGGGACACCAGAACAGGAAAATACGCCAAACAACCAAAGGTTGGTAATGTGTGTGTGTGTTTGTATACTTTCCTGTCTCTGCTATCAATAGCAGCTGTCATGTATGGCAGAGGCCCTGCTGCTGTGGTTTGACCCATGCCACTGCTGGTCTGTGGTCTTGTGAATGTACCCTCGTGTGCCCTTGCGCTGAGCTCTCCTCATCTGGACTACTTAAATGGTTCAAATGTGAGCGAGACAGACAAAGAAGCTGTCACCTCCTGCTGCTGATGACTCCGTCCTGTGGCCAGAAATGAGATGCTCAAGTACGACTGTCACCAAAAGATGTGTGTGCGTGTCCACTGCATGCGTGTGTTTCCTCTCTTAGCTGATGGTGCAAAGGTGACAGAGCGCTAATGAGGCTGCTGACAGATGGACCATCAGACAGGAAGTGATATAACCAGCGACTGTTGATGAGGAAGTCATTGTGTAAGAATGTAGATCTGGCCGACCGAGACACTGATATATTAGTGGTAAACAGTTCAAACATATGGATGTGCTGACAGGCTAAGACTGATGGCTGCGCTGCATCACTGGTCGATATGTTGCAGCATTTTACATTATTACTTTAAATAAATCTGCAAGTGAAGTAATGAACATTAAAATTTGGTTCTGCTTTTAATCAGTGACATTTAGGGATGTTGTGTAAAAAGTGAATTTTGTGGTGGTTATGTGGTAACGATGTGCCCTGAAGACTGCTGAGTAATGTCAAGATGTGGTTTTAAGAACAGGAATGATCAAAAGTCAGGTTTGCCCAGGTTTTGAGATATCTGTCTCTGTGATGTCTGCCTTCACCTCACAGCATTGTAAAATAGATTTCAAAGCTTCTATATTCAATATTTATATATTAATGATGTGTCAGATGACTGTGTAATGCAAACGTCACACTTGATGCATTTTAGTGTCTTTTAACTCGGCTGTACTTCCTGCAACTGTCCCGTTCTCCCTCATCTGTGTCGTTTACAGCTGCACCAGGCAGCTGATTTAAGCCAAAGAAGCTGTGATAAACCACCTGTACGCTACGTGCCCAACATTTAACAGCACACAGACACAGGTAGTGACTGGCTGGTGAACATGGTGGAGCATTTAGAAGCTAAAGAGCCAGATATTTTTCTCAGAGTTACTGGAGACTGAGCTCAAAGGACAGTGAACGCTAGCCTTAGGAACACGACTCCACATGAGGCTAATGTTGCTCCGTATGTGCTGGATGTGTAAATAAGTTTGCCACATGAGCTTTATAAGAGGATAATATATCAATGTTGTATTTACAGCTTGTTGGCCAAAAATGTTCAACAGCATTTATATCTAGAGGCATTGTTCCTGCTGGTCTGGAACATCACAGAACACTGTCAACTGTTTTATGAGGACTATTTCTTTGATAGAAAGTAGTTCCAAAGAAAAGCGTTAATAGCGAGGTCTGTGGATTGTCTTAACGAACATGTTGACATTGTTTTTTTTTTAATTTGAAGGAACTGGTCCTTTAAACTCTCACTCGCTGCTTAATGACAATGTACATTTTGTGCGCCGCTTCTCCTCATAAACAGTCATCCGACTTAATTTGTTTAATTGAAATGAAAGAGAAACATGATAGAGAGGGAGCAATGGAGAGAGTGTCTGATGGAGAGACAGTGAGAGTTGGAGAGAGTCGTGGTGGAGAAAGAGTGGTCTAAAGAGGAGGAAAGAGTTGTTTGGTTAATTGGATCAGAGCGCTGCACCACATGCATCACATTTACTGTTCTCAGGAGACAGAGGGACGGACAAGGAGTGGGAAGGACGGAGAGTTTGTATGCGCAAGTCAAACTAGTGTCGTGGCCAATTCATTTGAGCTGTACGCATGTCCAAAGAACAAAACTCCTAAAGTGTGTGTGCGTGCGTGTGTGTGTTTGTGTCAGGACCCGAAGCTGCGAGAGGTGCTGGGCTTTGGAAAGGGGGACAACGTTGAAGGGAAGCTGGTGACCGTCGTCCATGGCAACGACCTGGTCAACACCTCCTTCCTCAACTTCCAGGCTATGCAGGAAGACACAGCTAAGGTAGCCGTGGTCACCACCATCCCATAACCTGTTCACTTGTACTCGCTTAATATATCTTCCTTCCTCCCTTCCTTCCCCTTGTCGCCTTCTTTCCTCAGGCCATGTGCTGATTACTCACTTTATGATGTTGACACAGAGGCATGGGTGTGTGTGCGTGTGTGTGTTTGTGTCGTACATTGTATACAGAAACGCTCTCTCTTGGTTTTAACATCAGACGAACAGTCAAACATCCCCGTGCTTTCGTCTCATTCTTGTCTGTGTGCGTGTGTGTTTCCAGATTTGGACAGATGAGCTGTTCACTTTGGCCACAAACATACTTTCCCAGAATGCATCGCGGAACACCTTCCTCTTCAAAGCGTAAGACGTGTGTTTTATCTGGACGTGAGGCATCGGTAGAGTTTAGACGAGCGTGCTTAAAGCCTCTCTCTCTGTCTGTTTCAGGTACACGAGGTTAAAGCTGCAGGTGAACCAGGATGGGAAGATTCCTGTGAAGAAGTGAGAAACACTCATATCAACCACTTTCTGAAGAATTTGCAGACGCCCCTGCCCTCCACTTCTTCTTTCCTTTCCTCTTCTCTGTCTCCCACTTCCTCTCTCGTCTCTTCTCTGCTCGCTGTGGACATTTGGTCTCATAACTCACATGCATCTAATCCTCCCAGACGTTGCTTTTTAGTCTTTTTATTCTCACACTGACAACAATACACTTCAAGAGGTGAAGAAACCCTTTGAACAGAGGCTGATATCTCTTCAAACTCTCTGTCTTTCAGTATCCTCAAGATGTTTTCAGATAAAAAGAGAGTGGAGACGGCTCTGGAGCAGTGTGGCCTCGTCAATAACAGGGTAATCATCACAAGCAATCACTGACCACAGTGCTGCACTCAAGATATGTGTGCTTTTCATCGTCTCATACATGATAATAGCTGCAACTCAGTTTCTCACCCTGGGGTGCTGCATAGCATTCTTTGCATGCCTTTGCAGTGAAAGGAGGGCAAAAAAGGCTGTAGGGCTACAAGAAAGGAGTTATAGATTATGCAATTTATAATTTAACGGCAACAAGAGTCACAAGCTCTTAAGTTACGTTTTTTTCTAAGGATCAAACAAACCAGATATAATTTGTGTTCAGTAGTCAGCTTTAGAGATACTGGTAGGTGGGTTTAGTTCCAAAGAAAGGCTTTCCAGTCTTTGTGCTAAGCTAAGCTACCCAGCTGCTGGCTGCACCTTCACATTTACTGTACATGACAGCAGTATCGATCTTCTCTAACTTTCAGCAAGAATGTAAATAAATGTATTTTCCAAAATGTCAGACCATCCCTTTAAGGGCACATGTAGCCTTTGAGATTGCTTAAAAACTAGTTACCAAACTAGAGAAGCTGAAATTGTTAACTAACAGTAATGATTAAATCCTTTGCATAGTTTGCTAAATCTAACAAAACATTTTAAATAATTGACCAACCAAGCTAAACATGGACAGTTCAGCTGCAGGAGAAAATATTTTAACATGATCAGCTTTCACATTAAATTGTGGCTTCTTATAGTAAATGTATGAATTGCTCAGACGGCAACTCTTCTCACCTCGGGCAACCATTTTCCCTAAAAGAGTCAGTTTGGAATCACGGGATTTGGTTTCCTAGAAAGAGTTACAAAACTAAAATACTCAATACACATTCATTCTTACAAACCTCAAAGTCCAGTGAAACTATTGGTCATGAGCTTTTATCTTTTTTGTTGTATCTATTTGTATTTGCGTGTGTTTGTTTGCGTGAAAGCAGCAGGCCTGTGGTTTGGTAGGTAAAACAAGCTTTCTTGTGTTATTAGTCAGTGCAATCTTTCCTGAAAATCAGTTTGGAGTCACAAGACGTTCCTCTTTGAATAAGAGTTGAGATTGTGCAACCTGCACCGTCAGCATTTCTCCTCGTGTTGCTGTGCTCTGGTGCCTCCTGCTGGTCAAACCGAAGAACACACAAAGTGGGAGAAGCCTGAGGAGGATCTGAGCCACAACTGTCAGTGTGATCAGTGTCATTTGATGCCTCATGATGCATATTTATGCTACTAATGCTTCAAAGTTTAGCATGAGTATGTCCTATGTTTTTAAGTGGGAGCAGGTCAGGTGTCAGTGTGTTGCTGAGAGGCTGACTGACTGGATCAAAGTGTCTGTGAAAGCACCAAGCCCATATCTTTCTACACAATCCTCTCTGTTCTCTTCCAGTCCGAGGGACTCAAGCCAGATGATTTCACGTGGGAGGCCTTCCAGAAGTTTCTCGACAGCCTCTGTCTCCGGCCTGAGATACAAAGCATCTTTGAAGAAAGGTATGTGACACATAGATAACGCTATCACAAACATATGCTGTGATTTTTCATTGTGTTTATTCTCTCTTGACAGTATGAAAGTAAATCCCCGGCCTCAATCCTTTCGTGATGATGCTCTTGTTATATTTTTGTGGTTCCCAGTAATACTCACAACCTGTAGCTGAGAGAAACTTCTCTTCTCTTTGCTCCAGCGGCTCCAAGAGGAAGCCATTCATCTCTTTGGACCAGTTGATGGACTTCATCAACCGCAGGCAGCGAGACTCCAGACTGAACGAGGTGCTGTACCCCCCGCTGAAAAGAGAGCAGGTCCGACAGATCATGGAGAAATACGAGACCAACACCAGCCAACTGGAGAGAGGTCAGTCGCATTCAGATGCTTCTACCCAGAGCAGCTCGACACATGTGATCTTCATTTGTGAGATTCTTTGATGAAATAATGCAGTGAACCGTTGCGGTGAATGTAAATTGGCCCTAGTTCTTTTATCTTTGATGTGTTCCACATAGATCACCTAAGGAACTGACCAAGAGCTGTTTCAGCTCCTGGATCAAATAACAGCACCTTAGGAGATTCATAAATCATATTGTTTTGCTAGATAACAAGAGTCGAGTATACACGCAGCTCTGTCTTCTTGTAGATTGTATCTGTTTATCCCAAAGCGAGGTTTATCAGCTGCAGCAGAGCTGGGATAATAACAGGTTTATCGGTATGATTGATTTCCTAAAGTTTTCTCACAGCAAAGTGGAGCAGCGTGGTTGTTGTCCATGTACTGGCTGAGGCCGGATCCATTTCCCTCCTGTAAAACATCCAGAACGCTGGAATCATTTGCACATTCATTGAATTGTGCTTTGCTGTGGTCATGAGTGGATAAACTGTACAAAACAGGCTTGGCCCCTGTGAGCCCCTCTGTTAGGACACTGTTAAGCCAAAATCGGTAAGATGATCCTCTATCCAGCCCACAGTGTTCAGGACTAACCTGGAGCTCCCTCTAAAGTCTGCTCGTCTGTCCTAAAACATGAGTCACTTTACTGCTACAGCACATGACGTGCATTTAGTGTTGCATCCTCCATTCCTTGCTCGTTCAGTCAAATCAATTATTCTGATTGCTACCACCAGATGGATGCTGGTCCATCCACTTAAACTGACTCTCAAAAACAAGTTAACACACTCTCTCTCTCTCTCTCTCTCTCTCTCTCTCTCTCTCTCTCTCTCTCTCTCTCTCTCTCTCTCTCTCTCTCTCTCTCTCACACAGACCAGATCAGTTTGCAGGCTTTTGCTCGCTATCTGGGAGGAGAGGAAAACAGCATCGCACCTCCAGAGAGGCTTGACATCATCGACGACATGAACCAACCGCTGTCTCACTACTTCATCAACTCCTCACACAACACGTACCTCACAGGTAAAAAAAAAAAAAAAAAAAAAAAAAACACCCTTCCAGAGCACACACGGTACCTCACACCTACAAGGTTTAGGCTTTTGGCGTCTTTTAAAGTTAATCCTTTGCATTTCCGTCCTCAGTGGGTCAGCTGACCGGCCTGTCATCAGTGGAGATGTACAGGCAGGTGCTGCTGACTGGCTGTCGCTGTGTAGAGCTGGACTGCTGGAAGGGCCGGCCGCAAGATGAGGAGCCCTACATCACCCACGGATTCACCATGACCACTGAGATCCCCTTTAAGGTGGTAGCCACTGCTTTCTGTTATTTTGTTCTGCATTCAGACACCCTGGATCACCCCCTTGAAGTTGTTGTTTGCTTTAATTGGGACACTTTGGTTAGGTTGAGCTCTCATGTGAGCATTTTTACAAGGTGCTTGTTTTACAGTGTACTTTGAAATTTCATTCGATGGATCTCCTTTTTAATGTTCTCGTTCTCTCCCGGACTGTAGGAGGTGATTGAGGCCATAGCAGAGAGTGCTTTCAAGACCTCGCCGTACCCCGTCATCCTGTCCTTTGAAAACCACGTGGATTCGTGAGTCTTGCTCAAAGCTTTTATTGTAATCCTCGCTCATAAACAAGTGCTGTTTTGATGAATTTGAGAAGCTAACGTGTGTCTCCTGTTCCGTCAGGGCCAAGCAGCAGGCCAAAATGGCAGAGTACTGCAGGACCATATTTGGAGACGCCCTGCTCATTGATCCACTGGAGAAATATCCGGTAAAACTGAAATCTCCAGCCGGACCTGACATGAACGTTTTGCACCTAATTTTCAATATAAAGTACAGAATACACACACTGTTATTTCCTCAAGGAAAATTTTAAAACACACTACTGTCCTTTCATTGCAGAGTCATGGTATTAATCAACCATCTACAATGACCAAGCAGCTTGTGACATGTACATCACCTCATGATCGTAATCGTTTTGTAAAATCACAGCTTGTGACGCGGTGCTTTCCACCTCATAAACTTCTACGTGACATTTTTCCCAGTGCACACACCCAAATTCTTTAACTCCAAAATGTGCATGACCTTTACCCCAAAGCAAGATCTTCCAGTTTTAAGAGTGCACAGTTGTTGCTTTAGAGTGATTTTAGGGCTGCTGAACAGTTATAAAACACTTAGCCTGACTCTTGTGACATTGCACCATTAAACTTGGATAATACGTTGCAGCTGCCAGGCTACACAACTACTATGACCTTGCTCAGGGCGCCTCATGATTACTCTCAAGTTGCTCATCTCAGATACAAATTTAAGGGACGTGTGTGCTATCTTTTATCCCTTGATCTGTCCAAACGTCTTCTGCGTCTGGATTAACTGCTGACCCAGCCCTGCTCACCATATTTAAATCTTAAAGAGTTAACTCATCCAGCGGTGAGTTTTTCTCATCTTCACCGTTGCGTCTTTTGTGTGGCTTTAGCTTGAGCCCGGCCAGCCGCTGCCCTCGCCGCAGGAGATGCTGGGAAAGATTCTCATTAAAAACAAGAAGAAGCACCACCACCACCGGCCCTCCAGTGGCGGCAGCATACGGCGCAGAGAGCAGGAGGAGCAGTCGTCGCCCAATAACGGTGAGCGCAGACGTGCGTGTCCTGCAGTGGCATCTTGGGCCAAGATGGCTTATTGCTGACATAGATTTGACACATACGCTTAAAGTGAGGGTGATGGAGGCCTTTTTATTACTCAGCAAACTGAAGCCGGTCATTTGCTGTTTTCTGTGTAGACTGTCCTTTGAATGACAGTGATGGAAGTCAGCTCCTGTCTAACGGGGAGGAGAAGCTGGCCGAGAGGATGATCAAAGAATTGGAGCCTCGCAAGTCTTTAGGTGGGTTGAAGAAGAATGGAATGAGCCTTTTGAAGGTCTGCCAGTGTGTGTACATTTTGCATTAGTTGTTTTGAATTACGTCCTACCAGGAGGTGAAGGAGAGAGCGAGGAGGATGAGGAGGACGAAACAGCGACAGAGCCGAAAAAGCCGAACTCGGACGAGGTAAGAGCCATCAGGAAGGGGACTGACGGGGAGCGTTTGACTGACTGATAGGCTGATTGATGGATTGGTGGTATCTGCCTCCCTCAGGGCACAGCCAGCAGTGAGGTGAACGCTACGGAGGAGATGTCGACGCTCGTCAACTACATCGAACCCGTCAAATTCAAGAGCTTCGAGGTGGCGACGAGTAAGTGTGTGTGAGTGATGAGGAGAGAGACGGACAGGAAGATGCAGGGAGTTTGTGCACAGAGAAGGCATGAGGTGAAAGAGTGTGTGTGTGAGGGTGGTGGACAAGCCTCGTTACTTCTAAGCACCTCTCTTATGTAGCTCATTAGGCAGAAAGGCCAGCTGTGTGGTCTCATTTGTGGTTAATGATCAGTCACGTCGCACAGACCCGCCGCACATTGATTATCTTAATCTCTTCCTGTACCCACCAGAGAGAAGGAAGTTCTTTGAGATGTCGTCGTTCGTGGAAACAAAAGGCATGGACACCCTGAAGAGCTCCCCCATTGAGTTTGTCGAGTATCCTTGGAGGCCTGTCATTCCTTAAAAACTTATTTGGTGTGTGTTTTAACTCATCACGAGGGTGGAAAGAAGTGATTGAGGGAAAAGCCTTTGTCTTGATACACATAAAAAGTGATGTTTGCCTTTTATCTGCTGTAGTTTAACAGCATGTAACAAACGGCCGGTGCACGTATTTGCCAAGCATGCAGCGTCTGGTTCTTAACAGCACTCCTCCAGGTACAATAAGAATCAGCTGAGCCGAATCTACCCGAAAGGAACAAGAGTGGACAGCTCCAACTACATGCCTCAGCTCTTCTGGAATGTCGGCTGCCAGATGGTGGCGCTAAACTTCCAGACCCTCGGTGAGTCCTGTTATTTCTGCCTTGGGCATGTAAGCTCAGAGCAATTCGTAACAAGCTCTGCGTTTTTAAGCTTTCAGCGCAATTCCAAGAAATATAAATAAGGTCTTAAAGGTCTTCCTGTGGCTGGCAGACACCGGGTGTAGATGCTTTATAAATAATTCAAGACTCAGGGAGGTCAAGTCAAAGCATCTTGGTCTTTATCCCTCTAAATCCCTCCTTTCCCATCTCTTCTCACTCTTTCTCATCCCTCATTCCTCTCCACCAGACCTCCCTATGCAGCTCAACATGGGTGTGTTTGAGTACAACGGCCGCAGCGGCTACCTGCTGAAGCCTGAGTTCATGAGGAGGACGGACAAACACTTCGACCCTTTCACAGAAAACATCGTGGACGGGATAGTTGCCAATACTGTCAAAATTAAGGTGCGGGCGAAAGGTGTCATCATTTCACATTAAATGTCTTTGTACGACTTGTTGAGTTAAATGTGTGTAATTTAAACATCCTTCCAGATAATCTCAGGCCAGTTCCTGACAGATAAAAAGGTGGGCGTGTACGTGGAAGTGGACATATTTGGACTTCCTGCTGATACAAAGAGGAAGTACAGAACCAAAACATCCAATGGGAACTCCCTGGACCCCGTGTGGGATGATGAAATGTTCGTGTTTAATAAGGTAACAAGTCTTCCTCTCACCCTTCATTGTCCTTTCTTAACTCTCACACGCTGTCTAAACGTCTCCTGTCAATGCCCGTCTCTCTCCAGGTGGTCCTCCCCACGCTGGCCTCTCTGAGGATAGCGGTGTTCGAAGAAAACGGCAAGTTTATTGGACACCGGATCCTCCCTGTGTCTGCCATTAGACCCGGTCAGTACACACACACAAACGTGCATAAACGCACTCTCGTAATGTCGCGCATTGAAAGAACGTCCTGCATATGGCTGCACTCGGTGGAAACATCATTCATTTACACTCTGCTGGGCCTTTTATTGTCCACCAGCACCAGTGCACGGCAGTCATTTATTTGCTCTTCCTTCCTTCTAGGCTACCACTACATCAACCTGAAGAATGAGCTAAACCAGCCCCTGCTCCTGCCCTCGCTGCTGGTTTACACTGAAGCTCAGGACTACATCCCTAATGAGCACCAGGGTAAGAGCACCACATTAACAACAGCACCCTCCACCACACAACCCACCCGAGCCACTTGACTTTACTCAGATGACTCACATTCAATTTTCCATGTTGAAGCAATTGGAGAAATACCACTACTACTATTTCAACTATTTATCCACTACATTTACATCATTACTTCAACTATTTATCCGCTACATTTACGTCATTACTTCAACTATTTATCCGCTACATTTACGTCATTACTTCAACTATTTATCCGCTACATTTACGTCATTACTTCAGCTGTTTACCTGTTAATTTTACCTCATGATTCCAGCTGGTTATCCACTTCATTTAGCTCATTATTTCAACTGTTTATCCATTACTTTTACCTAATCAACTGTTCACCATTAAGACATGGTAAGGCACTTAAGGCACTTTGTCTTGTGTGTGTGTGTGCGTGCGTGCGTGCGTGTGTGTGTGTGTTCTTAGAGTATGCTGAGGCTCTGACCAACCCCATTAAGCACATCAGCCAATTGCACAAGAGAGAGACACAGCTGGCTGTTCTCCTAGAGGACAACAGTGAGGTAAGACATGTTGGACGATAACAAGCAGCTAAAATCACGTTATGTGTGTGTGGATGCAAAGACACAGAAATTCCCCAAACCCCCCTGATTTTTAAAAAAAATATCTGTTGATGATTGGCCTGTGGTCTGTCACTCACTCACGTTCATCCATTTGTTGCTTTTTGCTCCAGCATGTCACCAACCAGCCCAAAGAGGGAGAGACCAGGAAAGACAGCGAAGTCCTTCAGGGGGGTCGACTCCCCTCCCCCTTCCATGACCTCCCCCCCAGCTCATTGGATGTTGCCCCTGACATCATCAAATTACCTGCCCCAGGTAGAATGCTGTCTTAATGTCTTCATGTAGCACGCCTGTCAATGATCTGCATGTATCTTCGTTTGGTATTAATTTCCAACATATTAATAAGTTGCTCCCATGTGTATTTGCTTCAGCCTGCTAACGTTAGCTCACGTAACATGTCCATGTGTGTCTTCACTGCTCAGATATCTATTGTAATATATTCACAAGATCTTTTCACGTCTCCAGAAAACCGGAGAATTCATGCATCTCCCAAAATGTCAACTTTTCATGAATTACAGCTGTTGAAAATGTTTATTAGCTCATCCCATTTATTCCATTAATGAAAAACATTGTCGTTTACCTTGTGTGTTAAACTCAGTAATGCCATGCTCATTGTTTTATTCATTTGTGCTGCTTTACACCCGGTTCATTCTCCCATTGTCCATTTCACACACACTGTCTCTGTGCTTTCTTTGTGTGTGTGTGTGTGTAGCGCAAAGTCAGAAAGAAGACCTCATAGCCACTGTTCTGGCAGGTAAGATCACAGTCCAGCATGTTCATTTACACACAGAAATGAGGGAAATCATCTGTGTGTCACATAGAGTGGTGTGTAGGATATTTAATGAGCATTTTTTAAGTTAAGGATAAGACAGGAATGGTTAGTTTTCAGCAAGACTTCCATTGGGGATTGGCCATAATTCCCTTTTTGTCTGTTTGTCTCAGACATCCAGGCCCAGTCTATAGAGGAGCTGAAGCAGCAGAAGAGCTATTTGAAGCTGGTCAAGAAACAGAGCAAAGAACTCAAAGAGCTACATAAGAAACACCTCAAGAAGGTAAACATATGGGAATGGACACGCTCATATGTTCTGCTTATGCTGTGCATAAATTCTGTATTGAAAATGGATGTGAGAAGTCCATGGTGCATGCAGAAAAATCATGTCCCTTTGCTCGTGTGTCTTTGCAGGTGTGGAATCTGAGTAAGGAGCAGAAGAGTCGGAGTAGCCAGATTCAGTCTGACACCCAGAGGAGACGCAGCCAGATGGAGAAACACCTCAAACGTAGCATCAAGAAAAAGTAAGGATGGATGGATGAACAGTGGACAAGATCTGAAGAAGTATCAGTAAATGAGGGAGGGAGGTGGAAAATATGTGATGCAGATGACCAGAGTTTCTCTTAGCATTTGTGGTCGCGGCAGACTAAACTTGATCTCATTGTGTGTGTGTGTCATTGTGTATGTGTGTGTGCGTGTGCGTGCTCAGCGAGCCCCCGGAGCCGGTGCAGCGTGAGCTGACAGCGTTGGATCAGGAGATCGAGAAGCAGACGGTCCAGCTGAGGGAGTGGCAGATGCAAGAGCTGCTGAAGCTCCGACGGCAGCTTCACACACTGGAGCGAGAGAAGCAACAAACACACCTGCAAGAGGTAAGGACACACACACACACACACACACACACACACACACACACACACACACACACACACACACACACACACACACACACACACACACACACACACATACCTATGTATGAAAAGTGTCAACGCCTTCCTCGGGTCTTTGCATACTCAAGGTGACACGCTTAGAGTAACACTGTGTCCCTGCTGTGAATTCTTAAATATACAAACGCCCGCGCACGGAGTTCATCATTAGTTGACCTCTGCGGAACTTTGTGGCACTTCCGTACATCTGCACCGTGATTCGCTGACAGGTCGTCCTCTGCTGCGGTGTGTTTTTAGGCCTTCCAGAAGTTAAAGGAGACGGCCCATGAATGCCAAGCAGCTCAGCTGAAGAAGCTCAGGGAGACGTGCGAGAAGTAAGTGCAGCCGCCTCACCTTGCACCCAATAACCAAAGGACACAGAAGTTGCTGCTTTTACTGAGGTTATGGTGTAATGAGGTGTTAGTTTTTGCCAAATCCATAGTGTAGATTGGCTTTTGTCCCTTTTCGCACCATGTGGTTTGATTCCAGGAAGCTAGCTCGGCCTTACTCGCCTTTGTTCGGTCTGTAATATCACTCTGTAATTGCATCTGCAGGGAGAAGAAAGAGCTGCAGAAAATCCTGGACAGGAAGCGACAAAACAGCATCAGCGAAGCCAAGAGCCGCGACAAAGACAAGGCGGAAACGTGAGAAACTCCTTTCTGTTATTTGTCTCGAATTACAGATATTTATTGGACATATGGACTGTCGGACCTTATTTTGACACAGTGATTCCTCTCTGCAGGGAGCTGAATGAGATCAACAGGAAACATATTCAAGATTCGGTCGCCTTAATCCGCGGGGTAATTACACCCTCTAGCGCACACACACACACGCACACACACACACACACACACACACACACACACACACACACACACACACACACTCATTACCTACTTTATAGTACACTTTTCTGCCATTGGCATCAACTTTACTCCACTTCTCTCGCACATCATCTTCTTTCCTCCCATATTTGTCTAATTTTGCCTCCTAATCCACGTTGGGATCCTTGCTTTCCTTTTCTTTTTTCCCTGGTTTCTCTTAAAATCTGTATCTCCCATCTATTCCTACTTCCCAGCTGGAGGAGGCTCAGACCAGGAGGCAGGACAAACTTATGCTGAGGCAGCGGGAGGTGCTGCAACACATAGACGAGGAGCTGCCGCTGGTGAGCAAGAAGCACACTGACTCACTTGCACATTGAAGTGCTGCCATTTAACCCATTCGACAGCAGAGACACTTTTTGTTGTACTCCTGTCTTCCCAACAAAGGCAAAACACAGTAAAATCACACATGCTGTGAAAAAAAAAACAACTAGATGGCAGTGGCAGCGAGATGAGACGATTGACTCGTCTCAGGAGCCAGGAAGTGCTTAGCTTAGCTTAGCTTAGCATAGAGACTAGAAGCGGGGGGAAACTGCTAGCCGAGCCCTGTCCAGTGTTCAAAAACCTGCCACTCTAACATGAGCCGTGTTTGTGTAATGTGTACACACAAACAGAAATTTAAAAAGGAAAGTTTTGTGGTTTTAAAGACATTTTGGTTACAGCATTTAAATCCTCACTGGTTCGCTCCGTATAATGATGACAGTGGTATCGATCTTTTCATCCAACACTCAGCATGAAAGTGAATTTCCCAAAGTCTCAGTCTATTACTTTGACACTTGAACATCCTTTTAATATTTTCCTGGTATTTCTTATCCAGCTTCAGGCTCAGTTGGAGAGGGAACTGGAGGAGGAGTATAAGCAACTACCGGAGGAAATCTGCCAGCACCTTCAGCTGGAGCTCCAAAACAAAGGTCTCCGAAAGGACGCCCTGTTCTCTTCCTTGTCCAATCACAGCAGCCCCAGCCCCAGCTCCGGCTCGGGCCCGCCCTCCAACTGCTCCACGCCCTCTTACCCATCAACGCCCAATCGGAGTACCAGTCGGAGCAGGAGCATGGACAATAGCACTGCCTCATTGGCTGACTCCACTTCCTCGTCCATCACTCCCGTCCTGTCAGAGGCGGAGATGTCGTTCACTTAAACTTATTGTAAAAAGGAAAATAGATGCATTCAACTGGGGTCTATAATGATTATAATGCGGGATAGTATTGATATTAATTATTAACTAATTTTATTCCTTTTTTTTATGACAGACTGTTTTGTTCTTGTCTACAGAGCTATATTATTTTTTATTTTGCTGTTTTAGTCAGATGACACATCATGCTTTTTGTTGGACGATTTCAGAAGAATCATAACCAAACTTTTTTCTCTTTTTTTTTTTTTCCATTTTCTTGTCCTGTTGTCTTGCTTTTAATGTCATATGTTTTCTTTTCCATCATTCCCCTTTTTTTGTCTGGTCAGTAAGCTTTGCTGTGGTTCTGCCACATCACGAGCTTTATGTTCACACTGTTCACCTTCAGCCTCTTTTTTGACACTTTAAAAATGGCCTCCAGACACACAGTTGGCCCAATGACTACCATACTGGAAGAAACATTTAATTCTCACTGCAATTTTTTAGTTTGTTTGTAGTAACATTTGACCAATGAGATTGCTGCATTGTGGCCTCATTTCCTACAAATAGATGGGCAATTATTATATGTAACAATGAGTGCTACAAACAAATATCAAAACCACACATCTTATCTGCTTTTGCAAGTAAGATCAAGATTAGAGACATATTTGCAAGAATTGAGCATCAAGAGGGAATATAAAGGAAAAGAGGGCTGAATTTTCATCCTGACAGTTCAGACTTAAAAACTAGTGTTATAGTTGTAATGGCAGCAGCTGACCAGCAGGTGGTGCTGCAGCCTTAACTGTTATGTCAAATTGGGGGTTTGCGCTTTCCAATCAGCCAGCCTGATTATCCTATTATACTGTACCGCGACACACACATACACACACACAGTCTCACTCACCTGTCTCAGCAGGATTTGCAGAGTCATTGGGATAAAGTCTGTGGCCTTTGACCTCCAATCAAAATCCAGCCAAGGTTGAATTGTGGGGCGGTCAGCAGACATCCATCTGGCCAGAAACGCGTGTGTGTGTGTGTGTGTGTGTGTGTGTGTGTGTGTGTGTGTGTGTGTGTGTGTGTGTGTGTGTGTGTGTGTGTGTGTGTGTGTGTGTGTGTGTGTGTTTGAGAGAGCGGGTAGAGAGGAGAGGGTTTAAATTATGTAACACTCACTTTCACACACACATGCTTGACTGTATTTTTAAGTGAGGGATCTATGATGAGGCTTTGTGGCCACACACTGTGGTATGCCTACACACACACACAGCTTATTGGTTCAGAGGCCAAAAGTCTCTAAAAATCCTCCCCCCATCCAATCAATCTACCCCCACTGTACACACGCACACTGATACACACACTTAAGGGAAAAACTTTAATAATTTTACAAATATTGGAGATTACTAAACTAAACTCTGCAGGGGTGTGTGTGTGTGTGTGTGTGTGTGTGTGTGTGTGTGTGTGTGTGTGTGTGTGTGTGTGTGTGTGTGTGTGTGTGTGTGTGTGTGTGTGTGTGTGTGTGTGTGTGTGTGTGTGTGTGTGTGTGTGTGTGTGTGTGTGGCCAGAAGTTAATCTCTTGATGAGACATCTGCTTCTCGGGACAGTAATATCTCCTACTAAATGGAAAGAGCCTGCTTTGTGTGTGTGTGTGTGTGTGTGGATGCATATAGTTTGCCACTTTTGCAGCTTGGAGAAAGACATTATACAGTCTGCTTAAATGGCAACACCACCGCAGGAGAGCCTTTGGATGACGACTTAAAGCTGCTCTGTGACAGTTTAATGTAAAAACGCGCTCATATTTTTAATCTGAATCAGAAATGAGGCAAACACATGAGAGCATTTCATCCCCTTCTAATTGAAACACTGTAGGTTTGCTCAATTCGACAAATTACTGTTGGATTAGTGTTGGAGAATGTGTCAAGGAGTCCTGTCGCAGCTCAGAAAGTGACCACTTAGGCAAAAGCTGAAGTCAGTTTTGTGATGCTTTAATTTCTCTGAAGCCTCAGAATTCAGAGAGTTCTCCCTTATTGCCATTAAGGGCCTCATCACAGTGAAAACAACCAGAATTGTCAGCGGACAGACGAGCACCCATTGAAATGCCCCACATGGGTCCCTCATTGTGTTCGATACTTGATTCAGTCTGAACAGTCAGTGTAGAGATTGTGGTGCAGGAAACGAAACGGTACTTTAAGTTAAAATTCAGTGTTTTTGTCCTTGCTCTTTATTTTCAGCCATTGCAGGAGTTGTCTTTTTGTTTTTTTTACAGTTGCTTTTTCCTCTCAGGTCCACTCTGAGGGGTCACATGATGGCACTCTGTGTATATGTTTATGTGAATTTTACTACTGACCACAAGTGCTGAAGAGGGATGGAGGTCAGGAGAGGCTGAGGGGAGACTGGCGGTGAAGTAAATTTAGGCTTTTTCTCAAAGAAAAGATTGTTTTTAGATGAGATCGGGGGGGGGGGAGTCCTGCCTCACCCTCGCCCACCTCCCTCCTTCAGCGAGCACTGGCTGCCTGTCTGTCTGATTATTCGCCCTCACACACACTTTGTAAACTGTCATCCATTTAAATGGAAATTTTAACAACTTTTTCTTTTGTGGTTTTTATTGATGGAAGAAAAGAGATCTGTATTTATTCACTCAGTTAACAATTTAGAGAGTGTAAAAGGTTTTCATGCATTAAGCCTCCATTACAAATTCAGTGTGCATGACTCGTGTTGGACGCTGTAAAGCCACTGGGAGCCAATAACGGTTATGAAATTGTTGGTTAAACTTATCGGTCGTTAGTAGGACAGCAACAACAACATACATCTGCTGGGATCAGCACTTCCCTTAAATGAACACTCTGACCTTTTGATCTGTGATCATTTAACAGTCCAGCATTGCCGGGCTGTTCACCTCTGGCTGTCCTGCACTCAGTGAGCCGCACTGCACTGCACTACGCTACGTAAATGTTTCTGCTCCGCGATCTCACTCTGGACACTAATGTATACAGTGTGAGGACTGACTTTATTCAGGGGAGACAGAGGTGAAGCTGCCAGCAGTCTGCTTAAGTTGAGACATCCCTCGCATGCTGTCTGCTTTTAGGGTCCAAGCCATTCCAAGTCCAGTGGCGAGTATTCAAAGTAACATTTGTAGGATTTGTACGTGACTTCCAGGCATGCAGAGGTGGTCCCGCTTCAGCCCCTTTCATGCGAGACTCTTCAGGTTTAAACTCTCTGTTTTCGTTGCTTGTTGAAAACCTTTTGTTCCTGTGACAATCAATACAACCACTTTCCAATGATTGCTACTTTTCATGTCAACAGTAGTTGTTTATTTTTTATGAGAGTCGGCAGAAGAGCCGTTGGGCACATTTTGACAATGACACATGAAACGTTTTTTCTTTGCACTTTGAGCTTTTTTTTATTATTATTATTTGGAGCGTTTGCGTTTCGAAAAGCTTTTTTTATGCTCTTTGTTAAAAGTCACCGCAGAAATAAGAATGAAACATTCTTTTAACCACTTAAAACCTGTCAATACCTGACCTTAGTTTACCACGTGACAAATTGTATAACTGAATTGTCACCAAACATGTTAAATTCTTAGAAATCTGGCAAAGTCACTCATAAAACTGAGGTTTTTGGGTGGAAGTCAAATATAATAGTTGCACCTACAGTAGAGTTATCTACTGTAACTGTTCCCACAGGTGCTCTGTGTGACAAAAAGACTAATACAAGACAGGAATATGATAAATATGTGTATTATATGTCTAATATATAACATTCTAAAATTAAAAATAATGTACCAAACTGTAATATATTATATATATATGGAAAATACCACAAACCACTTCAGATATTTAAAATGTGTGTTTTTTTTCTAAGTCTATTGACCTGTAGACTGACTCTACTGAAAAACGCATGTTGTTGGTTCTAGATAGCTGCCAGTGGCTTTAAATTTAGACGTACAGGGTCTTTGAAGTTCAGGAAAGACGAAAGATGATGAAACAGTTTACAGGTGGAACCGCTGGATTCACTTACATGAAGTGTGTCGACAAAAGGTACTTTGCGCTGGGAGGTACAGATGATGCGTTCAGGGACTACCTGGCATTTTGACTTATATGACTAGACTTGACAGCCAGCTGTTTTCATCAAAAGAGTTCTAATAATCCTATTTATCTGTGATTACCCAGCATTGCTTACATACTACATGCTAACTCATTAGCATGTGTCCTGTACACATAGTGTTGCCTGCCGGTCACAGGGTTAAAAAAGAGTCAGTACTCTTGTCAGATTTTGTGCAAAATGGGTCCCAAGAAGCCAGTATAATCCCTTAAAACAAAATGATGAGGCAACATATTCGGATATCAGATTTTGAATCAGGATCTTTACTGATCACCGGCAGCACAGAGAGGAGTGCAGTCATGCTAGCGCCGTTAGCTAGTTTCCTTCCCACCAGAACGGAGCCTGGGGGTTGTTTCTTGTCAGCCGTGAGCTTTAACCTCTGTTATTTCCTTGAAAACACTCATTTAAACAGACACGCGCAATATCATACTCTGACACAAACACGGCAGCGTACCATTAGACACCGCGCTCACTTCAGCAGCACACTCACAAACCCTCCTTGACTTTACTCTTATTAGACATTTGGTGTGACTAGGCTCCCTCAGGCCCACCCTGAGGCCTCTGGCTGTCATCTCTTCTCTCCCTCTTTTTTCCCTGCCTCTTTCTACCCCTCTGTCCCATTTCCACTCCTTCACTTTCACCCAGTAATGAGACCATCTTTTACTTTGGGATTAGCCAAAATGATTGAAAGCAGTAGCTGTGTTTGTGCACTACAGATAGCATGCAATATACATTAGACGAGATATGTAGTGAGATGTGTTGACACTGTATGTGTAGTGTATATGACTGTTGGATATAAAGGGAATACTATACAAGGATCCAGGTGTAATATTTTATTGTTCCTTCATGATTAATATAAAGTATATGGCTGAACATTCAGTAATAAACTCCAGGCTTCCTGTTAAAGAGCTGAACCTCTGCTGTTTTCTTTGTCTTTTCTGCTCTTTTCCACCTCTAAAGATCTGCACAACACCTCCATCTCTGCTTTCTTTATCATGGATGTGGTCGTTTGTGTCTCAGAGTAATTTCTTTTCCCAAGCATTTCAGGCTTTCTGGGTACTTACCTCCTATCCATTTGTCATGAAAATTGTCTATTATTTAACATTTTTTTTGCCGAGTAATGTATTTTGAGGTTATTGAGTATGACAGACTTGGTTTTAGCGCCCGGCTTTGTCCTCACACCCTCTTTAATTCAGACAGTGTTTGCAGAAAGTAGAGTGAGTGAACTGTCGGAGAAGATGGTTTTTTGTATCCTGCTTGCTCAAGTACCATTGAGCCAGAAATTGATCTTGTGAAAGGTGTGAATAGGAACACAATTGTACATCACATAAAAACTAGCACAGCTGTAGCCAGCCTTTTGAAAAGACTGAGGCCAAGATGAAATTTACCATCCATCCATTATCTATACCGCCTATCCCTTTTGGGGTTGCGGGGGGCTGGAGCCTATCCCAGCTACAATGGGCGAGAGGCGGGGTACACCCTGAACCGGTCGCCAGCCGATTGCAGGGCCACATGTAAGGACAAACAAACATTCACACTCACACAATTTAGTCATCAATTAACCTAATGAGCATGTTTTTGGTCTGTGGGAGGAAGCCGGAGTACCCAGAGAGAACCCACGCATGCACAGGAAGAACATGCAAACTTCACACAGAAAGGCCCCGTCTGACCCGGGGATCGAACTGGCAACCTTCTTGCTGTGAGGCACGCGCACTACCTGCTGCGCCACCGTGCAGCCTGAAATATACCACACCTCTTAATTATTTAGGGTTTTTGTCTTTGATTTATCAAGTTGGCACTATTATTTTCTGCAAGTTTTATTTAAAATAAGCAGCTCTTCCAAGAAAGTTCCTCCAGAAATGAACAAATCTGAATTCAACCAACTAAACTCTAATTAATTAGTATTATTATTATGAAATTATGATGGTTACAGCTATAAAACAATAATGCTTTTAGTATGAAGGTCTTGCTCACTGCATGATTGAGAGATGCCTCAAAGACATGCATTTATTAAATACAGTGTACACAATAGAGAAAGTTGCAGAAACTGTCCAGCATGTGAGGACTCTTGAGCAGTGGACACCATCATCGTGCCATTAGCTATACAGGAATGTCCCCTAGAACGTCCCGGGAGAGTCTAGACCTGGACTGGGGAACCTTTCTCCTCTCAGGAGCCTCTTCAATTTTTATGAACTCCTTTAAGGGCCCTGCTAAATTATTGAGCACATATATCACACTAACCTTTAACACCATGGATGGAACTGCTTCTCTTTGATGAGGCGTCTAATGTCAGATGGCAGTGACGATGAGGAGGAGGATGGTGTTACTCGCAGCTGGTTTTCCAGGTTTGGGTCCGTCAGTGTTGACCAGAATTAAGTCTTTAAGAGTAGCTTTGAGCTACATCCTGGAAGGATGTATTAGTTTCATGTTATTGTCTTTTATTGCAGAAAATGGGTGCAGCAGTGAGGAGCAGCGGAGCTGAAGATCTGGATGGATGTGAGAGGGATTCATGATGGACTCACTGAAGAGCGGATGAAACTGGAGGTGGATGATTTCTTGATTAAGAAAACTCACAGTGGACTGGAGGGAGTGAGGGGAGGTCATTGGTGTGTGTGTGTGTGTGTGTGTGTGTGTGTGTGTGTGTGTGTGTGTGTGTGTGTGTGTGTGTGTGTGTGTGTGTGTGTGTGTGTGTTCCCTCCATGCTGATCTGTAGCTGGTGGGTAGCTTTGTGTCCTCAATCGATATGATGATGATGACACACACGCTGCAGAAGTGACCTGAGTAAACACACACCCTTTACTCTGCAAAGAAAGGAAGTGACGCTGCCGTTAGCGCCGCACTGGCAGCTTCATCCTCACACTCTTCCTCCTCCTCTTTCCCTCTCCTGCCTCCTCTCATCCCTCGCTGTTGCTCGGCGGGGTCGGAGAGGTTAGTTCCAGAATATAATCCATCACGGATCGCTGATTACCTGCAGCGAAATCCTCAGCCTGAGAGGAGGCAATTGGTTTGGGAGATTATGCACGTTGTGTCCGGACTCAGTAATGCGTGCTGATTATCACCTGCGTCATTTCCAAACATCCACGACCTCATGGAGAAATGATCACGTCGCCGGTGAAATCTCCTCCACCTGCTTCCTGTTCCACTAAATCATCCTTCTCTCTTGAATCATCTTCCTAAATTCACCCACTTCACTTCTTCTTCTCCTCTTTCTCCCCCTCTCCAGACTCTTCCTGCATCTGGTTTTTCCTGATATAACAAAATTCTTCTTCTTTTTGCCACTTATCCAAACAATCCTCCTCCAAACTTTAATCCCACCAAAAAGCATTTTCTCATCATTTCTCCTCTCATCCCTCTTTCCTGCTTTTTCTTTTCCCTCTCTCTCATTCCCTCCCAAACTGCTTTATCCCTCCTGTTTGCTGCATCCACCACTGTCTGCTCTTTGATTACATCTGTTTCTTTTCATCCCTCCCTCTCTGCCGTTTTATCCCCCTCATCCTCTCACCCCAGTCTGTCTCTCTCTCTGTCCACTGCTGATTCTTTTTATCCTTTCACGATTCTCTGAACTGAGCAGGACATCCTCTTTCGGTCTCTAGGCATCGTCCCTTCTCTCACTGAATTTGCCTGTGTCACTGCTCTTTTTCCTGCCTTAGAGCAAGAAATGTTAAATACATGTCAAATGTTTGATCCCCTCTCTGACAAGCTAACTAAGCTAAGCTAAACTAAACTACTCAAACTGAGAAAATGGTCCATCTAGCTTTTCTATGAACTCATCTACTGTAAAAAAACTTTGATAAAACACATCTTTGTGTGCTGCACCTTCGCTTTCTTTTAAAAAGACTGAAACAGAACTCGATGCTTTCCTGTTCTGGTGAGAGGCAGCATTTTGTTCGGTGAATGCTAATACGAAGTTGTTTATTTTAAAACAGCGGAGCCAATTAACCAACTAAGAAGTGTCAAAATCAGTTTATGCACGGAGGCAAACATTGGGACCCAGGAGAGGTGAGACAATCAATGTAGCGTGTCACTTCCTGTCTCCTTCCTCATCCCACAGGATAAATCTGTGTCAGCACTAACTCCATCGCTCCTTTTTTCATGCTTCAATTTGTTTACTGCTTTCTCTCTCTGTCCGTCTCATATTCTGCTCACATTTCCAGCCTCCCCTCTGTCTGCCTTTCTTTCTGCCTTCTCCTCATACACTTTCTGTCTCCATCTGCATCCATCCTCCTCCTTCTTGTTCCTCCTCCTCCCCTCCTCCGTCTCCCCCCTCTGGACTGCTGTGTTTACTCTTCGTCTCGTTCTCCTCCAGTGGAGGATGGAGACGTGTCTCGCCGTCGCGGTTAGCACAGGGTGGCTGTGGGAATAACAGCTGCCACTTGGTTGTTCAGAAACTGACAGAGAAGAACGAGAGAGGGATCAAGAACGCAGCGCAGTAAAAGCATGCAAAACATGAGCTGCTGCAAACTTTGGATTTGTTTTTCCTTAATTAGGTCAGCCTTAGAAAGTGGATGTGATGAACACACACACACACACACACACACACACACACACACACACACACACACACACACACACACACACACACACGCACACACACACCTGGAGAGAAAGTGACTGCACTCTCACCCTCCCTCCCTTATCCATCATCTTGATTCCCAAAGCGTGTTAGATCAAATCAGCGAACCACACCGGAGCTGCTTATTGGCCAACGGAGCAACACAGTGGTTGTGCTGGTCAGGTCCCAGGTGTGTGTGTGAGTGTTTAATCTCCAGTAACCACTCCCCTCTGGCCAGTGCTATAAATATGATGGTGTTCTTTCTCATGTCGCCAGGTTAGATAACAGCTACCAAAAAAAAAAAAAAAAAAAAGCAGAGGTGAATACTGAGATAATTAAGAGTTTAGGCAGTTCATTGAAATGAATGTAAAAAGTAACGTACAAGCAAGTTTGCACGCTGACCTCATCCCACCCTACCTTTAGAGTGATATGATGACATGATAATGTTTTATTTAAACCAGTTTAGCACATGTTTTGGGGTTCCTTCTGTCCTGAAGAACTTTGAACTTTGATAACAGATACAGGCACAGATTAGCACATGTGGGCTTACAGTTGTCATTTCACCATCATGTCTTCATGGCTATTTTTATACATGAGGTGTAGACTTTATGCATTTCTCACCTATATTCGCTATAAGAGACACAATATAAGTGTAGTGTGGGGCTGTTTTAGGACTACAGTGACATATTATCTCCTTGTAAAGACAAATATCTACAATTGTACGCATCAAGCAGCCACGTAGCAACATTAGCTTAAGTCCAATAAGTGCAATAAGTCCAAAACTAATGTACAGCAGGTGGTCAGCACAATACTTCATTAGGCTAACAGGGACTTTGTATGTATTTGCATCTGGAGGCGTTGTAATCAAGAGTTACACACAGTTTCCTGCTCAAAGATTGACATTTAGCCACATGAACCCCTGACGCTTTGATTGGTCAGGTCAGGTCAGGTCAGGTCAGAGCCCCTGCCGCCACAATCCCACAGCTACTTAACGGCCTCATTGTTTGCTTGATTGGACAGGCCCAAATGATTCATGCCATTCAGGATGCTGATTTGACCTTTTCAGCGAGAAAATGTTTGGGAATTGGCTTTGAAGTGGATAGTCTCAGTCAGGATTTTTAATGGGTTATATGTTGACTTTAGGTGTGAATAGAAGAGAATGATGTTTTTGATGCCAACTTTTTGTTCAATCTTTTCTGAACTTTTTTGGGTCTCTGCTCATTATCTTGTTTTTTGTTCACACAGCTGGCACCATGTTCCACCTGAAGACTGGAAAGTGAATGACAACGCAGTTCTGTTCACAACCTGCGTATCCAGGCTCCTCTAATCAGGTATGTGTCACCCTGTTGTCAAAACTGTTGATGCGTTGCTGACAAAAAAAGATCTAAGAGAGCCAGACATCAGAATATCCTGTTTTGCCAAATATTTGCTTATCCCTTAGAGATCTCCTCTGATCCTTTCCTCAGATAAATTATGACTTCTAATTGTCGGGCTGTGGTAGGCAGACAAACACAAACTCAGGCTCAGGGAAACGTGCGTTCTTATAGCGCATTTGAAGTGGAAATGACTCTAACTGAGCTCGTTATCAAGTGAGTGATCATCTCTGTGTCCTTCATCGTGTGACCTCTTTTTATTCTGTCAAGTGGTAATTTTCCCAACAGCCCAATGGAGGAAGATGAAAGTGGAAATATTTCCATATCATGCAATACTGCTTATTTGCTGGAGGATGAAGCTGTCTCATCAGCATGCTGACATTAGCTCAACGCATTGCTAGCAGCCTCACAGAGCTGCTAGCATGGCTGTAGACTCTTGTTTGCAGACAGGCAAACAGGCTCCATAAGAAAGACCACTACCACCACCTCTGAACTGCTTTTTGCTTGGTTAAGGGTTGAGGGACCATCCACAGGTTTTAGTATGAAATTGCCACTTGTAATTTTTCCAGGGTCGTCTGGCAGAGCTGAGCAGGATATTTTGTGCTGATTTGACAAATTCAGACTAGGGAAGTCTCGCATTAGCTTCAGCTGAACATCCGACGGCATTTTTGCAAGGATGCGAGTCACTTTTAAACCTGTTCAGGAGTGCCTGCAGATAAAAATGTTACGCAGGGCTTTGACCAATTTACCAGCCAGTTAATCGTTTCAGTCCAAATATGACTGCAGTCCATTTGCTCGTTGCTCATCATTTAGTGAAATCAGCATCTTCACTTTGAAAAACAGACTCAAACTGAATTGATGTCACTCCCCCTCCATCAGTGGAAAAGACACAGACTCTTCTGAGCATTTGCAAGTCAAGTTTTATTTCATCTTTGAGAAAAGAAAAAAAAAAGAAAAGAAAAGTTTGGTCTTTGTAAACATCTATATCGTTTTTCATGTCATTTTCAGCGTTTAAAAATACTTTACTCTTTACTACAACATTTCCAACATCAACACTGTATTCAGAATGAGTTTAATTCATGCATCGACACACTCATGGACGGAATGATATGAAGAAAAGAACGCGCCCAGTCACACTCACACACACTCACTCACACACACACACACACACAATAAAAAGGATAAGAGCACACTCATTGTAATTTCTTACTATGCTAATTTGCTGCTCTACTCTCTGAGGGCTTTTTAAAAAAAAAAAAACGAAACAAATCACCAAAAAAACACAAAACAATGGAAACAAATGAAACGAAAAGTACAATAATATAATAACAATAAAATACGTGAAAAAAAAAGAAAAACACCAGATATTTCTATCAAAAGCACTTCGTGACCTCATAAACACGGCTGCATGATGTATGAATAAAATGAAGAAAGTGATAAAATATATAAATATTTATAAGGTAGAGAGCAATAGAGTGGCTAATAGTAGAGAGAGGGAGAAAAGAGGTACAAAATCAGAAGCACTGATAAATAGATAGTGGCTGATTAACACACATTAAAACTCACTCACTCACTCACTCACTCACTCACTCACTCACTCACTCACTCACTCACTCACTCACGGCATGTGTCCAAATCTGACCTGTGGCAAAGTACAATAATGCTGTTTATGGAAATACTGGACCTTTACTATTTTTGTATTCACAAACCAAATCCTTCACATTATATATCCAATGTTTGTCAAAGCATACAATCAGCTTTGAAGAGGTGACTCGGGGGGGGGGGGCCGTTATTTAACAGGAAAACCAGAGGACACACAGTGAAAAACATGGAGGTTCTGGAAAGGATAATGTAAATATGACAGCAGCTTATTACGCCGCCAGCCTCCAGGTTTACCACGATAGAATAACTTAACAAATAATCATTAAATCACAAACTCAGATACTGATACTGGTAGTGATGTCCGTAAACACCCCTAATACACATACTAACACACACACACGCACGCACCACACATCAATCTAGCAATCATATACTTCAATGCTTACAGAGAGAAGGAAAGAAATACATTTCAGCTTTCATCTCAGATCACCATTGTAGTCATTTTCTACTTAAGCTGAAGTGTAACATTAGCGGGAAATACGTGTGTGTTATCACACATTTTCCATTCATAGACTGCAGAGACTCAGTAATGCCAAAAGCTCCTGAGCACAGCTAGCATTTATGCATGTGTGTGCATACTTGATTCCCTTATTGATCTGTGTACAGTACATGTATATAAATTAACACTGATGTCTGCACATGAGTGCGTGTCTGCAACTAGTCATCAGCCAATCAGAGGATGTGGAGTCAGCAACCTTAATCCTTAATTTATGACAGTTCCTCCTATACGGCACACACAAACACACATACATACATACACACATTGCATGTCTTCAAGCAAGCTACCACCATCTATTCCCAGTCTTGATTAACAGCTTGATCTATAACAATCCCGATTGCAAACCAGTTGGGAGGCTGTGTAAAACATAAATAAAACAGAATGTGATCACTTGCTGATCTTTTTCAACTTATGCTCAATTGAAAACAGTACAAAGTGCGTTTCACACCGCATCCCAACTTTTCTTGGAATCGGAGTTGTGTATATATTCAGAATTTTTCCACAGGTGCACACACACACCTGGCGAGGGACAGTACCTGGTACAATCTGCCTGCTTCCTCTCTCTCTCTCTCTCTCTCTCACACACACACACACACACACACACACACACACACACACACACACACACACACACACACACACACACACACACACACACACACACACACACACACACACAGGAGGGAATCCAATTTCCAGGCTTTTTTACTGTGGGTCAGGTTGGCGTTCTAATTCATTAATCTAGTGTATGGGCTTCAGCCAGGGACACACAGGGCGAGCCCTTATAAGGAGATTACAACACCAACCGACACACAGTAACACACTCAAACAAAGGCACGAATACACACACAGATCTACACACAATGGGTGCACATGCAAACAATGGGAGGCACGAGGAACATAAAAGAGACACGTGTTGGAAAAAAAAGGAGCATTTGATCAGTAATATATATGTTGAAATTCATGAATGAGACACTGTAGTCACATTCACTAAAAGAAGGGCAAGTTGACAAAGTGAGAAACATCAAAAGAGGATGACACACACACACACACACACACTGTCTCACACACACTGGCAACAGTCAAGAAGACAACGGCTTACAGATAGATGGTCGCTAAGCAACAGGCAAGATACTAAAAATACACTTGCATTTCTTCACTTAGAAAGCATGCACGCACACACACACACACACAGACGCGCAGAGACACACTCCGCTGTGCTCCTGCAAGGCTTATCAACCTTTTAAAACATTTCTAAATCCGTCCCGGTATTCTTGTGTTCCTGTGGCGTCAGCAGCACTATAATCTGGCCCACTCATTCTTAAAACTAGAAACTGTTACAGAAGCTTAAGTCATTGAGAAGCACAGTTGCATCCCGCCATCTCAGCGGGCCGTGAGCCACGCCAACGTGCCGGGCACGCCAAAACCGGCAACCGGCCGATGACCTGCTCTGTGGTGGGTTGCGCGCTATAGAAGTGACCGAATGCCATGAGACAGTCACAGGATCTGGATGGTTAGTCAGCTAGGGATGACAATGTCGGTTGGTCAGGCCACCACTTTGGTCTACAATGAATGAATGAATCTTCAGCTATTGGACAGATCAAATTTAGCACAAACATTCATGTTGCCAGGATGTTGATAAGCCTTGTCCATCTCGGGCCACCATGAGCTTCACATTTGTGTTTTTGAGTGAAATGGTTCAACAACCTTTGAATGCACCGCCATGACACTTGGTACTGACATTCATATTCCCCACAGGATTATCTGTAATCACTTTAAGTGTTCCTGTCACTCTTCCTCTAGTGCCGCCCCATGGTGAAAATTTCGGTTTGTCCAATCCTTTGGTTTATGTCCAAATATGTGCAAAACTGATGACATTCCCGTCAGTGCTAATCAGCAAATGTTAGCATGCTAAACTAAGATCATGACCATCGTAAACATCATAGCTGCCAAACATCACTATGGTAGCATTGACATTATTAGCATGTTAACACGTTGGCGTTAGCATTTAGCTGAAAATACTGTAGTGCCTAAACAGTAGCTTCAATGAGCTGCTAGCATGGCTGTCAATTCTTAGTTTTGCTAGTCTTAATATATTCCAATTTTATTAGCAGCCAAGATATTTTACTTTGAAATACAGTGAGAGCATCGTGGCAGGTGGCCAAACGCCTTCCATCAATGAACCCTGGCTGAGCTTCCCTCAAATCAGCTGATAGTGTCACTCCAAGCTGGAAAGCAGTTACTCACTGATGATTTTCTACCACTGACGTTTGGAATATTTCACTTTTTTTCCTTTCCAGCTGCCTGAAGGTGTGGCATTTAAAATGTCACATTTGAGGGAGAGGGGCAACCCACGCGGGCATTTTCACCACAACAGATCAATGCCCCTCTGCTCCAGAATTGCCACTTATCTCCCATTTGTACAAGCGCTGACCTTAGCCAGGCTGCACCGGCTGGTGTTTGTTTAGCCTGGTCACGACTGAGCTGGCTTTGTGAAGCCTGCATTTACTTTGGGTCGGGAGCAGCGGGTAATTTGTCCATATTCAACAAGGCGGATGGTGGGCAGGTAAATTGTTGTTTTCGCTTCCATTTTCTTTTAGTGAACAGGGGATAAAACAAAAAGCTAAATTATTGTTGTCTCTGAGGATTTTCTTTGAAGTTTAGAAACAGCGTTGCGGGCAGCGTTTTTCACCGAGCTGTTCCTTCTATCCTGGCGAATACATTTAATAATCATCTCCACTGACAAGCCATATGCCATCCCTTCTGTCCAGCTGCAGTGCAGCCCCCTGGGCAGGGCAGGGTATCAACACAGATACAACGCAAACCTGGATCTGACAGACAAACGATAACAGAATGAGTTTCATATGTCACGTGTCGTAATATTCTCGTTTTAAGCTATCCTTTCACTTCCACACCATGTCTGAGTCAACGAACGTCTCACAAAACAAAACAAACAGCACAGCTTTTGACACATACAGCCATAAATAATACCAATGGTTAAGCACATTTAGTGGTGGTGTGAACACCTTTGTGAAGTGAAACCTTTGTTGAACTGGCTTGACAGCTCGTGGGACTCGTACAATGCCTGGAAGGTAAATCTGCACGCTGAGAATGAGCGGTGATCTGTGACGCGGTTCTTCTATTACATCTTTGGACAAAGAAACCTTCCTGATGTTATAGCTGCTGCAGAACAATTTCGCAATATTTCCCTCAGACGACTCAACTGTCTGCGAGTCATCTCCGCTTTTGCGTTCACCATCAGCCATGCAGCCTTCTTCTGGCTTCTCGGGCTCATGGGTCTTCCTTCTCTGGGGTTTTTCCTTACAAAGAGGGGGACTTCACACAAATTACAGATCAGTGTTTTCTCACACACATCAATAAAAGTTTCTTATATCATCATGTACAATTAGAAACACTGGGTATGGTCATAGTTTTGATTTGTCATCAACAACACCGTCAACGCCATCCTCTTCTTAGTCGCAACCAATGAGCTCCTTCTGATTGGTACCTTTGTCTTACTCGTTGATGTCTCTTGGTGTTACATAATGTCCTGCTGGGCGCCGGCTCTGCTTGCTCACGTGTTTGTTTCCCCGCCGTTTAATGCGACTTTAGAGTGTAAACAGTGTATCTCACAATGTGTAGTGCACAATGCTTCTTCATTGCAAGAAAGACAACTATTACTAGGTGGACTGCTGCCTGTTGGTCCTCCAGGCTTTTGTTTCTGATCTTCACTCTTTTGTTTCTCCATCCCACATGAGTTCTTCCAGGTGCTAATCCAGCATCTCGATCATCTGTACATCCCATCTTTCAAACCACCTGCTTCAACTTTATATATCTGCACTTCTCCGTACACTATATTTATACATCTTTTTTCTTTTTTTGTTTTTACAATTGCACGGTAACAACATCAACACGTGACGCCATTGAAAAGTTTAGAAAAAAAAGGGGGGGGAGGGTATCCCTTCGCGGGATGAACGAGGCTGCTGATTGGCGTAGGAGGAGAGGGACTTGGGATTGGCTCAATCAGAAAGAGGGTTGGTTGGTGGCGACTACAGCGTTTCATTATCACAACTTTGAGACGATTCCTACAGGGGAGGTCAGAGTAAGGCAAGAGGGAGGGAGTGTGCGCAGTCTGTGGAGTGTCTGTGGGGAAGGGGAGTGGACGGCTTCTGTTGTAGGATGGAAGGAAGATTTCGCACAGTGTATTCATGAAGAGAAGGAAAAAAAAGATCAAGAAAAAAAGAGGTTGTCAGTTTTCATATTGCCTGTCCGCCCTGCAAGTTAGTGAGTGGTCCTCCTCTGCAGATTCACCTGAGGGCCCCAAAGTGTGTGTTTGTGTGTGTGTACAGTTGGGGGAAGAAGGTTGAAAGTAATAAGTCACTGATAGTATTAGAGTTCAGTGGGTGTAGCAGGAGGCTCCACCGAAGACGGAGGGAGCGAGAGAGAGAGAGAGAGAGAGTGAGGAGGGGTGTAGAATATTTCTGCCCATCTATTCTTCTTCTTTTACTTTTTTTATGTGTCATCTTTTCTCTCCATTCCCTTTTTACAGACTTTCCTCAGTTTGGTTGCCTCCAGCTTCCTCTCCCACTTCTCCCCTTCAGCCTTCTCCTTCATTTTTCCCTTCAGATGCTGGCTAACAGCTCGTCTTCTCCCCTGCTGGTTTGGCAGTATACTGGAAGAATATTAGCCTTTTATTAACTATCAGACAGTGCTGTCCACTGGTGGAAAAAAGTGCTCTTTAAAACCTACATTGCAATGTTTTTCATTAATGCTTCATGTTAAATAATTCTTAATTTAGAGGCTTTATGTATCCTGCAAATGTCTTCATCTCTGGATCAATGGCAGGTCTGCTTTAATGAAAGAGCTCCTAATTAAGAGCTCCTAACTCTCCATTTCTATAACTTTAATTGGAGAGTTTCATAATGCTGACAGAAATAAAAGCAACGAGAAAAAAGGACATAATTGGTTTGGATTAGCCATCTCTCCTCCTTTCCTCCCTCTCTCTCTTCATATTGGCAGTGGGTCTCTCTCCCTCCCCTCTACTCTCCATTTAAAACACTGGTAAATGGCAGTAGGCCTCCAACGAAGCCAGCAGGATGTAAATCAGCCACAGTGTGACGAACAGCAGCGACGTGATCACCTTGCAAGTCCGCGGCCCGCCCAGCTCGCCGCCGGCCACCGCCGCCCGCCGCCGGTACAGCAGCGTGGTCACACACACCACAGCCAGGATGGTGAAGAGGGTGACGGAGAAGGCCAGGTTTCCCGGGTCCACCTTGAACGACTTGCCCTTGGAGCGCCAGGCAATGGCGGCGATGGTCCACGCCACGCCGATGCCGAGGAAGACGTTGACGGCGTTGGAGCCGGTGACGTTGCCGATGGAAGCGTCAGCGTACTGGTCCTGGATGGCGGCGACCTTGCTGGCGAATGTGTCTGGATGGGAAAGACCATAAAGTTTATTTTAGCCTTCATCGTCAGCAGGAAGCACAAAACCAAAGAATCAAATCATGTAAAGCCACAGTTGAAAGCTGAAAAGAACTTTTGATGTTCTTTTCTTAATGTCTTTCTCAAGAAACAACCTCAAGGTATCATTGAGTGTGAAACCACCCACGTACACGATGAGACAAACATTTCAAAATGATTTATATGAGGTTCAAGTTTATCGGAAAAGTCTTGACTGCTTTCCATGCTGCACATTGTTTTGCCGGAGTCGCATTAGTCAGAATCCTCTTTCTCTTGGTTTACGTTATTTTTCATCTACTGTACATTGTGGAAATGAAATCTCTGAATTGGGCTTGGATTCATAGCTCCATTCTGTAATGCACAGTTGTATACTGGCAGCAGCCTAAGCGAGAACAGATGTAATAAATGCTGTAAAATGCTGTAGGTGTACATGAGTGGAGCTCCGTGGAGCTGAGCATTTGAGAAGAAATTGGGTGAAAAGCGCAGAGACTCTACAACTGAGCTGGCAGGGACCACCGGGGAACCAGCTGCCAGTTATTGTACGCCTGTCTTGGCTTATTTCTATTTTTGGACGGGCTGGTGAGATGAGCCTCAATTCTCATTTGAATGTCAGTGAGATTTGTTGAAATTCATTTCCCAACATGAAAAAAGTAAACCAAACTGTGTTGGTGGGGGTGAATGGAGCTCCTGTTGGTAACAGAGGACACAAAGAGAAATGAAAAGTTTGTCTGTTTACACAAGGGCGCATGAGATTGGATGGATTTGAATGTGAGTCATGCGCATTATTGCCTTCACACACTGTTCTAACTAACGCTGACAGCACGAGAAGATCATACCCAAAATTAGAAAACCATTGCATTGTCCAAAAATGACATCCCAATCACAAACGTTAGCTGCTTCCAGTGGCCTGAAAATGGCTTTGACGTGAAGGATATGTCCTTTAATAACTGCACAGGGCAGAAATAACCAAGCCAAAAACGACTGAACACAATGTCAGACTTAATAATGAGCGAAACAAATGGCAGTTCACTCAGCCTGTCAGGCTAAACACAGCGTTACTGTTACTGTTATTGATAATGCACAGGACACATTGTCAATAGCTGTCACATTTCTGCAGTAGAGAGCAGTTCCAAACAAAACTAATCATGTGCCTTCATTGTACTGGGGTGGTGGCAGAAATTCAGGTGGACTGACCCTTTAACCATCACGTTCATGCGAAGATAAACTCAAGGTAGTGCTGCACCGGTGTGTTAGATCAAGACTTTAAACTAATGAGAATCTCTGCAGGACCCATTCAGCCCAAATGCAAATATCAAACACTGCTTAAATGGCTCACAAGGTTGTAAATGAGCTCCCTAAACCTCTTAAACAGCCACAAACATTCAGTAGTTCACAGCTTTCAGACCGAGCCTCCGATCAGCATTTACCCTCTAATTGCCTGAATCTGCAAATCTGGTGTATATTGGCTGGAAAATCCTCCAGTGTGTCTCCAATGTAATAATGCGAAAATGCTCTTAGAAGGAGGGACGGGTGCAAGTCAGAAGGTGGGAAAAGAGAATGTCTCTAACAAGCTTTAAGGGGCTCAAATACACACACGCACAGGAGAACACATGGGAGCACACACTCCCGGTGGAAGTTATAATGACCTGAGGGACTTAACGCACGCAAACTTGCATCACCTCAGCAGAGCGAATGCATTTTCACCCACACACACCTGGGCGCCACAGCACACACAGGTCAGAATGATGGATGATACAATAGTGAAAACATAACAACCAATAAGAGGAGGGGGGGAGGGGAGTGAGGTAACACCAAGTCAGGAAAATAAATTGGCTGGGATGGGGCATAAGAGAAAGGTGAGGTAGGATATGAGGGGTGAGAGGGAAGAACATATAGACAGGGAGAAGAAAGAGGGGGCGTGGGAGAAAAGGATGAAGAATGAGAGAGATGAGAGCAGGAAAACAGCAGAAGAAAATGAACATCAACATCTTATGACAGGGAACACACACTGATAATGGATATCAAATCTGTGTCTACAGCTTCCAAATCCAATGCACAAGGTAATATGGCTGCTGAAGGAATTGATTCAAACACTGCTTCCCAGAGACCTCGCCGCAAGTCATCAAAGTTACCGCCTGGAAGAGTGGCAAAGCAGCTATTTCTATAAATCATACACAGGGGCAACAATAAAAAGAGCTGAAGAGAAGAATGAGGAAGGGAATTGAATTAAAGCCCCGGGACAATGCATCTCCTCCAGGCGGAGACGAGCTCAGGCTGAAGGCTGTGATGGAGCCGGCGTTTTACAATTCAATTTTGATCTCCAGCCTGGTTACTGTGGGCGGCTGTTATTAAAATCAGATAGAGTTTGTTTGTTTGTCCGTCATATCTGAAATTTGGGGAAACTGTGCATCTCATTTTGTGAGTTTTTTATCTAACAGAAAGGAAGTATGCACCATGATGGAAACATAAACTCCCAAGAACTCCAACTCACCTGGCACCGACGTTCCCAGCGCCACGAACACCACAGCCGTCACCGAGTCCTTCAGTCCTATCGTGCAGCCAAAGTGTGATGCCAGATCGCCGGTGACCGCCGTCAGGACGCCGATCAGTGATATGGAGACAATGAAGCAGGCCCAGCCATTCCAGTACTCCGTGGGCGGGACGAAGGCGAACAGAACCTTCCAGAAGACGGTAAGGAAGTGCATGATGTAGTCGAAGCATGATGGCAGCCGCTCCTCGCCGCTCTCCTCCTCGTCATCGTCCCCTTTGGGTGCAGAGGGTGACGAGTTGAGGGAAGAGACAGGCAGAGAGGAAGACAGAGTTGAAAGAAGGAGCAAGAGAAAGGTGAGTGGGCAAAAACTAGCATCACTCCTGGCATTATGCTAAGCTAAGCTAAACGGCTGCAGGCTGTGGCTTCTGACTATAAACATATTGAAATAAATGCACAAAAAGGCTGATGCAAACTTTTAAGAAATGTCATCCTTTATCTTTTCAAAATGAAGTCACGAAAAATGTCGAGCAAAACCACCGTTCATAAATCAAAACCATGCTCTATGTCCCGCGTGTGTGTGTGTTACCTGCGCTGACAGTAACGGCACTGACAAACTGCTCCCTCCAGCTGCTGCTTCCCACCACCAAGGCCAGGTTTGTCTTCTTGATCAACTTATCTACTGTACTCTACACACACACACACACACACACACACACACACACACACACACACACACACATATATAAAAGCAAAATGCAAGAGCATACAAGCAGAGGAGGAAAGACAGAACCCTCAAGTTGTTATTCACTCACAGCCACACAGAAAGAGAAAAAGGCTTTTTTCAGACCTTTCAATTAGCTCCAACTTTACAAAGATACCATTCAAAAGTAAGTACTTCGTAACAGCGAGAATGCGAGGTATAGGATGTGCTAATTAACACGATGCTGTGAAATTGGCTGTGATGCTCCCACTGAAATCTAGGAAAAACCTGCAGGCATCCCGGCGGAGTTTCTGTTTAAAGCAATGAGGAAGGGGAATAATAAAAGATGTTGATGCAAAACAGCTCGCGGCGGCTATAGAGCATTGCACCCGCAGTCATTACCATAACGGGGCCGACAGGGTTTTGTGGCAGTCAAATCCTGCAGTATCTGACAAGTAAAACACAACATTGAAATGCAGAAAATGTACTGTATATTAGCAAAGAGAGAAATCTGCAATTCCAGTACGGGTGACAATTAAAGCTGTTCCGATTGATAGAATATGACACTGGACCCAGACACCATTATAATATTTCATTATGGTACAGAAGTAGATGAAAGAGCAGGCATTGCATGCACATGCAAAATAAAGAGTGAGAAAGACAGATAACCTTGTCAGCCCGCCAGATAAGCTCATTTACTGCGCTCTGCACACACAGGCACACATACGAACAGACACAAATGGACAAATGAGGCGAATGAGATGTGCGACAAAAGTACACAGTATGATTGGTTGCATTTGAAGACAAAATCAAAATCACAGATTAGAGGCAAAATCAGGTGGCAGAATACAAATAAAGTGACACACACATGGGAGGGCGGGATGAAAGCTGAACATGAGACAGACACGTTTTGTTAGTGTGCTGCTCACAGGAAAATAATTACCTGAGGTAAAAGGACAAGCTGATCAGATCTGAGAAGGTATATTTGCTCGATGACTAATGTATTTTCTAATTTGCTGGATGATTAGTCTGTCAGCAACTTTTAATGCCTGTTTTGTACTGAAAAAAGATGACAGCTCACTCTGAATAAATCATTTGTTTTCTGCTATCAAAATGACAAGCATCACATTAGAGAGTCCATTGCATGCTATCAGAATGAATAATTCATCCCGTGGACCGGGGCAGCTGACACTCACTTTAAATCGTTTGAGATCGAATTTGCATTTTGAGTCAGTTTTCTTTTTAGGTGATGTTTAACACAGCTGGCTTGACGGCTTCCGAACTGGCAGTTATCGTTATTTCAGCGAGACTTAAAATCGAAATGATTCGCTGCTGATTTATTCTGAGGGAGCTCCTGAATTCCAAAATGAAAGGGAACACTTTGACACAGGCATAACGACAAACTAACACACTAACCTTGAACTCGTAGGACTCCTCTATGACCACCTCTACTTGTGTGTGTTCACCCAGACTGGGACAGCCCATCTTGGCCACCTCTTCCTCCTCTGCTCCCACCAACGGCTTGTTCTCATTGGAGTCACCTAGGAGACCACATCGATGAATGGGTCAGCAGGCCGGTAGGGTTGGTGTGACTGCATCATTTGCACTCAAATCATTATACATGAACAAACACTGTCTGTCTCTACAAGGCCTTGCTATCAGCAGTGGTTATGCATGCAGCCTTTGCATGGCATTTGAACTCAAATCATGTATCATCTCATTTTTCCATTTGTCAGCAGCATAAATAGATTTAATTTTGCTCTGTGATCACTTTAAGAATGTGCACAAGTCTATAATGTAAATGCTAATATTCAAACACTGATGTGCCACATGGGAAATCCAGGCTATCAAGCATCCCATGTCATTACAAATATGAATACCCACAAGGAATTTATATTTCCTCTGATGAAACAACCTTTCTATCCCTCCATTACCATATGTCTCACCATGCTTCCCTCCATTGATGCACGTCTCCTCATTGACTGTGCGCACACACACACAGCGGCACACAGTCATTGAGTGAGCTGTTATCACTGCAGACCTGCTATAATTGAAAAGCAGTGTACAGTATGTGATACAGCGTGTGTGTGGCCGCGTGTGTGTATGTGTGGAAATGTCAGTCCACTTGCGACGTGACAGTGTTATAAAACCAATTCTATTTCTCGTGTAATGAAACACACCCCAGGCTGTTGGCTCTGCCTGACATCTCGAGTGTGGACCCTTACTCCAACAGGAAGTGTCTGTCAGCGTGTCTACACAGGTGAGGTAGCGTGAGTGACATGTTAGCCTCGACTGCGGGCCAGAAGAGGTAAAACTATCCAATAATTGACTAGAAAAAGCAAAGATTAAAGATCACTCTGTGTAGCTAATATATGTTTCTGTCCTATTAATGTTTTCCCCTGTGGCCACTTGTAGGGGTCCCGAACCGAGGTTGAGAACCAGTGTGTTAGATGTTTTCCTGTTAATGACACATAATGCAAAGACTCTGCTGCAGAGAAAGAAAGAAAGAAGACAGAAAAGGTGTGAAGTTAAGCTCAATGAGACAAAGAAAATGTCTCTTTAGAGTGAAATGACAGAAGGAAAGTTACTCCACATTTCTTTCAGTCTTTTCTTTCGTCTTGTGAACTTTCAAACTCCACTTGAACAGCAACGTTAAAGCAGAACAAGCCGCAGGGGCCACTTATTGACTTTCAGCGCTGGTTCCCTTTAGCCTTGAGTTACCTGCCAGGGATTAGCTGTCCACCTGCTGTAATGAGCCTTTTCAACTAAAGCTTCCTTCATTCTTAAAAAGCTGAAAGTCTTAGGTGTTTTTGATTTGTGGATTTCAGAGCTCTCAGATAACTGTGTGGACTCAGAAAGTAGGAGATGACAGGGCAGAGCTAGTGAGGAACCTGATGAAAACTGTTCATCAGGGCAGGAATGAAGTGTATGTTGAGCTGCAGAATTATTTGCAAATATGACCACAGTGCTATAGTGCAGTTCAGACACACAAATATACAAGCTTCCTGGCTACTTATATACTCCATATGGTGACTTATTTAGTGCAATTATTCCGGCTTTTCTGCTAACTGTGTGATCTGAAATGATAGTTCAAAGTGAAATGTTTCCCCAGTTAATCTGAGCTTAGATTGGAGGTTTCAATGCAGGTGTCACCCTGTTTATAAGAGATGGGGGTGCGGGAAGCCTGAAACTCCGGTGGTGGTTCAATAAAGATTCTGTCAGTCACTCTTTCCTTGTTCTTCTTCCCTCTCCTGGCTTGTCTCTGAACAGACACACAGACACTCACCGTGTTTCTGGCCTATCTCCAACAGAACGGGCTCTCCCAGCTCAATGGTGAAGGCCTTGTTCTTCTCATACTCTTCATCATCAATAATCTTCACCTCGATGATCTTCCTGTTAAAAAGCAAAGACAAAGATTAGACTTAGCAAGTGTATTAAGTGGAAGTCTCATCCCGGTCAGGCTGTAAGCAGACAGGAGGTCATTCCTCCTGCTCTGACACAAAACAGCTGCATGGATAAAGAATGCTAAGTGATCCTCATTAACATCAAAACTGCAATATTAGCTAATATTCACTAACACATAAGATACATCACAAAAGATGAAAATTCAGTTTACTCATGCAGAAAATGAGGAGGAGCCTCCACAAGAATGAAGGTTGAAGCCAAGCTGATGTTGCTCAGTGGGACACTATGAGGCTAGCTAGACAACGCTTTTCTCCAGCTGACAGGGATGTGGTGAGCGGTTCAGCCACAGCTGAGACATTTTCAATTAGGAGCACCCAGGGGAAAGCCTTAAAATGCAGCGCAAAGAGTTTTGACGGGACGAGTACTGAAACCAGAACTTTACAAACTGAAGAAGAACAAAAAAACCTGTGGAGAAAAAAATAGTGTGTGTGCATGTGAGCAGTGTCTTATTAGATTGGATAGATCGGTCAATGTATTTAGAGACAGAGTTGTGGAGATCTTTAGTCTCCTCTCCTTTTTCCTGTTGTGCTCCTTTGTTTATTATGTTTGCTATTCATTAAATTGTTAAACTTTCTTCCGCCTTCTGTCACTCATAGCACACACATAGATCTTTCATTCAACTAAGCCAAAGTGCTTTTGGGTCCTAAACCCAACCACATGCAGGATGTGAACCGTGCTCTTAAGTCTAAAAAATGTTGCCACATTATCCAGGCAGAAATGACGTATATATATAAATGTTTAAAGGAGGCAGGTTTGCACTGTAGAGCTGCACTGACGGTGTAGAAAGTATTTCACTGCTGTGTGATTGGTTGTTCTGTTACACAGCAGTGAATTGGCATTGACTGATAATATCTGCATGAATAAGTGAAACCTCCAAATTAGAGAATCCATGCTAATTGTACAACATCCTTAATTTTAAACTGTCCCGTTTATTAGTTTTTGTCCTACGGAAATCTCATCAATTTGGCCTCTTTCTGGTCTGTTTCACTCACAGTATATAATCTTCATCTCCACAACACATCTGCATCTGACGGGCAGAGAGGACGAGAGAGTGTTCATTTCCACCTGGTTGTGTCTGTCATCATATGCTTCACTGTCAGCCATGTTGACTCTGACACCACAAATAGGCCTCGGTTCAGCACAGAAAAACGGGAGGGAGGAGAGGACTGTGAACGAGTGATGGAGGTGTGCAGAAGTGGAAGTGCATTGTTTTCATTGGTGAGCTGTCACAGCAACAGTGGATAAAACTGGCTGGATTTTCTATTTCCAGCATCACATCAGGCTGAGCCACCAACTCTCAGCAACGTTGGAAAGATATGAAAATACTGTTTAGTCAGATGTGAAACAAGAGGAAAAACACCTCCAACTACATACAAATCTGTTTAGTAGAGGGCAAGCGGGAAGAAAGAGGGAGCAGAAAATGTTTATTTATCTTATATTTCATATCTTAGAGCTGATTTTTTTTCTCTCTAATCATTTCCAGTCATCTGTCTGTAGCAATATTTTCACTTACAATAATCTTCAATACTGATTTCCATATAAAATTAACCAAACAAATGACAATTCAAAACACTCCATAGCTTAGCATTGCTAACTAGCTACAGGCCTATGGAGCTTGTGTTGCTAACTAGCTTATGGCCAAGGAGCATTTTTGCTTATCATACTAACAAAACTAGGATTAACTAGCTCCACTGCAATACAACAAACTTTATTTCATGTACAGTACATAATCTGTCTCCGATACAGTTTTAAAAAAAGGCTGAAGTCGGTGTTTTTATCCAATACTTTGAGCTAATGTTAGCTAAAATAGCTAGCTAGCTTACAGCTGATAAATGCTGCCAGAGACAGTTGTCATTTCATCAGTTGTCACCTCAAAATGAGAAATGCTTTTGTCTACTTCTGTCTGAAGTAAAGGGCCCATTGTCCCAAAGAGTTCCTATGGTTAATCTACCACATAATCACTGTAAACTGCAAATGTGCCATGCAAGAAAGGAAAAACAGAAGTGTAGCAACAGCAAAGGGGGAATGTCGGGTTTAGCAAATTGTAAACTGTCATTGAGACAAAAGGGGAAACAGAGGTAAGAGTCTGGAGGGGGGTAACGAGAGATGAGGAAAGGAAAAACGCTGTTTGGAAAAATGAAAAGAAAAACTAACATAGAGGAGTAGGAGACGACAGAGAGAAGGAGTGAGGAAGAAGAGGGAGGAGACAGAGACAAAGAGGTTGAAAGAGGAGTATGAGTAATGCATGGACTCTACTGAGATGTGAAGGGTTATGACTCAATACAAACTGTGTTCACTCAGGGGGGCAAGAGAACACACACACACACACACACACACACACACACACACACACACACACACACACACACACACACACACACACACACACACACACACACACACACACTCAGTGATGGATTACAATTCACCTTGCATATACAAAGGCAGACAAATCATATGCACATACACCATGAATATGAGCACACATAATGCCTGTCATGTTGCACATCATACACATTACACAGATTGTGGTTTGTGTGAACAGACAGGCAGGCAGCCACCCCCACATGCAGCACTCACTGTTCACTAGTAATACAGAAACACACACATACACATACACACAACACAAACGATCCAGATCAGTGCACACATGAAAACATGCTCCTGGTAAACACCTGGGAGATTCATAAACATATGTGTGCGTTAATCCAGCCAATTTACATCTGCTGACAACACAAACACAAACACACACACACACACACACACACACACACATACACACACACACACACACACACACACACACACACACACACACACTGTACTGCTTTCATTATTCATTGTTGGCGCTGGCTGTGGTAGCACTCCCATCTGTGACCTCCTCTCTCATCTCTATTTCAGCCCCATCCCTTCTCGTCTCGTCTTCCTCTCTCACAGACTGTTTTCCCGGCTATAATCACGTTAACCCAATTCCTCTTTTCTCGTCTTCATTCAGTTATAAATTATTCCATCCATCCATCCGTTTCATAAACAGTTATGTAGTAAAGCGAAGTGTATGGAAACCGTTTTGGTGCTCCTATGAAGTGCCAACATCAGAGACTTGAGACCAAGTGGTGGTCCAGGGCTTTGTGTGTCGCTTTTTGAAGGCACGAAGAGGTTTATGAAAGTCTCACTTCAGATGGCAAGTATTTTAGTTTAGTTAAGTGTATTTGGCACTATGAGAAAGACACTTAAACTGCATTCGCATAGATTCAAGTAGACGGTTTCATTGAGTTGTATCTGTAAAGCTGTAGCATTCATGGTAACCACCAGAGCTGCAGGCGTTGCTGTTTGACATGCTTGTGCTCTTGGGTTCCAATCCCATAACGCTGCCTAACTTGTTTTGAGAGATCTGTAGTTTGTTTTTTCACAGTAAGACAAGTCTTGACTGCTGGGGAGGGAACAATTCCCTTGCAAGTCTGCAGCATTAACTTTCCATTCTCACTGCATCAGGACCCATAATCCAAACAAATTCCCAATCAAACAAAAGATGCCATCAAAATGTACAGTCAGTGCAGACAAAAATGTGCTCCTGCCTTTCATGAGTTCACCTAAATCTACTTAGGTTTATTAGTTCAAAAACTGCTTTAGCATCCAATATAATATCCAGCTGACAAACATAATCACAGTCACAGAGAAAAGAGAGCCTACAGTCTTGTTAGTCATGAATTCATGCTGTTCTTGGGACAGATACAGTATTAAATGCAATGCATTACAGGATTCTTAACACCTCTCTCTCTCCGTCTCGCCCTCTGTCTATATTTCTACCTTGTTACCTTTTGACACCTGCTCCCCAGACTGTTCCTCTGTCAGACAGTAGCCTCAAAGCCCCGGTCTGTCAACACACTGACACAAAACACAGACACACACATGCCAAGTTCACTGAGCTCAGAACTCGCGCTGCCAGAAATAGAGACTGGAAAAGGCAGCGAAAACAAGGGAGTGGCAGAGTGCAAAAAAGGTCAAGAAAGGTACTGCTGATTGAAAAGCCCCAAACAGAATCAAGCTGTAAATCAATTTAATGGATAAGTCTTATATTGCTGCAGAGTGTGTGTGTGTTTGTGTGTTTGCACGAGGCTCTAAAGTTCTCATAGATGTGAATGATTGAGTGACACTTTGATTAGTTGAGATCTCGCTGCATTACTTAATGGACACGGACTCTCTTTATATCTTTCTCTCCATTTTCTTCTGGCTCCACTTCTACTTTTGATTTACAACAGCTGGGAAGCATGAGTGTGTGTTTGTGTGTATTCCTCACATTGTGGGGACAGAAGTCTGTTTAAACGGTCACTTGCCTTCCTTATGGGGACAAAACTCACGTCCCTATAACGTAAATCGTTAGATTTTAGGGTCAAGACTTGGGTTAAGGTTAAGGTTCAGCTTAAGCAAGTAGTGGTTGTAGTTATGGTTAGGGTAAGTGCAGGAAAAAAGGAAAGCAATGTCAAAAGTGATGGAAACACAAATATGTGTGTGTGTTCAGGCCTTATTTTTAGTGTGTGTGTGTGAGAGAGAAAGCATCTTAGAGAACTGCAGCGGCAAACAACTCATTTTCTTGAGTGAGGTTGATTTATACACACACTTCAGTTTTACCATTTCTGCTTCTGGCGGAACCTCTAAATCTCTCTCTCTCTCTCTCTCTCTATCTTCTCTCTCTCTCTCTCTCTCTCTCTCTCACACACACACACACACACACACACACACACACAAACACATATACTCAGAGCGAAAGTGAGATCATAAAAACTTTATAGTTAAAAGCATAAAAAACTGAACAACAATGCGAGCCACAAGGCTGCTGCTCGACTCTTTCTTCAAAAGAAAGTGAGAAAGATGGAGAGGAAATGAGGACATTAATCTTCAAAAGACCTTCACCTGACAACCAGTACTGTAAAAGCCAAAAAACAAACAAAAAAAACAGGATTACAGTAATTTGATTATAGTCCAAGTAATTTGATTATCGTCCAAAAGGAGAACTGCTGTCTGCTACAGTTCATAACCTTTGAGGAAATGGGGGATAGCACATCGGGACACTTAGACAGAGGTTTGAAGGGAAAAGGACCTGTAAGTTGAGAGATTACATTAGAGTATATCACATTTACCATAGATTTGCCTTTAAATTACGGCACGGATGGTTATGATACTGACACTATTATGGAGTCAATGCACTTCAAACTGCAGGCTGCAAACTCAAATACATGTTTGGTTAAACCTGCATGAACTGATTTTGGGTACTCCAGGGCAGCACAACATGCTGCAGATACAACAATAACATATTACCTCCATGTAAAGTTGATATGGCTAACATGTTGGCAGTAACAGTTGCCATCTAGCACACATATACAAACATCAGCATTTATCATAAAGTCCAGTATTTCATGATGCTTTTAGCTCTGGATACTCGGCTCTTCAGCTCCTAAATGCTCCAATATGTTCACGTCACATTGTTTGTGAGCTGTTTGATTTTGGGTGGCTAGTGAAGGCTAACAGTCTGTGTTTCAAGCCATTTTATTCTGCTGCTGGAAGCGAGCTGAGAAATGCTGAAAAGCTAAACAGAGCGGAGATCTACTGAGCGTGGTTAGAATTATCTGTGGGTGCGAGATAACCTTTCATATTAAATGGAGTAATTTCATCCATTGTTATTGTAAAAATATTGATTATAGTTGCCTTAAGGGAATAATGGACAGGGAAGCCTGTATCGATAAAATAAAATACCTCCCATCATGTTTTCAACCAATTTTAACTGATGAACTGGAGCACTAAAATATCTCTAATTTAATATATTCAAACTCAGCAAACCATATCAAATCTTGCTCGTGAATGACACTACAGACAGCAGCTGAGATGATGGTGAAGCTGCCTCCTCTAAGACAGCTCATTACTGTGGCAAACACTGGTTCAGCTGGTGTCACTTTCATCTCTATTATGACTGGATTTGCTGCCTACTGTAGCCTCTGTAGTAGGCCTATAACAACCTGAAGATGTCAGCAGGAAAAGGTTGGTACATTTAGCTTTGACCTAATATGCAGTTACTGTTTTTACCCTCGAACATGTCGCTTGCTTTTAAATACTGAATGAAACCGCAGTCTGAAAAGTTAAAACCTTTGTTTGAACTTTGACTTCTTTGATTAACTGTAGAGCTGATGATCTAATAACTGAAAAGCATTCATTCAAAAATGTTAATTCAGCTCAACGCCGTCTACTGTCACACGATCAGGAATGACTTCACATGGAAATAAATCAGTGTGAAAACTGCTAACGGTGGACTTTGAGGGATTCTGCGCCATCAGCTTTCGAGTGTTTACAGATACTGGAAAGTGCGGAAAGGCAAAAACTTAAAGCAGAGCTCGGTGCGATCAAATGATATGAGGTGGTTTCGTCTTTGTCACACACACACACACACACACCCGCACACACTTCTACAGGAGCAGGTAGACTGAGAAAACCTTGGTTCAGCTCTTGATCTGAGTGGAGGCAACAAAAACAAAATAATTTTAGGGAGGCCAACAGAGAGAGGCGGAGAGATGAAACGCTCTTAAGGGGAGAGAGATTACCGCTCTTAATGATATCATGGAACACATAATGAGAGACAGCACAAGCCACACGCTGCATCTCTCCCACATACACACTCGCGCTGAGTGGTATCCAGCTGTAGTGTGTAATAAAGTTGCATCTCTAGTGTGTGTGTGGGATGGCAGAGATGGATAGATGCAGGAGATGATTTGAAGTTTGAGGAGAGGGACAGAGGAAGATGTGGAAGAGGAGGAGGATGAGAAGATGAGGAAGGCAGCGAGCAGGGTAGAGCAGGGAAAAGAGCAAGGTTTCCTCTGCCTCTCACACGGGAAATTTAATATAGTCAGGCCACAGGTGACCCTCTGACATTTAAAATAACACATGGAGGACACTGTCTCCTCGTCCAATAAAAGGGTGTCACAGGAAGAGGTTTCATTTCCAGGGTCCTGCAGCACATTCTCACCTTTTCTCCACCATACTCTGACTGAAACTGCAATTTTCATGTTTCAGTGAGGATTTTCAAACTGAATCGGACTTTGCATCATGTTGCGTTCAAGGTATTTTAAAGACTAACCTGCCATAGCTGTTGGAACAGCTGGTGTTCGTTTCAGCCTACATGGCGTAGCTGCTACAGATGCTACGTTTGGGTACACTTAGGTTCAAATTTTTGATTGATGTACGCAGACAATCATAATTAGGAGTTAACATGCCAGCACAACACGGGGGAGTCTGCCGAGGAATGAGGCGAGGACTGGCAGATGGTCATGTTAGATGGATATTTTGAGAAAACCGAAACTTGATTTATTACTTCACATCCAGAATTAACAAGAAGACTCTTACAGTTCAGCATGGATTGTAGACAAGGCATATAATGCCTGTCCCTTAAAATATGAACTTAAATTGCTCCATATTTTAATGGAGTTTTGTGACTTTCTACTCTCATGATAAAGGATCATGTAAAGGTTGCTCATTAGCGTCCTTTATTTGTTATCAATAATAAAAAACTAGCTGATGCCTGGTTAAAAATGTGTAAATAATACATGAAATCTCTTACAGTACATCACAAATTAGACCATTAGTCTCTCTGTAATTGATTATTTTGTGTTTCATAAAACTGCACAAAGTATTGATGTTGGCATTTAAATATCTTCCTGGTTCATGTTTATAGATAACTTTCTAAGTAGCGAGACAAATGTCTGCTGTCATCTGGCTGGCAAAGCCCCTGCAAACCAGAACGTACATGCAATTTAAATTGCACAGCGTGACCTGATAATGGATGACACATCCGTCTAGTGTTGCGATGGAGCTACGACAATCGATGCCTGACGCTCTGAACGGAACTATAATTCAGCTGCTACATAAAAGGATTGTGCTGTACGGTGGTGCAGCCAGAACGCCTTGCTGGAGGAGCATAACTCCAGCTGTGAATGACACTTGAGGGAGTTTCCATTATCAGCTCAAACTGTAGGCCTTCTGCATAAACAGCCTCTGTTGGCGTCCAGGAGAGAGAGCGAAAGAGTGAGAAGAACAGGAGATGGGAGAGGATGGAGGGGAGGAAGGGTGTTGGAATATGAAACACTAACGGGCAGTATGGAGGATGTATGGTTGGCATGGAAACCGTGGAGACAGGAAGACATGGAGTATAACACAGTTTACATACAGCCACTTATACACCTCATATATTATAAGTCTGTTAAGCATGTCTTCAGATCAGCTTCATACGCGCATGGTAATAATGCCCTCCTATCTGCATTGAGTTGTGCAGGATTAAGATGCGTCACAAATCACATCATGCATACATACACACACACACACGCACACACACACACGCACACGCACACGCACACACACACACACACACACACACACACACACACACACACACACACACACACACAAATCTGCATGATGTACTGTAATCCAGAGGAGCTACTGTTCTGTTATCTGCTGGGAGTAGAAGAGAAAAAAGGGATGGAGGAGAGGACAGAAAGGAACGAGAAAAAAAAATGAGATGAGACGATCAGATACAAAAAGAAAAAGAAGAGGGAAGAAGAGGAGGAGAGAAAAATGGATAACACCAAGACAGAAGTAAGCAGGGAGGGGAAGGGAGAGAACATAGAGAGAGGTACAGAGAGTAAAAAGGGGGAGGATGAGGATGAGGATGATGAAGGAAGAAAGGAAGACAGGCCGAGATTTAGGTAGAAATAGGAGTAATGATGAGGTTTGATCTCACCGCCCACATGGAGGTTGGACCAAGCTGAGGAAGCATGCAAGCACTACTGCTACTTCTCCCATTGGGTTAAAAGTAGAGCAGAGCTGATAAGAGCTGACACACACACACACACACACACACACACACACACACACACACACACACACATAGAGTGGCAGCAGTATAACAGACAATCTGCACAGCTGCACACACAAACACACTTTTATTTCTCCCTTGATCATCATTTATCCCCCGCAACTCCTCTCCCTGCATCACAATTCAAATTTAATATGCTTCATTTGCATGTATTTGCAGAGTATCTAGTATTAGCCATTGTTACAAAGGAAAATATACCACGTATGACTATTGGATCTACATGCAGAGATTAACAGTCAGCCGTTTTTCTCTATTACTTGTGACTTGTTTCCAGTGTATCTATTATTCACCATGACTGCAGTCGTCCTCTAACCTTAACCAAGTGGTTTCAGTTGCTTTAATTTAACCAGATGAGAGAGAAGGAGCAAACACCTTAAATAATGTCAAAAAAGATTACTGTCAGCGTTTTATTTGTCTTGCTTTCATGTTTGCAATGTTGCAGAAAAATAAGTGCAGTGATTTTGATTTGAGTCTCTGAAGCTCAAGCAGTTTCTCGGCATTTTGTGCTCCTTACTGTGGGCTCACTTTTCACTGTAATAACCAGGAGTAGGAAGAACTCAAAAATGTCTTTTTTTTTTTAAATATGACACAGTTATAATGTCATAAAAATTTCAAAAAGGATACGTGATTTTTACAGTGAATGGAAAATATAAAAAATATAAAATACAAAAAATGAATACTGCTCACAAATGTTAACTATATTGGGGAAAAGTGCATTTTTGCCAAAGCTTAAATAAGACATGCAGAATAATAATTCCATGATTCTTTAATGGACCATTGGAAGTTTGAAAAACAGACACTAATTTCTATTTCTACAGTGTCTGGCTATGATAATTTGTGTAATTCTGGTGGTTTTTTATAGACTTTCAAACCTCACCAGTGGCTCCTGGGGCTCTGAGGGTTACAGGAAAACGTTTTGAACACTGCAGTCTGCCTGTCACTTTCTTGCCTTCCTGCTGCACACATTCCAGGTTTCTTGACATCAGTTGTCAGTTCATTGTTGTGTTGCTGTACCTCCTCTTTCCAGTCGAAATACTACAATAAAGTTTATTGTACTGCAGGATTAGGAGGTTTTTTTTTTGCTTCCAAAAAAAATGTAGATAATTGTAATATGCAGATAATTGTGTTATTTCTGGAACCATATTTTAAGCGTATTCTTCTGAAATGCTTACGCGAGAGAAGAAAGTGCTGCTCGTCTCTGCTGCCTTAACATCCTAATTGACAATGCATGCTTCTCCATACCCTCTCTTTCCGCTCAGTCGTGTGCGATGTGTTACTTGGAGATGATCTCATGAGGACAAGACTGCACTTAACAGTTTTCAAGAGGGAGCAAAAGAAAAAAGGAAGGAAGCAGGGAGTGTGAGGCCATTAAAAATGGAAGGAAATATGCAAAATGGCCAAAAATGACGGAATGGAAATGAACTGATGTTTTACAGCCTCTACGTTTGTGCATATAAGTCAACTGTCTATATAACATAAACACATTGACGGCAATGCACACCTCATTAGCACCTTTTCCCTTGTTGCATACTACATTCATCCACACTCACAGTATCGGGAGAGCTGGGATTGAAGGCTCAGATGAAGATTTGAAGTTCATGACTTCAATCATATGAGACTGACAACATCCAAGCCATCGACCCAGACTCTCACAGCTATTTTTGCATGGCAGTTTGCCCTCCTTTTGTAATTTGTGCGCATTTAAAGAGTGAGAATAAGAGGCCTGACAGTATCAACGGGTTTTGGGTATGCAGGAATCACAGCGCACTGAAGAGGATCGCCTGACCTCATGAGAACGCATAAATCTGTGAGTCAGCTGAGAGTTTTTCCTTTGATGCGCCTCATTCATCATGGGTCAGGGGTTTGACCAAACACTTTGACTTTATGTAACAGTTTACGTAAGAGCTTGTGTTGTCAGCCATTTTGCATCCTCCCCAGGAAGCGCTTGGTACAGTTCAGCCCTGGGAAACGGGATGATGTGAGAAAGAGACGAGGCGACTTCACTTGGACTGTGACGACTTGCTTTTTAGAAGAACTGGTACTCACTCACGAGCGAAGCGCTCTGTCCGTCAGGCACGGAAAGCAGGCGGCTGTTAGGCTGCGAAAAGTGAGCTAAATCCAAGCTACTGTATCAAAAAGTAAAAAAAGTTCATTGGCTTTGCAGCTGCAAATGAACACGAAGTGATTTTCAGCTCAAGTTAATTTGGACTTTTTTGATGAAATATTAAAACTTTCTAATTATTTTTTCAGGCATTCTGCGACTATATAAATGCAAAACCTGTGCACAACAGCATGCTGTTCGCAACATTAATCCCAGACTCTTTAGCTTGACAGCGTTACCGCTCGAAGCTGTCATTAGGCGGTTGCCACGGTGACGACCAAGATACATAATGGCCACCCTGCTCTCCCAACATTGTTGTTGCGTTTCAGAAGATGTTGTTCAAACGCTACGGCTGCCAGTTCTGCTCTCCCCCTACTGCAAACCCTTTTAGCAGCTTTCAATTATACATTAGCATCAGTTTTTCACAGCGGAGAGATCAGAGAGACGCACGGAAAGATGGAGGGATGGGTGGAAATGAGGATGGATGAGAAGAGAGAGAATGGTATGGGAGAGGAAACAAAAGGAGAAACTGCGAAAAGGAGAATGGAACAAGCCAATGAATGTAAGGACGAAGTGTGAATCAGTCAACGGGGACCAGCTGATGGAGAGATTAAAGGCAAAAAAGAAGACTAGAATGCAAAGAGGGGAAAAAAGAGTTTCAAAGAAAACAAGGCGTGAAATGACTAGAAAGAGAGAAAGAGTAAAAATGAGAAACAGACGAAAACGCAGATAAATAGAGACATTACTTAAGCTACTCCATGTCCATTCTCCATCTTTATTGTGGGTGGAAAAATGGTGAAAAACAAGCAGCGATGAAGACAAACAGACAGAGAGATAAATGAGTGACAGGCACTCATCCTTCCTCCTCTCTGAATGTCATCCCTTGTTCTTTGGTCCCCCTCCTCTCTCTCTTTGTCTCTTATCTTGTCTGCTCTCATGTATGTTTCAGCGATTCTCATCATATATTTATTGTTCTGGTCAAACAGGGGGCTGCTATGGAGAACCAAGCTGTTCATAACACGGGAATCTGTTTTCACTTGCCTCCGCATTGCTTGGAATGACGTTAACTTTTTGTATCATATATATTTTTTATCATCTTGAGTGAAATGTGTCAACCCAAGACTCTCTTATCATTATGGCTGCATGTCCTACAAATCTGACTGATGTGCTGTGCGTCAGTTCGTACACATTTCCCTCAGATTCAGCCTGAATTATTTGGTGTAAAGTGAATAAACACAAGTAAATTTAGGAATACACTATACATAGGCACATACTGAAATAATGAAGGTCTCAAAATGGATACAGGGACCCTCATCAAGACCTTAAGATAAGATAATAAAACAGGACGTACCTTAAGGCCACTGTCATGTCAGGTAATACTGTGCTCCACAGATAGTATAACTGCCTCATGATGAAGGTGGGGTCTTTTGCCTCAGAATTAAACTCTACATAAAGACAGTAACAACGAGGCTGAAGTAAAGAGCTTGAGTTATTTGTGTAAAATGGAATAGACGGTCAGTGAAAACATGGAAGAGGGGATTCAGCTCAATTAGAACGAAATGTACAGTCTGTTGGGTGCTGTCTCTTAATTAGTGGTGCATATTCTTGAACACATTTTCAATTAAATTAGCACATGCCACTTGACACACAGTAAGCCTGGAGCATTTAGACCTCCCTGTAGTTCTGGGGCCACGGGGCAGCAGCCCACTTTGCCCGCTTGGTGGCGCAACTTTAAGCTAAACTAAAGTTCGTTGGGTTTGAAGAATATTTGAGTTTGTGGTGACCACTGTGTGATAAAGGGCTGTGGAGTTAAATAATGAATGCAGGCAGCGGTGGTCCTCGCAAATGTAGACAATCTGTTGTACGAGTGTAATGACACCTTGCTTTGATTGACTGGCATTAGAGGCTCAAGGTGAGAGCCTTTAGGCAGTGGGATATATATATCGCCATGCCAACCGCTGCCAAGCTCGCATGCGGCTGCTTGCCAAAGGCTTGCGCGCGCGTGCGCACACACACACACACACACACACACACACACACACACACACACACACACACACACACACACACACACACACACACACACACACACACACACACACACACACACACACACACACACACACACAAATTCTCTCCCTGCCCCTGGCACTGGAAAAATTACCATTCTTCTCTTTCGCTTCCCTCAATCTCCTAAACTGATTCTTCCTCCTTCCCTCCTCTCATCCCCCTCTTCTCCACCAAGGGTGCCAACAGTTGGCCTCACCAAATGTGAGCCATTCTCCTCCTCCATTGTTCCTTCCTCTCTTCCTCCTGTCCTATTTGTTTTACTTCCCTCCCTCTAGCCATCATTTGCTCTCATTCTCTCTCTCCCCACCTTGCCCTTTTCCTCTCCTTCTTGTCTTTTCTTTGACAATTCATCTGTCTCTCTTTCCCCCATGACTCCATCTCTGTCTGTCTCTCTGTCTCACCCCTTTCCTTGGTCCATTCGTCTTTCTTCCTCTCTGTCCCTCTCTCTCTCTTTCTCTCTCTCTCTCCTGTGCTCTCATTTACTGGCTGTCCCCGAACCTATTCATCTTTCTCTGACACCATCACTCTCCTCCTATGTCCCCTTCGTCTGTCTATCTATCACTCACAATAGCTGCACAAGTGTGTTTATAAGCTGGAGGTCGTGAAAGGTTTTTATCGGGGGAAATTAGAGTCAGGAAAGAGAGTGAGCCACAAAGAATATTACTGCGCATCAAGTGCTACTGTAACATAGCTGAACTGAATGAATGAATGTGGGATTTTAGGGGGAGTTACTTGACAAACAACCATTTTTTATGAAATAGCACAATAGTAGGACTATTCGTGTCATCTGGTTGCCAGACATGACAAGTTTCCATCAGGATTTGTTGCAAGTTTTCTGAAAATCTGCAAAAGAAAACGCGAATGAATGTGCGTTTCCATTCACTGCATGTGGAAATAAACAGTCTGTGATGCTAAATTGGGAGCCATTAAACCATTGCAGGAGTTGAAGGTGCCGCACGATGACATGATTAAAAGAGCAGCCAGTCAAACCTCAAAGAAACAAAGTTTTCCTCCTCCTGCTGCTGCTCCTCATACCTGCTTCTGTCTCTTCATGTGCAATTAGCATGCATGCCTCACCCTCCAGCTTACCCTTCACCTCCCATTCACCCCTCCATTTGTATTTACTGACCAGTAAAGCCCAAAGTCATGTCTCCACTAAGTTTTACTAGTAATGTGTTTATGGCACATCAATAATCATAACCAAGAAATGGAGTACACTCAGAGCTGCTTATAAAAAGAGTGTGTGCTCATATAGCATGTGTGTGGATGAAGTCTGGCCTGTACTCACCTTTAAAAAGTATAAGCTAAACTTTGTTAAGTGCTATTCCTCTCTGACAAACACACACCTGCTGTTAGCATTAACACACAAGAGGAACAAGAGACAATATTAAAGGAAGGAGCGAGGCAAGAGGACAGTGATAAAGTGAATGGTGATAAAGATGGAGGGCAAAGGATGAGGCAGTAGGAAGAAGCGATGCAGCAAAAGAGAGAGCAAAAGAGGTGAGAAGGAACGGATGGGTGAACGATAAGACGGCGAACGATGATATATCATCCTGTAAAATGAAGAGGGAGACAGAGAAGATAGCTATGATGGGAAGAATAAAAGTGAAGAGATGACAGGGCGGCAAGATGGATGGAGCTGAGGTGGAGGGCAAAAAGAGAGATTAATAAAGGAGAGAGAGGATGAGTAAGAGACACATGGATGCTGAAGAAACAGAAGCAAATCAGGGCAGAATAATAGGATGGAAAGGAGAGAAGCTGGAGAAAGATAAAGGAAGAAAGAGGGATGATAAGAGGATATGGGGCAGAAAGATGAAAGAGACAATGAGTTAAATAGAGTCAGATGGAGAGAAGAAGAAGAAGAAGAAGAAGAAGTGTATTGGAAAGAGTACTGAGAGGGAGGGTGAGAGATGTGAGCTGCGATGGAGAACTTGTGTGAGTCACATCGTCTCCTCCGCAAGCTATTAGTGATTTAATCACTCTGACATCACTGAGTGCGTGTGTGTGTGTGTGTGTGTGTGTGTGTGTGTGTGTGTGTGTGTGTGTGTGTGTGTGTGTGTGTGTGTGTGTGTGTGTGTGTGTGCGCGTATCATACCAGATTACCCTGAGCTAGTGCAGTCAGGAACTGGCTCATCACTCTTGCACAGCAGCGTGCATTCATCATGTCAGAGTCAAGTTTCCCAATCTGTGGGCTGAGACCCAAAGCAGGTCGCAGGTTGTCACTGGTTGGCCTCTATGAGACCGAAGTATGAGACTACTGATCTATATCCTCTGTGAGGCTGATATTAGCAATGCCATATTATAAATAAATGATGTGATATGGCAGACGTTAATATTGTGTTGACACAGCTGTCGCATGCTGCATTTTAGATTGGAAATTGAAATGAAACAGTTCTGGTCTAAAAGCCAAACAGTTCATTTAAAAAGAATTGCTGCCATGAGCAGATTTATCAAATCTAATTCAAATTATGTGTCAAATTTAACTTTGGTGAACTTTGTTCTGCAAATTTGCCTCATTAAGCAGAGGCAAGCAGGCTTAACAATGCTAACTTCTCAGGGAACATAGAGCAGAGAGTCCATATGGTAGAAGCTGTCGTAGCTTATTAGCTGTGCGTCACCATCCATTTTAATTTAAGTTCCTCTACTAGACTACAAAATACTCGAAGACAAGGCAAAATGAGAGTTACTGGTACAAATACGTCTTTTAAATAAACTCTATGCACTGTTAACAACCAAGCTAATGAGCTCCAAAGAGAGTTATTGTGACTGGCTGGTGTTAGCATGTCCTGGCTGCTAACCTGGCTAACCTGTTAGCAGAAAGGGCAAGGACTACAGCAGTTCAGAGCAAGTAACCTAGAACAAAATATTTCACGAAGACTCACTAATTGCGTTGTGAACAGACTTTTAAGGTATAATATGTAACATTTCCCCATAAGAGTGTCTTAAAACGACTAAACCTAAGTTATAACTTCTGGAGAAACCCTGGAAACACGTCAGAGAGTGAGGAAGAAAGTCGTCTGCATCTTTTGTTGTCATTGCTTTGATTGAGAAACCCCGAGTGGCAGAAATTACATCCTGTGCATTAAAGAATAATTTATAGAATCATAACCAGATTTTGAAGGTTGCTGCCAAAATGCAATCCAGCATGAATGACTTATTATTTACTCAAAATTCTTCCCTGCTATGCAATCTAGTGCAACACAGTGCAATAATTTCAGAGACAAAATGCAAGCTATATGTGGAATAAGCGTACTGTGATTGAAAGGCTATTGATTGAATACTGTTATCATTATTTTCCAGAAACAGAATGGAGGAAATTATCTTAGTTAAATCCAGCCACCTACTATAAACCCCCATTCTCTTCAAATTGAATCCCAAGAAACTATTATCCAAGCACTTGTTGTCTGATTGCACCTGATTGCTACACCTACTGTATTCAACACTTTTGCAATCAGAATATTTGTCTCGTTTCTTGGAAAATGAGTCCAACATTTCTCATGTATACGGGAAGAGGTTGGCAATGCCTGCCATGGGACGGCACCAGACCGTCTGTCTTCAATCTGATTTCACTTCATTAGATTAATACTGCCATCAGAGCAGTGTCCAGCCATGCACAAAAAAGGGTCACTGCTCTAACTGGATGTAACAATGCCCTCTGACCAATCAGAGGGTAAAAGGCTGAGCAATGTGAGGCCAGTCACACAGTATGCCGGCAAAGATGGTCAAAGCTAAAAAAGGCCGCAGACAGAAACACTCTGTACACACATTTCTGCAGGATATAAATGTACAGAAGAAGAAAAGTTTGAAAGTCCAGAACTAACAGGAAAAACAAGAGAGTAGAAAAATTTAAAACTGGCCAAAATGCAGTCAGGATTTTAATATCATAAGCACCTCCTCAGCAACTATTTTGCTAAATGTTTTTAACACTGAAATATTTTACATATTTTACATTCATCTGAGTTAATATGGCCTGAATTTCTGTGAGGAATGTAAAGTTATGCAACTTGAAAGCGGACAAAATTCAGACATCAAAATGAAACCACCTGCTGAGACATCAAGCCTGTGATCAAACTCCTCTCTAATCATGTTACATGTTTCACTCATTTAAATTCAGTGGTTTTTGCACAGTTACTGATTCAGTCGTTTTTAAGATGACTAGCCTCTGCTCTGCAGATTAATCTGTCCCCCCTTTGAGTGCTCTGAGGCCCAGAGAAGAGAGAGGGCGCTATTCTTCCAGCACAAGCAGAGTTTCAGCTCTCTTTCAAGGGCAGATGGTGGAAGGATTGAAGAACTAATTTTAAAAAAAACCCTTTCCCACATGTTTATCCTCTTCGTCAGCAAAAACAGACATGTAACACACACAGAGGATGCTGTGGGTTTATGGGAAACCTAGTCCTTTTGAAAAAAAAAAAAAAAAAAGTGGTGTGAAACAGAGGCTGCCAGTCATAACAAAACCTTGTTTGTTTATATGAATCATTTCTGTACGGTTTAATGAATTTCATGAATTTATGGGCCTGCCATGTGTCAAGGCCTTCCCATAACAAACAGTTCATGCAAGTTTGCAATCAAACTAAATACATGGAAAAGTGGCACTCCAGTCGACCCAGCCTGGAGCTTCTACCCCAGCCTTGTCGGTCAGTGAACCCAGCACTATAGGCTTTAATGTGGTCTCGGTGTGGCAGGGTGGGGGCCAGTGGAGCAGGGAGGCCCGGAGCAGTTGGGTGGCAGGGAGTAGAGGGGGTTAGTGGGTGTATCTCTCCCCTTTTTAGACTCTAATCATGGGCATGGAAGGGCACAGGGAGCCTGTTGCCACAGCTCACGGTAGGTCTCTGGGCCATGATTACAGGGTGTGTTACAGTCCACAGGGGTTTGATCACAGGGATACACTGGCAACAGTCAAATGTGTGCATGTATGCATGTATGTGTGTGTGCAGGCGCAGGACTCTGACCATAGGGTGCGTTTGTGTGAGTGTGTGTATGCTTGGCAGAGAAAATTGCTGGGACTGCAGAGCTAAAACAACAGCCACAGGGGAAGACGCAGGACTAAGAAGTACAAAGCAAGAGGCACAGAGAGCGAGCGGGAACAGGGAGTGACAGGGATGCTAAATGGCAGAATTGTATAACAAAGAGACAGAGGCATGGGCGGGAAGGAGGAAAAAACAACAACGGGTGAAAAAGCAGACAGCCAGACACAGACAGAGGTGGCGGGGTTAGCATTTCAAAGTCAAAGCTGCCTCTACGGAGAGCTGTTTTGTATTTGTGCATCGCGACATCCCACCTCTCAGTATACCTGTCGAAACCACTATTGTAAAACTCTTAACGGCAACTTTAACTGTGAGGTTGTTGGCTTTGTCTCAGACCCACAAATCAATAGACTTTTCTACTGTTAAACAGCAGATCTGCAAGACAGAAGAAGAAGAGTCAGAGAGAGAGAGAGAGAGGAGCCAGAGGCGAGGATTCAAAATGGGTTAAAATTGTGTTTAGAGGAAGCCAGAGGTGCTCTGTGGTTGTGTGTGTGAGTGTGTGTGAGTGTGAGAGACACTGCAAGCTGAATCACTGTAGTAAGGCGGAAAATGTCAATAGGCAAACAACAGACGGCGGCTGCCACATCGATTTCAATACACAGCTGAAATATAATGTACAGACACACACACACGAGGGAAAACGGAGGCGCGCACACACAGAAAGCTCCTACAGTTGTTAAAGATGTTGACTTAAGCTCCTTAACTTTGACTGCTCTGACATTAGAGGAGATGAAGAGAAAGAGGAGGGGGGCTAGAGGAGGGAGAAAATAAGAAAGGCATGGAGGAGGAGGAGAAACAAGAAGAGGCAGGAAAGAGAAGGAGAAGAAACGGGAGGATAAAAGCATGTGTGCGCATCTATCTCTCCTCTATTTTTTCTCTCTCAGTCGTCTTTATTTTTCGCTCTCTGACTCTGTCATTCAGCCTGCCTTTATCTCCTCCTGCCCTCCGTCTTTCTCTCTGTCAGGCAGACCATGACTATGCTGAAATGTGATTTGACTCTTTAATCTTCATAATCCATTTGGCCAAGGAATGTTTTCCTTTACTAATTAAAGAGCAAACAATGGATGTGTGCCTTTCACATGAGCGCCCGCGCCCTCACGGCGGCTCCAGGATCTGTCAGCTAGACGGCAGAAAAATGGAATAAGAGGTGAAATCAATGAGAGAGAAGATGGGATGAGAGAAATAATGGGGAAAGTAATCATATGGTTCTTAGTACTTCCAGCGTGGACACATGACAGCAGAAAAACAAATCCTTAGAAGAACAAGGCAAATCAGAGAACAACAAAGCTCCCTTTTCTACTCCCATAATTTCTCCCTTTTATTCCTTATCTTTCTATTTTTCTGCCTCTTTCTGCCGTCTCCTCTTTGTTGGGCTTACAATGGGAGGGATCAAAAGTTGCTAAGGCAACAAACAGGGAAAGAATAAGAAATGAAATTCCTGTCATCCTTACAGAGACGGAGGAATCCTGACGTTCCTCATAGAACGGAGAGAAAAGGGGGGGTTTATCTGGCCATTAGCAGGCTGCTGTTTGAACCTGTGGGGATGTGCTACGTGTAGAGGAGAGGAGGAAACATCAGAGACTGCGATGCAACTGCCGGGAGTGCGAGCTGTCCTGAAACGCACAATAAATACGTGGCTGCCGTCTCATCTTATATAAAGCTTAAATAGTTTTTGCTCTGTATTGTACTTTCTATATTGGCTCTACTCTATACTTTTACTTGACTGCAGTAGACTTATAATCTGCAACTGGAGGGACAAAACTGATGGATTATACTTCATACAACTGGACATAAGTAAGTCGTAAAAAATGAGTAAAAAAAATAGAGCATATACACCAAAAACACAAACTTTTACAAAGATTTTAAGTGTAGCCGGAGTAGCTGTGGTAATAAGAATGCAAACCAATCCCATATTTTCAGAGACTAGACTAAAATGTGATGTTTTATATTACACCACCATAACTCGAGAAAGAGACCAATTAACACTAGACAGAAGTGAAAAGATGGAGAGAATAATGTACAGAGTAAGGACTCAGGAATCTGAATAAGCAGAGATAATAGAGTAAATGGTTCCTTTATGAGGGCTACAATTAAGTAACAGGGCAGATATATGAATGACGTAATAAGACGGAGTTGTAATGATCACACAGACAATCAACAAGCCGGCCACTTAAATTAATAAAATCATTCCTATTATTCTTATTATTATCATTAATGCCATTGCTATTTTCAGAAGTAATGCATTGTAGACAAGCACAGTTTTTGTAACATCTTGCAATAAGGTAAAAAAACGTGTTTGTCCAGTTATTATCGGAAATAAGAGAACTGCCTCAGAGCTGCCATGCACATTACCACAGGCTCTTTATAGCCATATTAAAGGGTTTATATGGTGGATATTTTCTAACACCGACTCTGCTGCATAAGTATGCCTAGCAGGAAGCAGGATGCATGCAAACCAACCAGAACGCATGCTGTGTAACAAATACCAACCCGCCACTTGACAATTTCAACATGTGAGATTCACGCAAAGCAGCATACAAACATCCGTATACCACGTCTGCTGTGTCACATGTGTGCTCGCTCATATCTGGCAAACAACACATGCTTAACTTTAACACACTGACATTGAGGAAGAAAACCCAAGCAGCTGTCTGAAACGAATTTAACCCCAATATGACGATAAACACTTTATTAAGCAGTGTGCTGATAAGCGGGAAGGGCACAATGTGCCAACAGGCTGATTGTTTGCACAATGCTAAAGTGTGTGTGCTTGTGTGCGTGCATGCGTGCATGCATGCACGTGTGCCTCTGGATGTGTATTACTCATGTTGTGGAGACATGTTGTAAATCTCTTTCCACGACTCGCCGTCCTAATGGGGACAAAACACAAGTCCCCATGATGTAAATCATTACATATTTGGGTGAAGACTAGGTTAAATTTAGGCTTAGGTTAGGTTTAAGCTTAGTTTAGGTTGGGGTTAAGGTAAGTAATGGTTATGGTGAGGGTAAGTCTCCAGGAAGTGATTTAAAGTCAATGTAATGTCCTCTGAAGTGACTGAAATACAACTCTGTGTGTGTGTGTGTGTGTGTGTGTGTGTGTGTGTGTGTGTGTGTGTGTGTGTGTGCGCGCGCACGCGCACAAGGGTAAGAGGAAGAGATGGCATGGCCCTCATGACACTCGCTAAATGAGCAACAAACATGACTGTGAGGAAATACTGCAAACTGTTGACACACATGCACACACACGTGCACACACACACTACCTGCAGCAGCAAGCCGGCTGAAACGCACAAATACGAACACGCCCCGTGCACAAAAAGACACACACTTGAATGCTCACACGCCCTTATGCGCAGCACGCACGCACACAGCGCACAGCTCTCGGGGATTTGGAGTTCAAAGGATGTTTTATTTTGGGAACAGCTTTGGGTTAGTCACCCTTCTTTGGCGACAGACGGAGAAACAGGTTGCAAATATCAAACACTTTACAAGCACTGTGACACACGCAAACACTCACACACACACACACACACACACGCAAGCTCACACTCTCACTTTCCTGGTACAGTAGCATTTCCTCCGTCTCTCTCTCTCTCTCTTACTTCCAAGAAACATCTCGCTGAAGGGAGAATGTGTTGTTTAAAACGCACGAGCTGACTTCTCCTTCACTAGCAGCTAATGTATGATCACAGCTCTTCTGACAGCTTTGTCAAAAACACTAAGATGCTGTGTTTGGGCTTCATTAGCACACAACACAACATTGCAGGATGCTGGCATTACAGCAAAACTCAATATTGCGAAGCGGTAATTCGGCTAGTGCCCTTCGGGGGGGGGGTTCAGTGATCTCTGTGATCCCATTAGAGAACAAAATTACAGTTTCTGCTTCCTTTCAGTGACGACTGGGAGTTGAATTACAGTATGTTGTTGTCTGAGATGCACGATGAGAGTGACCATTCACCTTAACAGCAACTGTCCAATCACAGGCGGACCGACAGGTGAAGCAATGGTGACTACAGAGGTTGGGGCTTAGGGAACATTCAGTTAAGAATGAAAAATGTATCCTGAAGTGCCCTTTCTAGGAATGGAGCAATGGTTAAATGCAGCTCTATCTGCGAGGTGACATAAGAAAAAGTTTCAGTGCTCTTGGAAATAACATTGTTGGAGGTGCTTTGCTATGTAAAGTCAACGCACATACACACACACACGTAAATATACACTCGCAGGGCGAGGCAGTAATTGAACAGGTGTCGGCACAGTTTGGTGGCGACACCTGTTTGAAAAATCTAACGAGCAGCCAGGGGAGAGGACCCCACACACAGCCACATATACCAACGCACACACAGTCTGCGCCGAGGCTGTGACTCTGTGCTGTCGCAGGTCAGAGGAAGGCTAAGAATAAACTGGTCCTGCTGAGCCTATCTCTGTCACAGACACACAAACACACACGCACGCACACACACCGCTCATTTTGCCTTTGACTCCTGCACACACACGCCCTCTGATTAACAAAAAGAACAAGAAGAAGGCAGAGAGGAGGAAGAGAGAAGCCCAGGAGAGGCTGCGTTGGCAAACAAGAGAGAGACAAACAAACAGAGAACAGAGAATTCAGTCCTTCCTGTGGTTTATTATGTGAGTCCAAATTGTGAATAAACATAGATTCACTGTATATGTTTATGTGTGTGATTTCCCCCAGTGACACTGAATAAATTCCAATACACTGACGTTAGCATACTTATACATTCATGCTATTCTCTCAGTCTGTCCTCAGTTCATTATCACGTCATGAAGCGAAGGCATCCTCCTTCCATCTTTTACTCTTCAACTCTACATTCCTGACTTTTTCCCCTTTTCCCTCCACATGTGGTTTAAGACAGGCGGCAGTTTTTTTCAGTTGGAGGCTTCTTTGACTGCTCTGAAGGAAGGACAGCGACAGAAAGTCATTCCCTCCCTCTGTAATAAGCTGTACGATGACTCTCCTCTGAGCATGAGAGACTCAGTTTCTGTTTTATGTACTATATTACATTACATATTCTTAAAATAATGCTTTTCTTACCTACCCCAGGTCAGCTTAGTGTAAGTTTGCGTGTTTTCTCATATGTGAATTGCTGCTGCAACACGGCAATTTCCCTCAGGGGACCAATAAAGTCCTTATATAGGTATATCTATCTGGACACATTGTCTCTGCGGAAATGAATTTACACTACTATCCATGCTTTTAGGCATTTGCATGCCACATTTTCCTATCACGTTTGTTTGTGTTGCTGCATGCTGGTGTTTGGGCGGCATGTTGGCCTCGTGGTTGGTGAGCAGCTTTTAATTGGAGAACCAAGAGTTTTCAAAGGGTATTCAAGGGATAAAAATAGATTGAGATATCTTGACTTTTAGTCACTAGTCACAGTCCTACATTTCCCATAATTGAACAGGATAGCATGTTTCGTTACATCCTCCCTGCCTGGTTAATGCCCCCAGTTTATCACTCAGGCTTTCTGTTATAAACTCATATCCTCCAAGCCCAAGATGAGATTATGCACCTGTTTTCTGAGTAGAACTCTTCAAAACAAGCTAACAGCATGTGTACACATTTGGTGGAGTGCCCCTTTAAACACATATCTCAGCAAACATCCATCTCTCTGAAGTGTAAATGAGCCAATACTGAGCCCCTAACAGCTCCTGAGAGCACTCATCTGAAACCTGACCTCTGATCTGATGAAGGGAAGCGAGAGAAAGGAGAATTTTCTTTGTGGTGTCACATTATTTTTTATGAAGTACAGCTCAAGAAATTCTTCCTCACTTCCTTTTCCTCTCGTCTTGTCAGTTCAGCTCCAGTGCCGTTTAGATTTTCCCAAAGAATTTTAAGCAGCACCTGGCTCACCCCTCTCTCACCCGTCTCCCACTTCTCTCCGTCCGTCCTCCTACTTTCACCACTTCAGTCCTTTCTGAACTTTTGAGGAAGCTCATTCCAGCAGGCAGGATGCACAAGTGCAAAGGGACAGATTAGTGTGGGGCTGCTTAAGTGCAGGAAATAAGCAAAAGGGGTAAAGAAAACAATTATGCAGGTTGGAGAAAGACATACTGTGGGAGGGTGAAGGGAGAGTGGAGGGAGGTGTGGATGGTGAATTATGTCTGGGTTGTGATCCAGCTAAATTGCCTTGGCAGTAAGTCCTTTTTCTCTGAGTAAAGGGTTAGACAGAGATGGATCGATGGAGAAGATGAGGGGAGGGATAAATTAAGGGAGGAGGAAGATGTGGAGAGAGAGGAGAAAGAAAGGAATGGAAGAGGTGAGAAGGATGATAAAGGTCAGGTAGAGGAAGAGGAAGGCAAAGAGGGGATGAAGAGCCTGACAGTGTAAATAAGTAAAGGTGAAAGGCAGAAGAGAGGAAGATGCAAATGAAGCAGAGTCGAAGGTGTGCGGGAGAGGGTGAAAAGGGAGGGAGGAGAGACATGAGATGACAGGGAGGTGAGGGTAGAGGAGAGGAGAGGGTGAAGAAGGGAGGGAACGAGGGAGGAGGAGAGGCCGGGGGGAGAGAAAATCTAAAAATACGCCAGAGCGAAATATTGGGGATGGGAGAAATGTTAAATAAAGACAAGAAAGAAAGAAAGAAATCCCAGGTTAGTGATGAGCATTAATTTAATGAGGCAAAGACAGAAAAGAGAGGAAAAAGGGGGATGGAGGGAGGAAATACACAAACGAGTGAGGTGGAGAAAGGCAGGATTACACGAGAGATGAGGAAGGAATTTTTTGACAAGGGGCTCAAAGGCAGAATGATGAAAGGAGGAGCCAAAACACACAGAGAGGGGCAGCGTGGAGAGAAGACATAAAAAAATAAAGAGGTGGATGAGAGAGCCTGTTTATACAAGAGCTTTCTGCTTTTTGTTCTAGTTTGCCCATCTCCTCAGAACACGTACTTTTCAGGTCTGATTACAGACGTACTGCTCGCTAAAAGCGGGTTTAGTGTCCTGAAAATCATAAGGTTTAAACTTTCACTGCACATGGACACACACATGCAGACACACTCTGCCCTTGGAATGACCCTCATAGATGGAGCCTAGCTGGTGTCAGCTGGCAAGCTTCTTGTCCATTTGTAAATTTGCACACACACACACACACACACACACACACACACACGCATGCACACACACAAACACACAAACACACACACACAAACCCTGGTTGACATCCCTTAGCCCTGCAGCCTTGATCACAGTACATGCTTGACCGCTGCAGTTAACCATAACCTGCATGTCATCTTAACCCTGAAGCCAAAGTCTCAACCCTCCACCAGCTCTTTGAACAGCACGTTGACAAAAATGTCCTCGCTCTCCAAGTCTGAATCCAAAATTCTTACAAGGACAGAAGTACATGAGCACAGACACACAGACACACAGACACACACACACACACACACACACACACACACACACACACACACACACACACACACACACACACACACACACACACACACACACACACACACACACAGGGAGACACACACTCCATCTTCTCAGTGTTTCTCTGAGGGCCACAGATGAACAGCTTTTGAATGGCCTTGCCAACATTTAGCCTCCCCTAGGTGCACACACACACACACACACACACACACACACACACACACACACACACACACACACTTGTATTATCATACTTGTGAGGACATAAATACGTCCCATGCCATAACTCTTAAGCACTTATTAGTGTTCAAGTCCAACCCTAACCTATTTCTGACCTTGTCGTCAAACATCACCTTGAGGAAGTGAGAATCAGCGGAAACGTCCTCACTCTCAGATTGGTCCTCATACCAATATTAGTACAAGCCCAAACACACACACACACTTCCACACAAACGCAGAGGCCTTGCTTTATGGGCCCCAGGAGGCGCAGAGGAAACTGCATTCCCAACCGCTTTATGTATTGGTCAATTTAACACCGCTAACATCAGCATATTAAAAATGCATGTGCCCAAGGACGCAAGAGCAATTTTGTGTGTGTGTGTTTGTGCGCACACGTGTGTGACAGCATTTTAATGCAGAGTAGCCTACCTAGAAGAGTGACATTATTACACTGTTATCTGCCTAATGGAGCTATTTATACTGTGAATGCATGTTAAACACTCAATTAAACTAAACAGCAATTTCCGAATGGGAGTCAGTCACATAGAAAGGAAACTGAGACGGTGGAATGTTTCATTGGCGCTACAGAAACATGTTTTAGATTAAATTAAATCAAATTAAAGAAAGATAATGCAGTTTTTTAGATGTTAGGCCATCGGTCGACTTCTCCCACTAATTATCTACTATCAAACTTGTGATAGTAGCCTTACTTTACTGTCTAAGAAATCATTTAAATGCCCAGTCTATGTATTGGAAAAACCATTCAGTATCCATTTGTGGTCACATCTGACAATATCTGCACTTACATGGTCTCGTCATTCTGAAACTCCAGCTTGCCGGCGGCCAGTTCGTAGTCCTCCCCTCCTTTAGCGGTGCCATCCACAGTGCGGTAGGGGACAGCCACCAGGCCTCGGGCCCCCGAAGTCCTCAGCACCTTCACCTCCATCACACCCACGCTCTCGCTCACCCTCTGACTGGCGCTCTCAAAGGTAAAGATACCTGAGAAAGTGAAAGAAGAAAGAGAAAAAATCCAGTACTTCACAAGAGGGAAACACTGGAGGGATGTGTCAGATGAGGTTGATAAACGCCTACGCTCTCACTCACTAGCTTGCTCTCCAAGGTGTGCCGTATATACAGTGAAAGGGATAATAGATTACCACCCACTCTCTCTAGATAAAAGATAATAAGCATTAGGTAAACGCCCACTCTCCATTCATCCTCCCTCTCCTCAATTCTCTTTGGACATTGTTAAACTTGTAACTGAAAAAGTGGTGAAATTGTTGGGAATGGAACTCTTTAACCTTTTTTGTAGATATTTTGTGGCTTTGTGGCAAAGCAATGGACCTGGGGGAATCCATATTAAACTGGTGGGGGGATTTCTATCGAAACCACAAACAGTAATTTAACATTATTACAGATCAGCTCTTCACGTCTACTTTAGACGCTTTGTGTTTAACAGAAGGCACAGAAGGTTAATAATGAACTGAACTTCAAATTCAAATTTCTGCTTAGAAATGTTTTTATACACTTATTGTTCTCAGGAGGCATGGATTTTTGGCTCCGGGTGATGATGCTGGTGCTGCTAATTTGATTGGCACAATATTTGTGTTGGCAGCAGTGGTGGAAGAAATATTTAGATCTTTTACTCAAAGGTCCGTCATGCAGGAATTGGGGGATCTATTGGCAGAAATGGACCACAACATTCATAATTACGTTTTTATTAGTGTATAATTACCTGAAAATAAGAACTGTTGTGCTCTTTATATCTACAGAGGGACTAGTAAAACTACTCGCTGCAGAACAGCAACATTAATATTCATTTTACAGAAAAGCTAGCAAGCCAGTTAGCTTAGCTCGTTAGCTTCCACTTTCTAAGTGGAATAACAGTTACAAACAGCACGTTGGGTCTTAATGTTGTAAAGGGACATTAAGCATTGCTAACATCACTAACAGCTGAAAATCAAGCTGTGAAGGCTTGTTGAAGAGGGAAACAAAGCCTTGTATCAGCGTTTCAGTCTGAGGCACATGTATATATCATAAAGGCATAAAACTGTTTTATTCTCTTCTGGAATATGGAAAATTCTAGTGATTATTATAGTAAATATTCCCTTACACAGACAGTGAGGAGAATTCAAATCTCAGTTTGTCTTTAATGACAACATGTAAAGACCAAATGTACGAGAGAGTTCCTGTGATTTTATTCAGGGGCTGCTCTTACCAGCGTGATCGTCATCGTAGATGGTCACTGTGGCTGTGTGGTTGTCACCCAGCACCGCTTTGGGCGTGGCACTGGCATCCAGCGGAGCGGTGCCGATCTCAGGATATCCAACCACTCGAGGGTTACTGAGGTGGACATAGAAATACTCATCCTCCTCAAAGATGTCGTCGTCAATCACTCCCACTGTGATCTCTGTTTAAAGAATTGTCATTTTAGACACAAATTAAGCTAAAAAATAAACCTTAAAATGTTTGTTGCAGCCTGAAGTGCAGCAGATGACCTCTGCTATCTGAGCCTCAGTCTCAATGACTTGTTTGTTAAAAATACATCAGAAATTATCGCTGTTACTGTTATTTTTACCTTTGAGGGTCTCTCCGGGCTTAAACAGCAGCGTTCCCTCGGCAAACTCATAATCTGAACCTGCGTTTGCTGTACCGTCCTCTGTGCGGTAATCCACCTGGGGGAGTTGGGAACACAGAGAGAAGGGAAGCGGGGTGAGACGTGGGGGAGAGAGAGAGCGGGAGCAAAACGAGCCGTCAAAGATGAAACAGAAGTGAGCAGACATGAAAAGGGCAGATAAACACAAAGGAAGAGGAAGAACACCGAGTACAGAGAAGAAGAGAGAGATAGAGGAGGATGGAGAGGAGGAGAGGCATTTGGGGAGATGTGAACAGAGGGTGAGAGAAAACAAGAAAAACAGCTTCATTAAAGCGAGCCCTCTGGTCAGATACACTCTGATAATAAGCACTTTGAAGATATACAACAAAACTTCGCCTGTATCCTCTCCTTTCTCTCCATCCTCCCTCCATCTGCCCAGTTCAGTAACCCTCTCCATCCTTTACAGGAGCTTACAAACTTACCAACATTGCTTATGATCAGATCACAGTGATTGGATTGTCACCTGTTATGTAAACTGGGAAAAAAAAATTTCAGATTGCTTGGAAACAATCTGTGCTGGTTTGTAGGCAAAGCTGAAACAGTGACTCAGTGTTGTAGTCATTCACTTGGCTCTGCTCCAGTTTTAGCTCTTGATGAAATGCGTACAAGTGACACAGCTGAACTTATTTTTGAGTGCATCCATTACACAAGCCGATATTTCTGGGACTGCTGTGCACAGAGGCTTCGTTCAGATGTTTCAGACGTCAGCACGTCTGCTTTGAAATTCTAGTCTTAAAATGTGAAAAAATTATATTCTGACGTGATCATAAAATCAGAGAGCTGATAAATGGTCAGGATGAAGCAAACGATATAATACTTTGTCGATTCCTTCAATAGATAAGCTGTATGTAAGGAACACATCTGTCTTATATGCTACAGTATGGATGGTACAGACTACTACACAGTTAATTATCAAGCAACTCTGCTGTTCACTTCAGCTCTACAATACACTTCATCATCATTTTAGCATTTGGTTCGTTATTTTGGCTTTTTGGTGCGCATCTCTACTGCTTTGGTTCACTCACTATCAGCGCTGTTTCCAACAAAAAAAAATTTTTAAAAATGACAGGACAGACAAATTAGCAACTAGCTGGTGAACATATTGGAGCATTTAGTAGCAAACATATTTCTCAGGAGTTGGTGGAGACCAAAACAGAGCCAAAAGGAGACAAAAATATTAGCTAATGTTGTCCACAAGCAGCTGTTTGCTAGCAAGTTAGCTATATTAGCTTAAAAACAACTAATGTGTCAGTATGTTTACAGCTTGTTTCTGGTGCTCTCAAGTGGCAAAGTGTTCAGTTAATGCATGATATATAGAAAGAAATGTTTAAACCTGTCAAAATGTTGGCACTTTTTTTTAGAATGGCTACCTCATGCTAAAATAGGCAAACCTTTCAACAGGGTACTGTGTAGATTTATTTCAAGTTCCTTTGTGTATTAAAAAGGCTCCGATTGCAGAACGTTTGACCGTTTCAAGTGTGCCATCCATTACAAGTGAGACCCTCTTTCATTTTGCAAGCGCTGCTATGCCTGAAGAGCCTGTATGGGGACTAAATAGGTCACTTCACTTAACAAACTCAGCCTTCAGTAGATGGAAGACCGAGGACATACTACCAGCACACCTCTACAAACAGCACTGATGCTGCATCGCAGTTCATTTGTATACAAGCAGGAGAATAGAGGAGACGCAGCCTTGCAAAGCCGCTGTGAGCAGATCAGATATCATTTCACTGACACAGACTCTCTGTGGGAGACTTGAAAGAAAATCTCTTATTCAGAGTATCAGGCCAACGCTAAGCCCAAGATCAATGAGCCTTTGCAAAAGGATATGTGTTTTCTTTGACTTACAACCTGAGCTGAAAGCTAAAAATCTGAATGAAAGCGTTTTTTCTTATATATTTTTTCTTTATTGTGTTTCCCAGCTCTACACTCCTCCTATCATCTACGTCTATTCTTGTACCAGCACTCCACCAGAAAAGAGGACGAGGATACTCAAAGCCTGCAGAGCGCGAACATGTTACGGCTAAGATCAGACTCAGGCTCGGAAAACTGCCAGAGATGTGACTGAGATCAGTTCAGAGTAGATTTTTGTGTTCTCTGGTTTCTGCTTTTGTCTGTCCTTTGGCTTCTCTCTCTAACACACACACTTTTGTATACACACCATTCTTCTGAACAATCCCACACACACTCACACACACACCTTGACAGTAACTCCAGGGTCTCCTCCATGTCTGGCAACGGTCAGTTTGAGGGAGCCACAGTTTTCAAAGCACTGGTACAAAGAGGGTTCAAACTCCATCCTGACAGTGTGGGGGTCGTCCTCCTGGGCCTGGGTCTCATGGCTGCTCACCACCTGGAATAAAACAGACGGGACAAACGTAGATGTCTCAGGTCAGGGTCAGGTGTGCTTCTCAGATGCGAGTAAGAGGTTGAACCATAACGAGGGGGGATTGTGTGTGCCTCACCTTGCGAGCCTGGTCGGCAGCGTGCTTCTTGAGGATGTTGCCAGCTCCGATCATCATCCTGGTTGCCTGGATACGGTAGAACGCTCTGCTCTTCTGCTGCTGCATCAGGACCTGCTCAGCAAAACCAATGAATTAACAAAGTGATCTATTGTTTTCATCATGTTAATCTATAACTTCATTTGCTTTTCCAGATTAGTCTTTCTTTTGTAAAACAGCTGGTGAATCACCCTTGGGAAATTCTTCTTATGTCCCCACAGGGAGGCTAGAGGTCAAAGGTCAGCGACAGATTCACTGACTTACTTAAGGACCCTCCAAAACTGGAGCTTCCTGTACTTTAACACGAGATGTCTATTTCTCTAAGCTTCATTCTTGCTTTAAACAGCTGTAACTGTCTGTTGGGCCAAGACATGAAGTGGAAACAAAAGGAATGATTTAATATTGTGGCCGCCCACTTCCTTTAATATTAGCTTCCTCATAAAGCACAAGACTAGATGGCTCTCTTAGCTGCAAACATCTGATCTACTGAGCCTTATCAATCTATAAGTTATGATTTCAATAAAGAAGTATGGGTGAGTAGCACTTTAATATCTTAATGATCCAACAAATATAAAATGTATAAACTGGCCACTGTAGTTGTGGAGGTAATTAGATTAAATGTGGCCTCTGAGCTGAGGCTGAAGGTAGCTGGCAGTTTCAGTCCATAATTCTCATATAATCTGCATCTCTTAGGAGGGATGGAATAGTTAGTTTTGTCCATTAAAATCCAAGGGGACTCCAAAAGGGCACTGCTATTCCTTGATTGTTTAATGATTCAATATAACCACAAGAACCTTAATTTATCCAGTGGAGTTTAATCTCCAGGGCAGCTGTCATTGCTTTTTACTGCACGAGGCTGAGGGAGTAGCTGCGGGGGGGAGGGAGGCCTGAATGCAAACAAACATCTGGGGGTTGCCCGATGCACCTGGGGCTAACTGCCACACTCCTTTTCTTCCCTCCTTCGGCACCAAAAAACAAAAACGACTTGGAGAGGAGGCAAGGGAAGGAAGAGGGGAAAGCAGAAAAGAGGCTTGGACAGCGTCTAGTTCAGCATTCAAGGATGAAATGTGTGCAGCGGATAAAACAGAGGAATCCTTAATGTGCCAGGGTGATGATTAGTGTTCGCACAATAAACATGTTTCTGAATTTTAAGCACGTGTGAGCAAATCTTGCTACAAAGACATGTGCACGTGTGTGTATGACAGCCGACTAGCAGCAGGTTTATTCTTATAACCAGGGATGAAAACAGATTAACCAACTTGTTGATTAATCTCTGTGTGACGCATTGATTGATCTCGACTAAACTAATGCCAAATTTAACCAAAAGTTAAATTTAGAACAAAACACTGAGATTTCATTGCTTATCAATATCAATTAAAAAATGGCCAATCTAAATTCCCCAAAAAATCTGAACTCGACGTTCACTTGCGAGCTTCTTGCAGAGCTTTAAACCTCACAGTCTTCCTTTCTGCTTGAACTCAGTATGTGAGATGCGGCTGAAAGCTCGGATAAAAGGTAACAAGTGGACCTCGTGTTACAAATTTTTTGTCCAGCTACGGCTTCCAGGGTCAAGACTGAACTCTCACTAATGTTCATGTAACTTACCGGGCAAAAAATCACCTGGATGGCAGAGGGGTTGCATGTTACAGTGCTGTCAATGAAGCCAGCCGGCACCTTCCTCACTGCAGACTAGTGATTTTATCAGCATATGACATTACTGTACATGAGGAGTCGCCTGGAAAACCTCACTCTGTGTATTTGTTTATGTGTGTGAGAGAGGCTAAAAGCAGCTGTGTAGCTGTGTGACACCCAGCCAATACTTTAATTAACTTCCTTATAACTTTGTTTACATTTAGTGCGTGTGCATAAATGGGTTTCTATTTCTGGAAATAAATGTGCGTTAGATAAGATGAATGGAGACGTTAATTTGAAGCAAGTTCACTCAGGCAGCTATGCAATGAATAGTAATAGAAATGCAAATTAATTTTTTAAACAGTTCAGAAGTTGTTCGGGAACATTTGTTCTCAGTATAGCAGCTCTGTGCTGGTCTCTGTGCCATCACCTAAAACACCTTGTTCACAACTGAATGTGTCGCCGCGTCATCTCCGACAGTGTCGCTCTCAGAGGCGTCGCATTTGAAATGTGATGGATGATGTTATGTTTTCTACCGTGTCATTTAGTTAGACGTAAAAATATCTTACTTAGAAACTGAGGAAAGAACAAAACTTTAAAGAACGAAGTCGAAATGAAGGAGTGCAGCTGTTCATGCTTTGTCAGGGCATCGATAATTAGCAGCTGACACAGAAGATCCATTCATATTGATACTGTACATACACAACATATACAAGCTTTCAAGATTTTTGTATTGTTGGCTAAAATCAAATGTATATGTAAGTCTTTATTAGTAATACACACCTAACTTCCATAAGTTTACATAATGATGTGTGTTTATGTGCACATATGAGCACACTGGTTACCTGATAATTAGCCATCTCAATCAGCTGCTCCATGTCTTTGTCCGGATGCCTCTGCTTCAGGTCCTTCAGCGTCCTCGCCATGTCCCTTCTGGCCTCGTCCTCCTCATCTTTCGCCCCTCCCTCCTCCATCATCCCTCCGTCCATCCCACTGTGACAGTTCAGCGCCATCTGTCCGTCCAGCTCCAGCATGTCCATCTTGGTGAAGCCTCCAGGACCCAGTGCCCCTCCCCCTCCTCCGTCCATACCTCCTATCCCTCCGTCCGGCCCTCCCTCGGTCTCGATGATGATGCCGCGGTTCTTGTCAGCACGGTAACGCTTGCGGACATATTTGTAGAAGAGGAGGCGACGGTCGGCCACCCAGGCCTGGACCACGCAGAGGGGGAAGAACAGGAAGGTGAGCACCGCCTCCCACACCTGGAGGAGAGAGGAGAGAGACATTGCAGATCCTTCTTTTTCACTTCCTTCCATTTCCTTTCTTTCCCTTCCTTCCTGCCCAACTCTGCAGCTAAATTTTCTGTCTGTCCTTACCTCCACCTCTCCAGGGGAAAACACGCTCAGGATCAGGTAAAGCCATATGTAGGCGAAGACGCTCCAAGCTGCCGTGACAAAGAACACCCGCAGGTGTTTGATTTTTCGAGTCTCACCATCGGGAACCACGTACACACACAGGGCGATGATGACGAACATATTGAAGGCAGCACTGCCCACAATGGTGCTGGGACCCAGAGCGCCGGCCTCAAAACCGTGACCGCACACCTATAGGTGGGGTGAAAATTAGATTACAGTGCTCCCATTACATTTTGTATCAGTTGATCTAATGTGTAACTACCCGGCTCATATTGTACTCACCTCAATAACAGACAACAGTATCTCTGGGGCACTAGAACCCAAAGCCATTAGAGTGAGATTAGAAACGGTCTCATTCCAGATCCTGACCGTGGCTGTGGTGGTCTCACCATTCGGCCTCTTTATAGTGATCTCCTTCTCCTGGGAGGTTATGACCTGAAGAGAGGAGAAGATGATAACAAACATGAGTAAAATAAATAAATTTACATATATGCATTTACTGTGTATTAAAACGTTTCATATCATGAGGAGAAACCATAAGATATATTGAAAATAATAATGGAACCTTGCCTACCTCTATAGAAGACATGAATCGGTCCGCTATAATGCTCATGCCCAGGAACATATAGATGAGTGCTACGAAGTAAACAATGGCGCGTGCCACTTTGTCCCCTACAGAGGGGTTCTGTGGGTTCCACACAGGTAGTACCACTCCTGAAACAAAACAAAACAAAAATGAAAAGATAATCAGAGTTCTGCTGCAAAGGATGATAAGAAGTACGCGGTTGCAACTGTTTTGTGTAATAACCTCCCTCCCCATTCGCTCTCTCTAATCTTGTATCTCAATGGCAGAACAACCTGATTAAGGATTATAATAAGTGGGAGATTTTTCAATATCCCATTTGTCCTACTAAAACTTACTGAAATGGATCAATGCGCTTTAGTTTCAGGGCAGTAAATTGCCACAATGGGCTGATAACTCACCAGTGGAACACTCTTGCTCAGGAGCAGTGAAACACTGGCGTCCCTGATGTGGCTTTGTTATGAACATTCTGCTGACAGTGTTCGGCTTTAACTAGTGCATTAGAACCTGGCAACTGGCAAATATATCTCTTTGCTGTTATTTGCAGAGCCTCTGGACTGGTCACACAGAATGAGCTGCCAAAATATACTACAATAAATGCCAGGACGTTATGCCAATTTTAGAAATTAAGAAGACTAATATGCTGCAACCACATGAGAAATATACAGTTCGCTATAGGAACACCATATTGCAGAGCTCTGGCTGAGCCCCCCAGCATAATGCTCGCCCTCAAATGGCTAAATAAGAAAAAGTTTTTCCACTCTTCTATTCATCCTGGATGTATATTGCAACCATGGAGACTTGGTTATTAAATCTGCAGGATGGTAAAGATGAACTGGAACAAGCCACTTAAGGAATGAAATACTGCAGATGAGCCAATTAGAAAGTGGAAGAAAAATGGTGTTGGACATAATGTTTTCCCTTTAAATTAGGCTGTATATCATGTTTCCATCTTAAATCTGCTGGTGAACTTTACTCGTATGTAATCATGTTCATCCCTCCAGTTTGATCCATATGGATCAAACTGCAGTTTTCTCACAGAGAAAGACCTCGTTAAGAAGACTCACCTTCCTGACAGGGGTCTCCACTAGCTGAGCAGTTTTTCTCAGGTGAGCCTCCATGCACCGATCCAGGACATGACAGGAGGAGAAAGCCGGAGAGGAGGAAGAAAAGGAGGGATGAGGAGAGGCGGGAGGGGTGGAAGGAGGTGAGGGAGGAGGGAGGCACAGACATGGCTGCTGGAGCCATTTCTGCTGATGCTGCCGGGACTTCACTGGACTCGACTGACTTCTGCTGGGTTGGTGCAGCGAGGAATGACGTCCAAATCCTTCAAGGTAGACAGAGAAGACAGAGGGATGGTCGTTATTCAACCTGTCAATCGCACCACCAAGTGAACTCTCTCATAAATTGTTTCTGTTGGCTTTAATTGTATCCTGCTAATAAGTCAGCCTTTAAAAAAGCGCCTTTCATTAAAGCGCATTGAACAGGTAACAGACTGAGCGCAGGCATCGACAGCTCAGGCAGCCTTTCAGCCAAATCTGTGGCTGAGAGACTACATTCTTCATTTGTAGGAGAACTCAATAGAATGTGGCTGCAAAGTGCTTTATGGTGGATTAAAAACAGATTAAATGAAATTACAAGCAAGAAAAGCTATAAAGAAAGGTCATCGCATGACAGCGAGTCTGAAACAAGAGTCTGTAGAAATACTGGAAATGATGACAGGCTTGTAGCCAGCATCTGTAATTAAGTTCAAATAATTCGAATAAGTCGAATAAAGCCGAGGTGGATGTAGCTGGCCTGAGCTCTACAGGAGCCCAGATGGGGGAAAAAAAAAAAAAAAAAAAATCAATCAACTCTTGTTTCTGGTCTGGACCGTAGAACAGTCAATAGGAGCATCTCCTTTAACTGGACCACAAAGCAGTCAAACATTTTTCCATTTCTGATGTGAACTTTCGAACTTTAAGATTGTTTCTAGTTTCTGCTTTGTGATAGAAACCCTCAGAGCTACAGTAAACAGGCTCATACTAGGCCGTCCAGCAGAAAAAACATCTAAAAGCCTCCACATCACACAACCGCGGTGCACTCAGTTTTTCACTTTTGATTCAGTCCCACTGCTCTCATCAGTGTCTTTTCCAGTCATGGCAGTTGGCTGTTTTCTGTGAACCGGCTCGGATAAATCCACTGTACACTACCTGCTCAGCATCAAGCACCTGACAGATAAAGTTAGCGAGCAGCCGGTGACAAGTGGAGCATTTATCAGCTGAAAAGACAGATATCTCCCTCAGGGGTTCTCAGAGACCAAAAACGGAGCTAAAAGATGGCCAAAAACAGGACTCTGAATCTGAGTGTACGACTTACTGAACTGCCCCTGAGGGCACCAAAATCCATCCATGTGTGCTTATGTTAGTATAAAGAACAAAGACGTGTATTTCAAGTGCTGCCTGAGAGACGTAGCTCGGGGCAAAAACTCCCAGGTCTTTCTGCTACTGCTGCATCTTTAGGTGTGAGTGCAGGTGAAGGCCCAAAATGTTAAAACTTTGATGAGAGGGCAGTCTCTCATGTGAACCTATTATTTAGCACAAGCTGCAACATTAAAAATAGGTGGACACTGAATTTGCAGCACTCCCCCGACCCCCGAGCGGAAATAATGGCTTAAACCAAGTGTTTCGTGTGTGAAACTTTCCACGCAAGTTCTTATAAGTCACCGTACGTGTGTGCAGCCAGCTGTAAATGCCGTGCCTTGTCACAGGTTTCATGCTGCTATACAGTGTTCGGCAGTAAACATTAGCTGAGCTGACAACAAGGAGCCGACAGCAGGGGTACGACCGCAATATGTTTTCGTGTCCATGAGGCGAAGAGGCTTTTCAGCTGGACCGGAGTTAATATGTTGTGAGCGAAAACGCACAAAAACAGGAAGCGGAACAGTTTGAACTGGCAGCATTAGGTCAACTCAGTGCAAACACACACACAGGGAGGAACAGAAACATACACACCAAGGTCAACACACTCATAGAGACGCATGTACACACACAGAACACAGAGACAAACACACAAACAAACAGCGTGCCGTGTCGAAGTTGCTGACCTTGTACTTGCATACTCTCTCGCACACACTTCCAAATGCTGAGCCCCCACCCCCCCACCCCACCCTCTGGGTCAGTCAGCCTTGGGGCGAAAAATGGCTTGACCCTGTCTCCACACAAGCACATACGCACACACCCACACACAATTATACACACGCAAACACAGTTAGTCATCTGTCGTGACATTAGTGGGGAGCTGCTGACCCTGTCTTCATCTATCTTGCAGGGTCTCACTGCTCTGACAACAACCTGTCACTTCAATACTCAACTCGCTCCTCTCCTCCGCCGTCTATCCCGCGACTGCTTCCCTCCACTCTCTCAGACTCTCCCGACACTCTTGTATCACAGGTTACTCTAAGATTTCAGCTTTTAGTGATTTATTTTGGAAAACTCAACCTTCCCACCTGGGTAGCAATTTTAAAAATCAGTTTTGACAGCTTAAACCTCTAGTAGGGCCCAGCGGAAAACTGATCTGGGATCATTAGTTTGTAATTAGTCAGTCACTTGTTTAACACATATTATTCTTAAGGAATATTAAAGCACGAGATAAGCTAAAAAATAAAGGTGGTAAATTAAGATTTTAATGCAATAATGCAGGTGCAGACCAAATGGTATTATCAAAAGCTCCAGAAGGTGGATCGTGAGTTGAGGTTTTCAAGGTTTTCAAGGTAAAATATGAATTGTCATGCTCAAAATGATATATAAATTAGTGTACCTGCTTCATTAAATCTCCTACTTCCTTCCTCCTCCCACCCCTCCCTCCCTCCCATCTTCTCCATCTCCACCTCCCTCTCAGCCTCTCTGTCAGGCTTCCTCTGCCCACCTCTTCTGTGCATCTGCGTACGTTAATGTCCTGTCGTCCTCCGTCTCTCTCTCCGCCCACACACCACTCCACGTCTTTAGCGCCTCTCCATATCCCCTGCTCGCTCTGCCTTTCACACCTTCGATCCATCCAGCCTCGGTGCTCGTTTCATGTCACTCTCATCCGTAAACAAATCTGTCCCAATTCTAGTCCACAGCATGTGTGTTTGCTGGCACAATAGTAAACAATCATTATAAAGAAGATGAATGTTTGCTCATGGAGGCTTGTGCACAAATTAGTCCACTTTTCTTTTTTTCTAGTATTTAAACTATAACTACATCGTGAAGAAGAGTGATGGAAGGTGAGTAAATGCAACACAGCAGCTGAATACAGATTCAGGCTCTGGTTAAATAAGCAGTTGTGCCTTAATTTCAGCTTAGAAGCTCAGTTTTGTGTCAAGGTATTTACAATTTCCATATATTATTTGCGCTCAAGAAAATTTAAATGAAAAGACTAATAGATGTCTTTTCATGGGCTGAGTCAAGATGGTCTTTAATTTTCAGAGCCGAGTCAAGAGCAACCTTTTAATAATAATGTGCAAGGCTGCGTGACAAAAGGATGGCTGCGCACAGAGCAAATTAGTACAAAAAGGGAAAGTTGCAGAATATTAGCTGTGGCAGTTTTACTGTGAAAGGATAAAGAGCTGATAGAAACATGCAACAGATGCTTCGTAGATTTATGAGCATAAAGTGATGGAAAGCGCTTTCATCTTGGTAATTTATACATCTGAAGAAAGTTTTGATGTTTGGTAGCAGGGACTTCAGAACTTAAACTTGAAAGCCACAGATTTACTGCAACACACATCAATGTGGTAAACTTGACTATGATGCTACAAATACAGTACAGGCCAAAAGTTTGGACACACCTTCTCATTCAATGCGTTTCTTTATTTTCATGACTATTTACATTGTAGATTCTCACTGAAGGCATCAAAACTATGAATGAACATGTGGAGTTATGTACTTAACAAAAAAAGGTGAAATAACTGAAAACATGTTTTATATTCTAGTTTCTTCAAAACAGCCACCCTTTGCTCTGCTCACTGCTTTGCACACTCTTGGCATTCTCTCGATGAGCTTCAAGAGGTAGTCACCTGAAATGGTTTTCCAACAGTCTTGAAGGAGTTCCCAGAGGTGTTTAGCACTTGTTGGCCCCTTTGCCTTCACTCTGCGGTCCAGCTCACCCCAAACCATCTCGATTGGGTTCAGGTCCGGTGACTGTGGAGGCCAGGTCATCTGCCGCAGCACTCCATCACTCTCCTTCTTGGTCAAATAGCCCTTACACAGCCTGGAGGTGTGTTTGGGGTCATTGTCCTGTTGAAAAATAAATGATCGTCCAACTAAACGCAAACCGGATGGGATGGCGTGTCCCTGCAGGATGCTGTGGTAGCCATGCTGGTTCAGTGTGCCTTCAATTTTGAATGAATCCCCAACAGTGTCACCAGCAAAACACCCCCACACCATCACCCCTC